>NC_133458.1:111591693-111892497 GCF_048565385.1 Saimiri boliviensis
CTTGCTCTGCCAAGCAGGGCTTCATCCAAGGCTCACCTCCTTGCCCTGAGGGCTCCTGGCTGGAGCGCTCTACTTGGCCCCGGCCCCCAGCCCCTGCCTTCCTTTCCTTCTCTGCCAAGCCTGGGCCCTGCATTAGATTCTGGAGTACAGGTCGGCATCGATCCTGGGAAGGGCCCAAAAAGCATCATTCCTCCTTCACCACCTCCCTCAGTTTGGAGATGGGGAGATGAAGTCCCAGAAGAAAGCGACTCTCCCAACGCCTCCCTCTGCCACTCTGCTCGACTGCACCTGCCTGCAGGTGGGAAGACAGCTCCGGCATAAGTGACCAAGGGGTGCAAGCCCCAGGGACTGCATGGAGGCAGATGAGGACTAAGGCAGCCCCTGCCCTAAAGTTGCCCGTGCCGTGGGCTCTGAAGGTTTGCCTAGCTGCTCTCCACATCCAACCCCATCCTCATCCCCAGGCCTGGCGCCATGTCCCGACAGATTCTCTCAGCACCCTTGGGTGGGTCTCCTGAGCTCCGCCCACCATCCCAGGGGGCACAAATCAGGCTAGCCCCACCCTGTCCCTCCTGGCCAGCACCCATGCCTGCAGCCTGGCCCACCTGAACCCCTAGCAGATTGTGAATGTGCCTTTGAAGGCCACGTGCCATCCTCAGGCAGGTGTTCTGGGATAACTTCTCTGCCCGTGGAGGTGCTATGACGATGCCTGTGACAGCACCAGCCCTGGGAGCTCATTTCTAATGTGCATGAGGCTTGAGAGGCTCCCAGCAAAACCTGACAACCCACCCAATGTTAGAACAGTGGTGTAAAGACAGATTCCTGGCAACACCGCAAAAGCGGGCCATTACCAATCAAGCTACTGGCTGCATTAGTAAAGGTCACAGGAACTGAATCAAAATAGAAATCCATTTTGGTCGGTTTCATGGGGAAACAAAGAACATGCTGGCCTGTGTTTCTTTTGTCTCAGGGACTTCCAGACGCAGAGGGAAGATAAACAACCAAACAGACACATTTCCTCCAGAAAGGGCTTTTGCGGCCAGTCATTTGGAAATGAAATGCAGGCACTCTCCCCCTCCTTGATAGAAACAGACCATCGACCAGACTGGCTAGTGGCTGCAGTGGGCCATGGTCAGTTGACCTTAGGAGGCTGTGGATTCTGGGCGGTTCCGCCCCTGGTCTCTGTGGCTGGACAACACCGTCTCTACCCTCCAGACTTCTGTTTCCTTATCCACAGCATGAAGAGTAGGGTCACATAACCTCCAAGGCACCTCCAGCACCAAAACTCTATGGGCCTCTTCTTGGTCAATCACCACCTTCAAGTCTTTTTTTTTTTTTTTTTTTTTTAAGACAGAATCTTGCTCTTGTTGCCCAGGCTGTAATACAAGGTCATAATCTCTGCTCACTGCAACCTCTGCCTCCGAGGTTCAAACAATTCTCCTGCCTCAGCCTCCCAAGTAGCTGGGATTACAAATGGTCACCACCACGCCCGGCTAATTTTTATATTTTTAGTAGAGACAGAGTTTCACCGTGTTGACCAGACTGGTCTGGAACTCCTGACCTCGTGAGCCACCCGCCTCGGCCTCCCAAAGTGCTGGGATTACAGGTGTGAGCCACTGTGCCCAGCTGACCTCCAAGTCTTTACTTCACCAGAGTTACTGCTATCCAACCACGGCCCGTGGGCCCACGTGATTCAGCAGAATCAGTGTGAGCACAGGTAACATGGTAGCAGGACATCATTACTTTTACTCCTGATAACAATGGTGGTTCCATGTTCACACGCTTGCACACACAGACACACACACACTACGGTGCTCCATCTTCGGGTGCTGTGAGTGAGACTCCTGTGGCCCACTGCAGTCACTGGTGGGTGCCTTCCCATCCCTCCCCGTGTTTAAGCATGAACCCTTCCACCCCACCATCCCATGCCCAACACAAGGCAACAGGGAAGAAACTGAATGGAATCAAACTGACAGTCTCAGCAGCCGTTTACAGGTTGCTATTATTATATCTACATTACAGTTGGGAAACTGAGGCTAAGGGCCAGTGAGTGCCATAGAATCTTGGGATCACGAGAGATCCAAGATGGCTGATCACTAGCAGCTCGGGATTGTAGCTCCCAGTGAAAGCACAAAGAACGAGAAGACTCCACACCTTCACGTGAATTCTTGTTGCTCACACACCAGGAAATTCCCAGCGGAGGAGCCCCACGCGTCGCCAGCGCGACTCTTGTGACCGGAGAGGCGGTTTTGCCGGCGCCTCGGAGCATCGGTTCTTGGTGCAGAGTCAGAAAAGCACCATCAATCTTAACGCCGCTGATTTGGTCGGCGCAGTGGGTTGCTCAGATTTCGGCGCTTAGAATCAATAAGTTGGACGTCCACTCAGAAACTCAATTACAAAGACGGTAATTATAAAGACCACAGATGGATAAATCTACAACGAAGGGAAGAAAACAGCCAAAAAAAGCTGAGAATACCCAAGATCAGAACGCCTCTCCCTCAGCAGGGGATCACAGTTCCTCATCAGCAACGAAACAAGGCTTGATGGAGAACGAGTGTGTTCCAATTACAGAAGCAGGCTTCAAAATGTGGATAATAAGAAACTTCTGTGAATTAAAAGAACTTGTTCTAACCCAATCCAAAGAAACTAAGAACTTTGAGAAAAGATTTGACGAAATGTTAACAAGAATACACAATTTAGAGAGGAATATAAGTGAATTGATGGAGCTGAAAAACACAATACGAGAACTACGTGAAGTATGCACGAGTTTTAACAGCCGAATTGATCAAGCAGAAGAAAGGATATCAGAGGTCGAAGACCAACTCAATGAAATAAAACAAGAAGACAAGATTAAAGAAAAAAGGATAAAAAGGAACGAGCAAAGTCTCCAAGAAATATGGGACTATGTGAAAAGACCTAATCTACGCTTGATAGGTGTACCTGAATGTGACGAAGAGAATGAATCCAAGCTGGAAAATATGCTTCAGGATATTATTCAGGAAAATTTTCCCAACCTAGTAAGGCAGGATAATATACAACTCCAGGTAATACAGAGAACACCACAAAGATATTCCTCAAGAAGAGCAGCTCCAAGGCACATAATCATCAGATTCACCAGGGTTGAAATGAAGGAGAAAATACTAAGGGCAGCCAGAGAGAAAGGTCAGGTTACCCACAAAGGGAAGCCTATCAGACTTACAGCAGATCTCTCAACAGAAACCCTACAAGCCAGAAGAGAGTGGGGGCCAATATTCAATATCCTTAAAGAAAAGAACTTTCAACCAAGAATTTCACATCCAGCCAAACTAAGCTTCATAAGTGAAGGAAAAATAAAGTTTTTTGTGAACAAGCAAGCACTCAGAGATTTCATCACCACCAGGCCTGCTTTACAAGAGCTTCTGAAAGAACCACTACACGTAGAGAAGAACAAACAGTATCAGCCTTTCTAAAAAATACCAAAAAGAGCATCAAATAATGAAGAATTTACATCAACTAATGGGCAAAATAGCCAGCTAATATTAAATGGCAGTATTAAATTCACATATATCATTATTAATTCTAAATTTAAATTGACTAAATCCCCCAATCCAAAGACAGACAGGCAATTTGAATAAAAAACTAAAACCCATCAGTATGCTGCATCCAGACCCATCTCATATTCAAGGATACACAAAGACTCAAAACAAGGGATGGAGAAAGATTTACCAACCAAACAGAGAGCTAAAATATATAAATAAAAAGCAAAAGTTACAATTTTTGCCTCTGATAAAATAGTCGTTAAAGCAACAAAGATCAAAAGAAGCAAAGAAGGACATATAATGATAAAAGGATCAATGCAACAACAAGAAGAGCTAAAGATCCTAGATATGTACGCACCCAATACAGGAATACCCAGTCATACAAGACTAATAAAGAGACTTAGACTCCCACACAATAATAGTGGGAGACTTCAACATTAATATTAGACAGATCAATGAGATAGAAAATTAACAACGATATCCAGGACTTGAACTCAGATCTGGAACAAGTCAATGTAATTAACATTTATAGAACTCTCCACTTTAAATACACAAAATATACACTCTTATCAGTACCACATCATATCAACTTAGAAGTTTAAACAAAATGTTGGTTGGCTCCTTCTTTGTTATTCTCTTCCCTCATTTTCTTTTATGTCTCCATTATTAAGGACAATTATAGGCATACCCATATTTAGACTGCATTCTAGCCCGGGCAATAAAGCAATACCCCCATCCTCTCTCCCTCTTCCTCTTTCTCTTTCTTCCTCTTCTTTATTCTTTTTCTTATTATAAAAAAAAAAAGAAAATTTAATCTCCTTTCCTTCTGCCCCACCTTTCCTCCCCATTCTCTCTTCTTATAAATAATAATAATAATAATAATAATAATAATAATAAAAGAATCTTGGGATCACAATCAGGATTTTCACCCGGACCAGAAGAGTCCAGTCAAGGGCTGGGCACCACAGCAAAGCTTCCTGCTGAGTAGACACCTGTTAGACTTCGCATCCCTATGGCCCTGCACAGCATCAAATGCTTTCTGGAAAAAGGTTTGGAATTCTCAAAGAAGCCCCAGAGGCCAGCACCCTCCCTACTGGTCCCCCAGAGCCAGTCCTCACTCAAGAGGAACCCAACCCGCTCCTTCTTCCAGGCACGACAGTATCCAGGGCAGATATGGGCTCCAGTCCCACCTCTGACATCAGCCTGTGACTATGAGCAAGTTTTAGCTCTCTCTGAATCTCACTCTAGCCGGGAGAACACTGGGAGGGTCTCCTGAGAAACTGGACCTGGTCTCCATTCTGTCCAGGGAGCAGGAACCCATGTCCCATTGGAGGGGGACAGTCAGGACCAACACAGCAAGACAAAGAAGTGGCCCTCAGAACCGGGTCCACAAGAGACAGGCTTATTAAGAGGGGGGATTCTGTGCAGGCGGAAGTCTGTGGTCCTGCTCAGTTCCATACTGGAGGTGATCAGGAGAGCCTCAGCTTCTCCCAGAAAGAATTCAGAGGACCTTCCTTCCACTATAGGGACGAAGATCTCCCCCTGAGGGGCTCTCACTGAAAGCCTGGTGAAATCCCAAATCAGCATGCTCCTGATTTCAGGAGCGGCCATGCACCTTTGCACTTCAACACAAATTCCACTACAGTCTAGGCTCCAGCCCTGAGGCACAAAATGAAGCCACACTCGAAGGTTCTGCACACCAAGGCCTCCTCAATGGAAAGAAAATGACTGCTGAGTTCGGTCCACCCTTTCCCACCTCCCTTACCAAAGGCAAAATCATTAAAACAGGCCTAATTCTGCATCTTACAGCCAGGGAGACTGGGGACCACCAGGCCAGGACCCTCCATCACCAAGGTGCCCCACCACCAGAATTGGCCAGGCTCAGACCCCAGCCCTCAGCAAGCGCTCTTCCCCAACAGCCCTTACACACACACACACACACACACACACACACACTCTCTCTCTCTCTCTCTCTCTCTCTCTCTCTTCCCTTACTTTTTCTTGGATAATTTCTTTAGTAAGACGCTTCAAAACAAGCTTTTAGTTTAATCTATTCCCATTTTGTCAGGAATAGTTCTCCCTAGAGTCCTGATTTCTTGCGGAAGAAGGCATTAGGGAGGAAGGCTGAGAGCGTCGCCCCGCTTTCCCTCTCAGCCAGCTTCCAGGACACACACAGGCGTCCACACACTGAAGGGCTCCGCTGGGGGGACCAGCCACCCAGTCCGGAGTCCATCCGGCCACGCCCCTGTGAGTGGTGGGCACGCACTCAATGCCAGGACAGGGAGCTCACTACCTCACACACAGCCCATCTTGGGGGATGGGAGAAAGGAGCCAGACCTGGTCCGCCCCCGCTCACCCACCCTGAGGCGACCCCAGAACAGGGGTGTGGGGGGACATCACAACTAGGAGGAGCGGGGGCTGCCTGACCCCGCCGGCAAAAGAGCCCGGAGGGGACCCTGTGCCTCCCTTGCCCGCCAGAGTCCTTCGCCCCCAGCTCCTCCCGGGTAGAACCCTCTTGCAGAGCCTGGGGACCCCGCCAGGGTTACTGCGCGCGTCTCCCCAGCTCCGGAGCAAGGGAAGGAGCGCGGCGCAGGTGCAGGAAGGTGCCGGTCCACGCGAGTCCCGTCGACCCCGGGGGTTGGGGGCGCTCCCGGTGCGGGCCGACGCCCCCTTACCGCAGAGCAGCAGCAGCAGCGGGAAAAGTTGCGGGCGCCGCCGCGCTCGCGTCTCCATGGCTGGCCGGCCGCGGCTGGGTCAGGCTCGGTCCAGCTGGGGGCGCGGCTGGGGGGGACGCCGGGATGGGGCGGGGCGGGGCGGGGCCTCAGGGGGTCCGCCCCCCAGGCCGCGCCCCCCCAGACCACGCCTCCGGCCGTGCCCCGACGCCTCCAAAAGTGGGATGCAGGCCCTGCAGGCGCGCTGGGTGGGACGGAGCGGGGCAGGAGTCTGGGCTGGAATCTCAGCGGGGGTGAGAGTGGGGCGAGGGCTGGGTTACGAGCTGGGGACAAGCTGGGGTAAGGTAGGGTGCGGGCTGATGGGCTCTGAGAGTGGGTCAGGGGTGCTGAGCTGCAAAGGAGCGTTTTGGGGGCAGACTGTAGGGGCAGGCTGGGAGGTGAGCTGGGGTGAGGGTGGGGGCCGGCTGATGGCGGGCTGGGGTGCAGAGTGTGGGGGTAGACCGGGGAGAGAGCTAAGGTGAGGATGAAGCACGGGCTGATGGTGGGCTGGGGGGGCTGGGGGTAGACAGGAGGAAGGTGGACCTGGGGGTGGGTTAGGTGTGCCCTGGCCAAAAGTAGGCCAGAGTACAAAGCCACACTCAGGGCAGGGAGGGGACCTTTGAGGAGAGACACATCTAGAAGCCAGGTGTCCAAGGGTCAGGAAAGTGCTGAAGGAGGTTGGGGTGTGTGTGTGTGTGTGTGTGCGCACACACGTGCGCGCGTGTGTGTGTGTGTGTGGTGTGTTCATGGAGTATGTGACTGTGAGTGTGGTGTGCAGGTGGGGTGTACGTGTGTGTGCATGGAGTGTGTGATGTATGGTGTGTGTGTGGCATGTGTGAGTTTGTAGATCTGAGATGAGGTGTGTTTGTGACTGTGAGCCTGGGAGACAGTGTGTGTGAAAAGAGACAAGGGTGTGGCAGCTGCACACAGAGAGACACATCACACACAAAGGACCAAGCCACAAGCAAACCAAGGGGCAGGAGACTACCTGGCACCCCCAAAGTCCTGGCCTCGAAGAGTGTTGGGGTCTCTGAGGGGAGGGAGGGCCTCAGTTCCTCCGGCCACAGGTCACTTCGCCAGATGGGTCACCTTTGGCACCTTTAGCCCCTAGCACAGGCCCTGGCTCCCGTGGACACTTGATGGTGTCTTCAGAATTGTCTCTGGTCAGAGCTTCCGAGACCCAGCTAGAGGCACTTCTGTGCCCTCCAGACCCCACTCACCATCCCCGGGGGCACATGCTGGCCTGAGGCTGGGGCAGAGGCCCAGGCTCCCACATGGATGGGCCCTCCACTCCTCTGAGCCATTGGTACTGCTACCTTCCCAGGAGCTGCACTGACCTTCTCCTGGCTTAGAAAAACCCACTTTATTTCATTAAGATCATTATTTGGGAGCAGAACTTTCTGTGCTTTTTTGCTGAAGAAATTCTAATTACAGCCAGAATTCATTCAAATGAGTCAAAACTAATTAAAAGTGGTCATTTGTCCTGCCTTCTGCCTGAGAGGGTAGACAGCTGGTGCAGAGGTGGCCACAGAGCCCCCAATGAGACTGATGGTGCCCACAGCCAGCCCTTCTGCCCACAGGCCAGGGATCATAAAATAAGCTGTCTTGGCTGGCTCCCCCACACACACACCCTACACCAGCCAAGACAAACCAAGAGAATGGTCCAGGCCTGGGTATCCACCCACATCCCGCACAGACTCAGCCCTACAGCTCTCTCCCAGAGAGTCTTAGTCCCCACTCAGTCCCACAGCCCCAAAGGTGGGTGCACACAGCTTGCGTGCGAGCTGGAACTGTGGGATGGGGTTGTCAGGTGGGAGGGGCCAGGCAGTTCCCCAAAGCCTGCACCTGGACTCCCCACCCTGGCTCTGCAGCTGGGAAGCCATGGCCATCCTACAGAGCTGCATCCAACACCTCTCCTCCATGGAACCAACCATGCCCCGACAAACTCCCAGGGCACTGTGTCTACTGTCCCCTACGTCCCTCTAAGGCAGGGCTCTCGCTTTTCCTCTCTCTGTCCAGTGCTGCCCATGGCGTCTGCAGGGCAGGTGGGTATAACACCTTAACAGGCTGTGAGGAGCTGAGCTGTGGGAGAGAGGGACCTCCCTCCTCCACGGTGCATCCCGCTGACCCTGTGTGTGGAGGGTCTTCCGACATAAATGAGATTGGCAGTAGGGTGTGCCCTGGACAGCGCCCATCTCCCTACTTGCTCCTCGGTGGATGCTGGACCCATGCCACTCCTATGTCTGGGGTCCTGTGTGCACTGAGATCCTCTCACGAATCTCCTCTTACGGTTCATAATTTTTTTTTTTTTTTGGGGTGGTTGAGTCTTGCTCTGTCACACAGGCTGGAGTGCAGTGGGATGATCTCAGCTCATTGCAACTCCCAGGTTCAAGCCATTCTCCTGCCTCAGCGTCCTGAGTAGCTGGAATTACAGGTGCATGCCACCATGCCTGGCTAATTTTTGTATTTTTAGTAGAGACAGGTTTTCATCATGTTGGTCAGGCTGGTCTCGAACTCCTGACCTCGTGATCTGCCTGCCTCGGCCTCCCAAAGTGCTGGAATTACAGACGTGAGCCACCGCGGGGGGCCCATAATTCTTTATGCCAAACTTCCCCATTCAGATTATGGTGTAGTCTCTCTCCTGGTCAAGCCCTGATACACCATTATCCTGATATTTATTCTGTGATTCCACTTACTCTTAAATAGTTTTAAGAGGGCGTTTTCTTGACACTCAAGTAGACTTTGTTGTTGTTGATGATGATGATGTTGATGTTGTTGAGACGGAGTCTTGCTCTGTCATCAGGCTGGAATGCTGTGGCGCGATGTCGGCTCACTGCAAACGCTGCCTCCTGGGTTCAAGCGATTCCTCTGCCTCAACCTCCCGAGTAGCTGGGATTACAGGTGCGCGCCACCACGCCCTGCTAATCAAGTGGCCTCGACACTCAAGTGGCCTTCTCTAAGAGGAAGAAATAACATTCTCTTGTTTCTACTAGATCAGAGGAACACATGGCCGCTCGGCCTTCACCCTCCCTGGAGGTAATCCTCCTGCCCGGTGCCCACGTGTGCGGACCGGGGCCTGAGCACAGAACAAGGTGAGGTTTGGGATCCGTCTCTGCTCCTTCTGGGGCTAAACCTTGGGAGAGGAGGGCAGGGCCTGAGAAGCGAGCCCAAGGGAGCCATTCCCGGACACTTGGCTCCCCCTGCTGCACAGTTACTGAAATAACGGCATCATCGTCGATGAGGCGCCTCTGTCCCGGAGGCAGCAGCAACGCCGGGTTGACCCCTCTCCAGGGACACAAGCAGAGGACTTGTCTTCGAAGAAAGGATGATGAAGGAGATTCCAGGAAGGGGTGCCTCTGACCCTCATCTGTTTTCCACCTTCCCACTGATCAGGACACAACTTTCCATGTCCTGTTGCTTTTGTTTGCTCATTTAATTGCAATTTTAAAAAAGCACACAGCATCAGATCAAACATTTTAGGTTGGGTGTGGTGACTTAGGCCTGCAATTCCAGCACTTTGAGAGGCCGCAGTGGGCTACTTGCTTGAGCCCAGAAATTCTAGACCAGCCTGGGCAACATGGTGAAACCCCATCTTTAAATTTAAAAAAAAAAAATACAGAAATTAACCGTGTGTGGTGACACACACAGTCCCAGGTACTGTGGAGGCTGAGATGGGAGGATGGCTCTCCTGGGACTGTGCATGCCACCTGGGAGGTTGAGACTGCAATGAGCCATGACTGCACCACTGCACTCCAGCCTGGGTGACAAGTGAGACCCTATCTTTAAAAAGAAAGAGAAAAAAAGCATTTTAACCACTTTCAAGTGCCATTTAACCATGCTACTTTAGCACTTCAGTTAAATGTTAACATCATTAGATTTTTAAATGTTAAAATGTTCAGTGGCGCATCTTAAACCACGTGGCTCCAGGACTTCTTCATCTTTCCGCACTGAAACTCTGTCCCCATTAAACACCCCCAGTCCGTTCTCCTTCCCTGAAGCCCCTGGCAGCCGCCGCTTCCTCTTTTTTCCCTCTTTCTCTTTTTTTATGTCTCCCTCTCCCTACCCCCACCTTTTCATTTTCTGTCTCTATAAATTTGAGTACTCTAGGGACCCCATTTAAGTGGAATCACATAGGATTTGTCCTTTGGTATCTGGCTTATTTCACTGATAATGTCTCCAAGATCTATCCATATTGCAGCAAGGGTCAGAATTTCTCCTCCTTCTTTTTTTTTTTCTTTCTTTTTTTGATATAGTTTTGTTCTTGTCGCCCAGGCTGGAATGCAATGACACCATCTCAGCTCACTACAACCTCTGCCTCCTGTATTCAAGCGATTCTCCTGCCTCAGCCTCACTAGTAGCTGGGATTACAGGTACCTGCCACCACACCTGGCCGATTTTTGTATTTTTAGTAGAGATGGGGTTTCACCATGTTTGCCAGGCTGGTCTCGAACTCCTGACCTCAGGTGAGCCTCCTGTCTCGGCCTCCCAAAGTGCTGGGATTACAGGTGTGAGCCACTGCGCCTGGCCTCCTTCCTTCTAAAGGCCAAATAATATTCTGTTGTATGGATAGATCACACTTCATTTATCCATTCATCTGACATTCATTTCCTTTTTTAAGTCAATGAAGCAAGTTTACTTTCATTTAATTTTATTTTTCAAAAACCTAACATTTGCAGTAGCTTCAAAGGTCTCTGGCATTAAAAAGAAAAAAGAAAAAGAAAAAAGAAAAAAAAGAAAAACCTAACAGAAAATGTCTTGAGGAAAATACATGAAACTGTTGTCTGTCGTCATTTGTGGCCCTGGAAAGATCTGAAGTGGTGTTTAATTTACATTATTTTCTGCTGGTCTCTGCTTTCTCATTTTCCTCCAGTGCTGTTTGTGGTATGTAGTGGGTTTTATACAATCTGTGTGTTGCGAGACTTTATGTGTGTGTGCTGATGAATATGTGTACTTTTGTGGGTGTGTTGTGCAGTTCACGAATGTGTGGTATGTGTGTATGGGATGTGTGTGTACATGCTGTGAAGTGATAGGGTGTGCATGTGTGGTATATGGGTGTGTGAATGAGTGGGTGTTCATATACGTTGTATGTGCAGCATATGAATCTGTGTGGCATGTGTCTCATGATTGTGTGTGTGACTGTGGTGTGGGCATAAGTGTGTGTGCACGTGAGGAATGTGTGAGTGTGATGTGTGTGTGTTCAGGCAGGACGTTGTTGGTCCCTGCTCGACAAAATAAGCGTGGTCATTTCCCGGAGAGCAACCTCCCCTCTCCCACCACATCACCTGACCTTAAGCATGCTGACCCCATCCCTCTCTGCTCTGCTTCCACCAGGTGACGCGGGAAAAGGCTCAGAGCTGGTGCCAGGGCCAGTGTGGGGCCCTGAGCCTACCTCTTGGCTTCTTTTAACCTTGGTGAGCGCAAAGCTAATGCAACAATAAAAACATCTGTTATAATTATTTGGGGTGTGAGTTATGAGTTCGATCGCCTTCATGTGACAATAAAACAATGTCATTTAGGAGGGGGGTTCCTGGGCTGCTAGGAAGGAAAAGTACTTTGGAGACTGGAGAGCACAGTACATGCTAAGGCTCATTCTCTAAAGAACACGTTCGCCATCTCCTCTGAAAGAGTACAGCACAGTGACGGAGGGAGGCGGGAAGCTCCTTCCCACACCACATGGTGGAGCAAGAAACCATGGAGCCCCGAGGTGCCAGCTCTGTGCCCAGGACCACTGTCTCAGGGCAAGGCCTAAGGAAGCACATAACCCAGACAGCTCAGTACCGCATGCTCCCTGCTGGTTTGGAAAGCTCAGGACCACGCACTCCATTGATTTGGTTATGTGGCATGAATCCCTGAAGAAGAGATGAACTTCTGGATTTTAATAGAAGAGAGAAAGGGAAAGATCAGTGCAGTTCACAGAATAATGACCCCCAAAGATGTGCATACCTAATCTCCAGAACTTTTGTCACCTTACATGGCCAAAGGGACTTTGTGGATGGATTAGTTAATTTCACGTGTCAACGTGGCTAGGCCACGGTGCCCACGTACGAGCTCAGACACTATGCTGGGTGTGCCGTGAGGGTATTTTGGATGAGATTAACATTTAAATCAGCGGCCTCTGAGCAAGACAGATTGTCCTTTTTCATGTGGGTGGGCCTTATCCAGTCAGGTGAAGACCTAAAGGTAAGGAAAAGACTAACCTGCCTCAAGGAAGGGGTCCCCCGCACCTGGGGATCGGACCTGAGCTGCAGCACGGGTGCTCCCCTGGGTCCCCAGCCTGCCAGCCCACCCTGCAGATTTGGGACTTGCCAGCCTCCATAACCCCATGAGCCAATTCCTTAAAATAAATCTCTCTCTGTATAGCCACACAACCTGTGGGCTCTATTTTAGAGAACCCTGACTGATATGAACACAGAAGTGATGAAAGGCATAGAGCTTGAAGCAAGGAGATAATCCTGGATTATCTGGGTGGAGCCAATTTAATCAGATGAGCCCTTCAAATCGGAGAACCTTTCCTGGCTGGATCAGAGAGGTGAGACTGGGGAGGAGAGGTGAGACGTGACAGGATTTGACCCACCACGGCTGGGTTTGAAGATGGAGGAAGGAGTCACCAGTCAAAACACAGGGTGACCTCTGGAGCTGGGAACAGCCCCCACCAACAGCCAGCAAGAAAGCAGGGGCCCAGGGCCTACAACCACAGAGACTGCTCTCTGCCAACAGCCTGAAAAAGCAAGCACACACACACTGCCCTGGAGTTCCCAGGAAGGAATGCAGCCTGCCAAAACTTTGACTTTAGCCTGGGAGACCCACGTGAGAACTGTAGGATAATCACTCATGTAGCTAAAGCTGCTAATTTGTGATAAAATGTTATGGCGGCCCTAGAAAACTGTACAAGCTAACATAACCTAAAACTCATCCAACTAGCCTAACATAACCTAAAACTTATCCAACTAGCCTAACATAACCTAAAACTCATACAACTATCCTAATATAACCTAAGACTCATACAACTAACCTAATATGACCTAAAACTCATACAACTAACCTAATATGACCTAAGACTCAGACAACTAACCTAATATAACCTAAAACTCATACAACAAATCTAATATAACCTAAAACTCATACAACTAATCTAATATAACCTAAAACTCATACAACTAACCTAATATAAACTAAGACTCATACAACTAACCTAATATGACCTAAGACTCATACAACTAACCTAATATGACCTAAGACTCATACAACTAACCTAATATGACCTAAGACTCATACAACTAATCTAATATAACCTAAAACTCATACAACTAACCTAATATAAACTAAGACTCATACAACTAACCTAATGTGACCTAAGACTCATACAACTAACCTAATATGACCTAAGACTCATACAACTAACCTAATATGACCTAAAACTCACACAACTAACCTAATATAACCTAAAACTCATACAACTAACCTAGTATAACCTAAGACTGACACAACTAACCTAATATAACCTAAAATTCATACAACTAACCTAATATAAACTAAGACTCATACAACTAACCTAATATGACCTAAGACTCATACAACTAACCTAATATGACCTAAAACTCATACAACTAACCTAATATAACCTAAAACTCATACAACTAACCTAGTATAACCTAAGACTGACACAACTAACCTAATATAACCTAAAACTCATACAACTAATACACCTCACATCTTAGTTGGGGCTCCTCCAGATCAAACCCTGACACCCGGAATGGAGATGGAAAAAGCACACAGACAAATCCCGCAGTGTGGGAGGTACAGCTGGCCCCTGGCAGCCCTGCTCACATCACACACAGCTCCATCCAGAAGCCACCATCCTCCTGGAGCACGGGGTCACCCTGTTGAAGAGCCAGCTTGGAGGTAATGCCCTGTGAGGGTGAGGTCCTATCCTCCAGAATGCAGTGTGCATTTGCCATGTTGTTGTGCAGACTCCACAGGTCTGGGTATCAAAGAGGAAACAGGAGGCCCCTCGCCATCACTCCAGCGGCCCACAGGAGAAGTCTTGTTGCCCATCCCCATAACTCTGGCTCTGCAGGTTGGATGTCCTGATTCCAGCAGGAGGAGAACAGGAGTGACCATTTTGATGGGAAGAGCTGACCCTGATCATCTGGGAAGGAAAGACTGCAGATTCACACCAGGACCTGGAAGGAAAATGGGAAACCCAGGCAGTCAGTCCACTTAGGGGGTCTCTGAGTTCTTCCTGGCTGTGCTTTGACAGTAAATGTGCAGGTGCTGCAGCTACGGCCTGAGAGGGGCTGATGAGACCAGAAAGAGACTGTCCGACATGCTAGCCAAGAGTAAGAGGAACCCAGGAGGCAGAGTAGAGGGCAACAGTGTGTAAGCAGTGCTGGGAGCCATAGATGACCCCATGATCTTCCTCTTCTGAGCTTCCCCAGGAAAAAGGCCAACAGAATCCCCTCCCTGGGTCCCGCATGCCCCACTGAAAAGGACCCGTTCTGAAACCATCGACTTCCTTAGAACAGCCCGAAACCCCTCTTGATGTGCTGCATTGAGTCCTCAAAGTTACCCTTCACTTGTCTCAATGCGTGACTACTTCAGACACTCACTTTACCAGCCGGCCTCAAACCTGATTAAAGTGGCATGATAATGGCGTCATCTAGTGAAGGGCAGAACAGATTAGAATGCATCTTAAAAGAAGAGATGGATACTCAATAATGGAAAGGGAGTTTAAATTATTGCCTGGGTCACTTCACATTGAATTCTGAACCTCAAAACCCATCCCCAGGCCTCAGGACTTTACTGTGTAATACCAAGGAAATGGAGGCTCAGAGAGAAGGCTTTGCCCCAGGGAACCCGCCTGGACAGACCTCAAGTCCATCCTCCCCTTATGTTCGCTATTATTTATTCTCATTGATCACCTTTCATTCATGCCTGGGTCCTGGATGACAATCGCCCACCCATCACGTCCCTTTCCAAAGAACACTCGACTGTGTGCTTTCTCTACAAACAGCTTGGTTTCCACAAAGCCACATGGAAGCCGCGGGGGATGGAAAGCAGTGTGATAGTGCTGCTGGCTGGGTCAGCCAAGGATCAGGCTCTGTGATTTTCAAATTCCGAAAGGTCTATGGAGCCCAGACTTAAGGTGAAAATCCTTCAAAGCCAAGAGAGGAGAATCCCTCTGGTTGCAATGGAGTCAACACAACAAAAAGCCCAAGTCACCTTTTTCTAGGTGGAAACCCCTTTTTCCACCTAGAAAAAGCAGCAGTAATTATATTCAAAGAGATTCTGTCAGCCTAAAACTACTGCCAGTGACTTCGCCTGCTACCACTCTCCACTCAGCAGCGTCTTTCTCCATACCTCACCGTTACGGAGGAGGACGGGGGGAGGTCCTCTCTGAGAGCTGACAAGAAGGATGGAGAGAAAGTTTCTGTCCATGCTGGGAGCTCACATCTGCCCCGGGTCAGTGCCGCACTTGACCTTCCACCCACACCAACCTTCAGACACATCACAGATCCTCAACCTTCTCGTTTCCGGCCAATGGGAAGCACCAGCGGCAGATGAGAGGGCTCGTAGTAGGCCTATCGGTGGCTTCCAGACCCAGCCCCTTTCCCCTGCTCCCTCAGGCCTGGGGCTGCCGCTGGATAGCTCCCTCCCTGGCGGACAGAGGTCAGGTGTGCTTCCCCACACAGCGCTGGTTCCCTAGACACCACAGTACACAAGCATTGCCTGCTTCACTCTCCTCTCTGGAAAGTATTTCCCGTCTCCAGCTAGCACGCTGACTGGCCTGCCATCTGAACTCCACATTCACGATGTTAGACCTGATCCTTCCATAAAAGTAATGTCACAACTGGGCGTGCTGGCTCGCATCTGTAATCCCAGTTCTTTGGAAGGCTGAAGTGGGAGGATCACTTGAGCCCAGGAGTTCAAGACCAGCCTGGGCAATAAAGCAAGACCCTGTCTCTACAAAAAAAAATTTTTTTAGATCAGCCAGGCGTGGTGGCATGTGTTTGTGGTCCCAGCTACTCAGGAGACTGAGGCTGCAGCGAGCCATGTTTGCACCGTTGAGCTCCAGCCTAGGTGACAGAGAGAGACTGTCTCAAAAATAAATAAATAAGTTAGAGACCAGCCTGGGTCACATGCAAAACCACATCTCTACAAAAAAAAAAAAAAAAGCAAAAACTTAGCCAGGCATGGTGGCACGCGCCTGTAGTCTAGCTACTTCGGAGTCTGGAGTGGAAGAATCACTTGAGCCCAGGAAGTCAAGGCTGCGGTAAGCCACGATCATGCCACTGCACTCCAGCCTAGGTGACACTATGATACCGTGCCTAAATAAATAATTTTTTTTTTTTTTGAGACAGAGTCTTACTCTGTCACCAGGCTGGAGTGTAGTGGTACGATCTTGGCTCACTTCAACCCCCGCCTCCTGGGTTCAAGTGATTCTCCTGCCTCAGCGTCCCAAGTAGCTGGGACTATAGGTGTGTGTCACTACCCCCAGCTAAGTTTTGTATTTTTAGTAGAGACGAGATTTTGCCATGTTGGCCAGGATGGTTTCAGTCTCTTGACCTCATGATCTGCCCACCTCAGCCTCCCAAGGTGCTGAGACCACCACTCTTCGCCAAATTCATTTTAAATGTAATTTTCTAATTACCTAATTTGCTTTGCTTGAAGTCCCTCAGGAAATAGTTGGTGAGCCCTTCTTTCACTCCAGTGCTGACTTTATATCCCACCCCGTTTCCCCTTGACCGGGTTGACTGAGAGGAATGAATCACGTTCAAGATTATTGTATGGGTTTCTGTGGAACGCATGCTCCCTGGGGCGGGGTCCACATCTGCCTTGTTTATGATTGTAACCCAGCACCCAGAACAATGCTTAGTGCAAAGTATGTGCCTGACGCATACTTGTGTAATGAGCGAATGAACAAATGCCCTCAGCAGGTGCATCAGGAGTGTGACACCACATGGTGCTTTGAGAAGCCGTGCTGAGGACCCACCCGAAGCGCAAGGACACATGCCTCCGCAGGGAAGGAGATGGGGAGATGGGGAGCCGGTGGGTTTAGGGACTAGCAGGCCCGGGCCGAAGGCTTCGCCTGTCTTCCTAGGCACTGGATGGCGGCTGGGGCCAGCTGCAGACAAGGAGCAGTAGTGGGGGGAGGGAGCCAGGCCTGGCAGGCGGTGCTGCGAGACTGGCCTGCGCTGAGACAGAGGCGGACTGCCGGGGCGGACATTCAAAGGTCAGGACAGGCCGCTTAAGCTTAGAGCCTGGAGGAGGTGGGCCGCACACGTGCCCTCTCTGAGCTCTCAGTGGCTCACTTCTGCCGTCTGCTGGACTTTACCGGCTCCTCATTTCGCCCTGAGACGCTCCTCCTCCAGGTCAGCTCCTCCAGCCCAGTCTCCTCCTGGCTCAACTTCACCTGCCAAGATGGAGCTGTGGGATCACCTCCTCCGAGCAGCCTTCCTTGACTTCTCTCTCATATCCGATCCCTGGGCTGGGCGCCCTCCTGTGCTCACCCCCAATCCCCAGCCTGGGAACTGGGTTTCACCATCAAATGCCTGGAACAGAACTAAATGAGCTTACCTTACCCAAACGCTCTGTACCTTTTTGCAGTCTTGCATTTTTTACACTTACGTATGTCTTCATTTTCTTGTTTTAAACATTTACTGTGGAGTGCTCACTTTAATTTTTTATGGATTTATTATAAAAATATTTAACACGGCCGGGCGCGGTGGCTCAAGCCTGTAATCCCAGCACTTTGGGAGGCCGAGGCGGGTGGATCACAAGGTCAAGAGATCGAGACCATCTTGGTCAACATGGTGAAACCCCGTCTCTACTAAAAATACAAAAAAAAAATAGCTGGGCATGGTGGTGCGTGCCTGTAATCCCAGCTACTCAGGAGGCTGAGGCAGGAGAATTGCCTGAACCCAGGAGGCGGAGGTTGCGGTGAGCCGAGATCGCGCCATTGCACTCCAGCCTGGGTAACAAGAGCGAAACTCCATCTCAAAAAAAAAAAAAAAAAAAAAAAAATATTTAACACATATTTTATTTTCAATCACAATATATTTATGATAAATATTTTATTTAGAATTATAGTATTACAAAATAATGTTTTCAGTTATGAAAATGCTAAATGTTAATGCCTCAGCCCCACTGTCCAGAGATAATCAGTTGTTTCTTTTGTGTCTTTTCTGAAGTTTTAACAATATTTCTATTACAAGATCACTCCAGCGCCACATACTGCAGAGCCCCTGGCCCCTTGCCACCTACAGCCATCTCTGAGTCACCTTGGGTTCCCAGGGCATTCGGTGTTTCCGGCCTTGTCTACCTGTCTTGCCCTTTGACCTTGCTGCCACCTCCAACCCAGCTGGCCCCAGGACCAATCGTGGCCTGAGACACTCAGGATAGCCCAGTGGTGCTCGAGCTGAGCCAATGGACTCCCCACCCAGCCCCTTGGGGCTGCAGCCCACCTTGCTCCCGGTTTCCCTCCCAAGCCCAGGCCCACAGCCCCATTCCCAGCCTGCCTTTGTTCTGACTGCTCACGGCACCTGGCTCCACTGGCTGTAAAAGCCCTTTTGCCCCATGTTGGGTACACTGCCTGATGTCCGCCAGTCCTGCAGCCTGGTGCTTAGGGAACAGACAACCCTGAAGAGGACACCCCAGCTACAAGTTCCAGCCCTGGGTGAGCCCGGCTCCTCTCCTAGAGGTTCCTAGGCTCGCCTCAGCCTAAGGCTGTTCAAAAGGGCCCCTTGAGACTGTGTCTGGGCAGCCTCAGAACCTCCCTGACTGTGTTGTAAACCTTCCTCTCCAACCACAGGGACACAACCTAGGGCCTCTGCAACCCTCTGCCTCCCTTTGGCTTTCTGCCTGGGGCTCCCGTGCTCACTAGCCATAGTCCCCAGGTCTGCGTCAGGCTGTCCCAAGCCTTCCAGAAGAACGGAGGCCGAGAGAACACTTCCGTAGAGTTCCTACAACCATAAGAAGGAGACCAAATCCAAGGGCCCTGGGCGCAGAGGCACAGCCGAGGAGCCCCAAGCCCCACACAGAAGCCTCTCCCACCATCCCGGAGACGGTGGCCCCACATCAGCACTCCCTGGCAAGCTTTTCCCATGCTCTGGTTTTCAGTGGGTGGCCACAGGTGCCAAAGTAGTTCCCATCACCTTGGAGCACAGAGCTTTTTTTTTTTTTTTTTTTTTTGACACAGGGTCTCACTCTGTCACCCAGGCTGGAGTGTAGCGGCATCATCACTGCTCACTGCAGCCTCAACCTCCCAGGCTCAAGGCAACCTCTTGCCTCAGCCTCCTGAGTAGCTGGGACTAAGGGCACATGCCACCATACCCACCTAATTTGTTTAGTTTTTCTAAAGATGGGGTCTCACTATGTTGCCCAGATTGGAAAAGACTTTCTTGAGCATGTGGCTGACGAGCCCACCTACCCATGCAGCACTTGCTGCCCTTACCCGGGAGAACTGGGGACCCAGGACATCCCTGATCTGATTCTCCAAGATAAGGCAGCCCTCCCTGCATCGAATCATGTACTCTGGACTCTCTGGAATCAAAAATAAAAGTCTCGGCAACACTTATGCCTGCCTTATGGGTCTCTCCATTTCATTATGAAAATGGTGACTCGCCACGCCTGCGGCAGCCCAGTGGTCCTGCTGTGTGGATGGCCTCGTAGGAGGGCTCAGCCTCTCCCCGCAGCGGATCCCCTCTAGGGATGGAGTTCAGTGTTCAGGTAGTGGCTTCATCACCTCCCAACTATATCACATGGAGAAAATTACTTGGCCTTTCTCAGCCCCAGTTTCCTGCTCTGTAAATTGAGGGTAATGTCTGGTCTGCAAGGGTTTTGTGGAGATCACTAAGATGACAATGGAGTGTAAGGCCCTGAGCACCCAGCTCAGCCCGCAGCTCAACGCTGCACAGCTGCCTGCTGTTCGCTGAGACGACCCAGTCCCCCAGAGCACCGGCTGCATTCCTCTCCCTATCACTTTCTGTGGATGGCCCTGTCGCCTCCTGCCCCGGGAAAAAGTCGATGTGCTCTCTGCTCCCCTCCTTCACCTTTACACGCCTTGTCTTCACCCTCCCTCCACTCCAGGGAAGGTATCTGGGGTTCTGTTTCCAAAGCCAATTCCGCCACGTGTGACTTAGAAACCAAGTCTTGGAGCATCCATCCTCCAACCATGTCTCTCCCTACTCCGCACCTTGCATCTTAACCTTTCCCTCTAGGCTTGATACTTCCTGAAAAGGCTCCACTCAAAGCTTCAAAGTACCCTCCTGGTTCCCAAACCCTGACCTCATTTTCTCCAGCTTCAGCAGCATTTGGCACGTTTGGGGGCCCCCCACCTCCCTCCCCCATCTCCTTCCCCTACCGCCCCACCCCCACATACTTTCTTCAGTCACTCTCTCCTCCCAGTGTCATGCCAGCCGCGTTCTTCAGTCACGCCTCTCGGCGTCTTCCTATCCCTCGCCTGGCCCATGAACACAGGCTTTCTTCAAGACTGGTCCTTGGCAGTCTCTCTTCTCTCAGCACCTCTTGGCGGCATAATCCATGACCATTACGACAAATCTGAAATGACCCTGACCTCTCTCCTCAGCCCCAGTCTGTCCTCTACCTGTGCCTCAAACTCAAACACCAAACACGTGGGCCAGCTCCCTGAACGCCACCCTCCAGATAACCCTCATCCAAGGATTGGATCACTCTGCCAGGTCCTTCCCACATTCAATACACCGCTGTGATCTAATTTACACTAGACACACCATCCCAGCGATAGGATGAGCACACACACACACACACACACACACACACACACGACAAGGCTGGGGCATGGATTCGAGAAGAGATTCCTTTGGAATGGTTCATTCTCGCTGCTGACCTCCTAGTCTCGGAATAGAATCAAGTGCTCAATGCCTGATAGCCACTCATCGCTCTTTCCCCCAATCCTGCTCACAAGAGCCCAGGTTCCTGTTTAATTAAGTTAAAACAGGACAGAACGCTGGGAAGAATTGTGACTCTACAGCTTGGAAAGGGCTCACCCTGGCTCTAAGGATGGCTACAGTCATAGCCATGACAGATGCAAAGGCCCGGGAAATATAGTAACATAAAATACACGGCCAGGGAGGGTGTGGGCAGGGAATAGGGCAAAACTGCAGACAGTATTCCTCAGCCACATGAGGGCAGCAATCCCGTCTTATCCATCTTCAAGCCTCCGATGCCCAGCAGAGGGCTCACACATGGTAGAGGCTCAGATTTCTGTGGGATAAATGAATCCCTGCCTAATTTCTCTGCTTATTCCTTTATCTTCCTCAATAGGTTGCACCTCTGATGAGTCACAGGAAATGCTGCAGTGTGAATGGGCTTTCTCACTAAGAGCTCAAGGACACTAGCCTAAGAGCCTCTCAGTGATGACTGTGCTTACCCAAAGCCAGACTTGATATCCTGAACTGAAAAGCGGGAGGGCTTCATCATCGATCCAGAGGACTTGGTGAATACTAAGGATGGTCTCCATCAGGGAGGAGGTGAGCATTTGGCACAAGGAGCGTTGAGGAGAAATGCAAGAGAAGTAGGCCATGAAACTGAGGCTGGCCCTTCCAGATTTCCTTGGATGCCAGGATTTTGATTTGGGAATCTTTTTTTTTTTTTTTTTTTTTAAATGAGATGAAGTAGGCCAGGCGCTGTGGCTCACACCTATAATCCCAGCACATTGGGAGACCAAGGCAGGCAGATCACCTGAGATCAGGAGTTCAAGACCAGCCTGGCCAACATGGAGAAACCCCGTCTCTACTAAAAATACAAAAATTAGCCAGGCGTGCTGGTGCCTGCCTGTAATCCCAGATACTTAGGAGGCTGAGGCACAAAAATGGCTTGAACCCGGGAAGCAGAGGTTACAGTGAGCCGAGATCGCACCACTGCACTCCAGCCTGGGTGACAGAGCAAGATTCCGTCTCCAAAAAAAAGAAAAAAAAAAGATGAAGTATGCCAGAAGCTCTTAGTGATAGGCACTTAATAACTGTTCATTTTTGTCTGTCCCAACATGACAGGGAGGAAGAAGTAAATAAAGAGCTCATCTGTCCAGGGCCAAACGGCTGACCCGGGACTCCCCTCCTTTCTGGATGTCAGAGCAGAGCTGTGCTGCACCCTCGGTGGTAGTGAAGGATCTGAAACAGGTGTGGGAAACACAGAAGGGAGTGCCAGGTGGTATCTGAGGTTCAGTCATTGGGATTAAGCAGACATGGATTTAAAGTCAGGTTCAGATGCTCAGGAGCTATGTCATTGATATGTTTCCCATCTGTGATGTGCAAATAACAGAAACTTGCAACGTTTTGTGATAATTAGAAACAATACTTATTTGTATAGTATAGCACAAATTGGTATTTAAGATACGCTAAATACAGGAGAACGATTATTGTCTTTATTAACAAGTAGCATTATTAAAAATTCTCTGTAAATTAGGTTAACACCCTGAAGTTAAAGGGAGACAACCCTGACTCAGGAAACCAGAGTGGTATAATCAGTGAACGAAGCAATGACAAAACTGAAAGTTGATTGCAGCATGTTTTACTCCTAAGAACTAAGCAGTCCTTAAAAGTGGTGTATTTGCCAGGCACAGTGGCCTACACCTATAGTCCCAGCTACTCCAGAGGCCGAGGTGGGAGGATCACTTGAACCCAGGAGTTGGAGCCTTCAGTGAGTTACAGCCGCACCTGAGAATAGTCACTGCATTCCAGCCTAGGCAACATAGTGAGATGCTGTCTTAAAAAATAAATAAATAAATAAAAAATAAAAAAATTCCTGGCATGGTGGTTCACATCTGTAATCCCCAGCACTTTGGAAGGCTAAGGCAGGTAGATCACTTGAGGTCAAGAGTTCGAGATCAGCCTGGCCAACATGGTGAAACCTCAACTCTACTAAAAATACAAGAATTAACTGGGCCTGGTGGTGCACGCCTGTAGTCCCAGCTACTTGGGAGGCTGAGGCAGGAGAATCGCTTGAACTTGGGAGGCGGGAATCACGACAGTGATCACGATAGTGAGCCGAGATCATGACACTGCACTCCGGCCTGGGCGACAGAGGAGACTCTGTCTCCAAAAAAAAAAAAATTTTTTTTTGATTTAAAAAAGAAAAGTGGTATACTAGTTGTGAGCATGCAGCTCACAGCTACGCGCAGGAGTCCCCTTCGCTTCGCCCACGCTGCAGGTGCTCCTGGAGTCGGCTCCTCCAGCACAGTCCGCAGGCGCGGGCCCCAGGGCGGCTCCCAGAGGGCCACGCCCACAGCGCACGCCCCGGCAGCCCCGCAGCCGCGGGTTCCGGCAGCCCCGCAGCCGCGGGTTCCGGCAGCGCCGCAGTCCCGGGTCCCGCCGCGGCCGTGGAGTGCTGAGCGCTACAGGAAGCGCGCTGGTCTCTGGTGAGGGAAGGCTGGGGGCTTCAGGGCCTGGAGAGCCGAGGGGCTAGGCTGGGGAACCGGGCGTCCGAGGACGGGGGAGGTAGGAGGGGGACAGGAAACCCGGGTGCCTGAGTACCTAGCTTCGGAGTGGGGACCGGAGGTCGGGGTTGGAGAGGCGGGGAGCCCCGAGGGCGGGAAGGAAGTGGTCGCGGGAGCCCGGAAGGCGGGGAGGTCGTGGTTGCGGGGCCAGGGAGGTCGCGGAAGTTGAGGAGCCCCGAGAGCGGGGAGGAAGTGGTCGCGGGAGCCCCGAAGGCGGCGAGGTCCCGGAAGTTGAGGAGCCCCGACGGCGGGGAGGCAGGCTCCTGGAGAGGTGGGCGGGCGCAGGCCGGTGTCCAGTTCTCGGACTCCGAGGGCGCTTTCCGGATTTTTTGTGTTTGCATTTTCCGAACTTTACAGAAGTGGTGCGCGTCGTTGTGAGGGAAGAAAAAAAAATTATATGAAATAAAAAATGAAGTGAAACAAAAGGAAATAAACATCATCTGTGACATAACGACTTTAGAAAAAAAAAATCGTAATACCTTCCAGCCTGCCTTTCACGTGTTTTAGATTCATGTGGAATTATAACCCCCCCCAAAGGCTCCCCTGCTGCCGCGCTGAGAACATGCGCGTGCACCTGGAACCCCAGGGGTGAAGGCGCCTTTGGCTTCCCTGGCTTTCTCGTGTCCCTGAGTATGACCATTCTGCCAGTGCTGTGTCTGCCGTGATTGGAAGTCCTTGAGCTGTTTTTATTAGATTTTACAACACAGAAGATAATGATTTTTTTTTTTTTATGCTTAGTTTGTTACGACCATTTTACCACTTGGTAATAAAAACCCTCTATAAAGTTAAAGAAGCACGTGGTGGTAGCAAAAAAGACAGAAATATATAAAGTTAAAGCTTGTGCAGTACAGTAATACATACAGTGAAAATTAGTTTCTGCTTCCCTTTTCAGCCTTACTGTAAAAAGTTGGCTTCTGATGGCTGAATAGGACTCCTCTGTGTGGATATCACAATGGACGTCACCAACTTTCTGTTGTTAGATTTTCCGTACCGCAAATAACAACGTGGCCGGGCCCAGTGCCTCACACCTGTAATCCCAGCACTTTGGGAGGCCGAGACGGATGCATCACGAGGTCAGGAGATCGAGACCAGCCTGGCCAATGTGGTGAAACCCTGTCTCTACTAAAAAATACAAAAGTTAGCAAGGTGTGCTGGTGCGCGCCTGTAATCCCAGCTACTGGGAAGGCTGAGGCAGGGGAATCACTTGAACACGGGAGGCAGAGAATGCAGTGAGCCGAGATCACGCCACTGCACTCCAGCCTGGTGACAGAGCAAGACTCCATCTCAAACAGAAATAAATAACAAATAACAATGTGATTTCACAGTGAAATCTTTGCACAGTATTACATTCCTGGAATAAAATGGTTGCAGGGTGCAGAGGCAGCCTCACACATGGCTCCAGGAATCTCTTTTCCTGGAAGCCACTGTCGGGTGAGGCCCTTAGTTCCCACACTCCTAACACCTGTTTGCAAATCTGAGACCCAGAGAGGGGATGGTGGTTAAGCCAGTGTGGGGTCCAGTTTGTTGACTCAGTCAACTGTTGGGGGTCTGGATGAAAAATCCCCTAGCACTGCCTTTCCCAACGTCCCTTGGATCATCTGTTCCCATGACCCAAGTAACACCTAAAATGGCTAAAGAGTCACCTGTGTAGCAATCAGGACAGCTGTAGGGCCTGGAGAGTGGCCATACTCCAGGTGAAATGGAAGACAGGTGGAACAAGAAAGCCTGGGAGGCCAGAGGGAGAGTGTTCACACCTGGGGTCCCAGGTGCAGGACATTCTAGGATGTGGCCATGTGTTCTCAGAGCAGGAGCAGGGGACCCTGGAGGGTGGTAGAAGAGATTGTCCATGCCTGTGATGATGGTCACTTTGAGACCCCGATCTTTGGCTAAGAGGGTTGAGAGTTTGGGGATGACTCAGGTGAAATCAAACTGGATGTTTTTATCTGTTTGTTTTTCAGTCTGTTACCTCTTTTCAAGGTTTTTCTGTGTCAGTTTCCTTCAAAAAGCTGTATCAATGTTGATGTTGCCACACCAGGTTCTCTGCCCTCCCCTTAGTCCCAAAGGAATCCATTTCAGGGGCAGTGCTGTACCAGCGCGTGGCAAAGCAGGGAGCAGGCTGGCCCCACTTGACCACACGGCCAGAGTTTCCATGGCCTCCCCCACCTCCTCACTGCCTTCAGCACCTGCTCCAAAGGGGTCATCGTCCAGAGTAGAGTTGCCCAGGAGCACTGTGATGGGGCTACTGCCATTGCAAGTCCTGTAGCAACCAAAAGACAAGTCATACAACGCAGGGTAAATTTTAGTTTTAATAAGAGGTCTGATTTAACTTATTGTACCTGAAGTAGTATTCCAACATGTAATCAGTATGAAAGATAATTGAGATATTTCACATTCTTTTTTGTACCAAGTCTTCAAAATTGTGTGTGTTTTATGCTTAAAACTCACCTCAAGTAGAAATGCTTGATCGATCTGTCTTTAGATTTTAAAAATTTATAGTTGAAAAAGTTGACTCATACCCAAATTGTTACAGACATGCTTAAAAGTTTTCCAGTAATGGAATTAGCAGTTTTTTATTTAATTCAAATGAAATACAATTAATAGTCACTTCTGTAGTTCCACTGGCACCTTTCAGGTGCTGGAGAGACACATGAGCTGGTGATAGTGGTACTGCGCTGGCAGCTTGAGAGGGATCCAGCCAGGGAAATGGAATTAGTTCTGGGTGGGCCACTGCCCAGCCACCCGCATTCTCACCAGGCATGAAACCAGAGCCACTGCTAACACTCAAACAGAGGAAAGCCGAGCAGAGGCAACTTAGAATGACGAGTCCCCAGGATGACAAGCATTGACCATGACCTGAGGAGGGATATCAGCTCAAGAAAGGAAAAGAAGGAATATTTCAAAGAGGAAAGTGATCAGCCCTGGAGCTGGGGGAAGAAAAGACAGCCCTGGACAGTTGGCAGAGTCTTCCCAGGTCTCAGGGGAAGGGACTCGTTGCTCACAGTCACGCAGATGCCGAAGTCAAAATGTGCTTACTAAGGCCATTAAACCCTGACTTAGGGCTCTACCTCCCCAAGCACTATTGCAATTGTCGTGGTTTCCATGGGGCTCGGTCTGAGGGGAAGGCTCTGCTAACTGTTCTGACGGAAGGTTTCTGTCCTGTGCCATTATTCTCACGGGACACTGACGTGTTGCTGTTCAGGTTTATCACACACCCGTCCCTGAAACTTGGCTGGCATGAGTCTGTTAGGGTTTGGATCTGGGTCCCCACCCAAATCTCAGATTAGAATCCCCACGTGTCGGAGGAGGGGCCTGGTAGGAGGTGATTGGGTCATGAGGGCAGATTTCTCCCTTGCTGTTCCCGTGATAGTTTTCACAAGACTTGACCATTCGAAAGTGTGTAGCACCTCCCCCCTCTCTCGTGCTCTCTCGAGAGCTCTTCTCTCCTGCCACCATGAGAAGAAGGTGCTCAGTTCCCCTTTGACCATGATTGTAGGTTTCCTGAGGCCTCCCTGGCTGTGCCTCCTGTACAGCCTGTGGAACTGTGAGTCAGTTAAACTTCTTTTCTTCATAAATTACCCAGTCTCAGGTAGTTCTTTCTAGCAGTGTAAGAACAAACTAATACATAGTCCTTCCTTGCAAGGGAAGTTTTCTGTGCATTTCTGGGCCTGTGAGGTTAAGGCCTAAGCCTGGATGTTGTGCCCATACTACAGTACCACTGAGGTCTTCCACCTCGGTAGGCCTCTTAGAAGACAGCCTGTTGACCTAGTAGCACTCAACCCCACTGGCCTTTGCTCACGATGCTCACAAGGACTTCTAGTCACCACTATGCCTAACATTATACAGCATGTCACAGCCCACAGGAAGTTTTCCCGTGATCTCTTTTGAGCCTCACCATAAAATGTAATCAAGGGGTAGAATGACAGTCCTCACTCTGATGTCTGATGGACCTTGTTTCAGATCCTGGCTCCCAGGTCCTTTGCTAAAGCTCTCAGTCAATTTCCTTATCTGCAGAAGGTAGATAACCCTCCTCATAGGGCTGCTGGAAACAGCAAATAAAGAAATGCCCCTCCTCCCTTAGCACCCCTGAGCTCGCAGGAGCAGTGGCCATACCACGACCCCACTACCGCAGGGCAGTCCCAGTGAGCTCCACATCGGCCCAGCCTAATAAGGTCTGGGCCTGCAGCTTTTCATGCTTCTGAGGAGTATAGTTTATGCACACAGGCAAGCAGAGGGCAGCGTGAGGCCAGGTAGACTCAGACTCTTCAGGCCTGAAGAGACACTGTAAGAGGAGAGGTGGGTGTCTGGAAGACAGAGGGACCTTGTTTGGATGTTTGGATGCATGAGTCTAAGAGCTTGAGCGGAGCAACGTGAGCACCTGTGAGCAAGGTGGGGAGCAATGGGGTCCATTGACTAGAACACAGATGTCCCCTGGGCAGGTGAAACGTGGCTCAGTACAACAATCAGCCATACAGGACAGAGGAAACCCTACTGAAATACACGTCTCATTAAAAATTAAGTCAAGCCAGGCATGCTGGCTCACACCTGTAATCCCAACTCTTGGAGAGGCTAAGGCAGGAGGACCAATTGAGGCCAGAAGTTTGAGACCAACCTGGACAACTTAGTGAGACCCTGTCTCTATAAAAAAATAAAATAAAAATAAAAAATTGTCAGGGTTCCTTTGGGAGGCCAGGAATTTGAGACCAGCCTGGGTAACATAGTGAGACCCCATCCCTACAAAAAAAAAAGTTTGAGAAATCAGCTGGGCATGGTCATGTGCACCTGTAGTCCCAGCTATTTGGGAGGCTGAGATAAGGGGACTGCTTGAGCCCAGGAGGCTGAGGCTGCAGTGCACTGTGATCGGGCCGCTGTACTCCAGCCTGGGTGACAGAATAAGACTCAAGTCATTATTCAACTTGAAATCCCAAAAGTGTGTGTAGGAAGGAGATTCTGTAAATAACTCTGGTTGTTGAGTGAAGAACTGATGTGCTCAACCAGCCCTTCTTAGCAGTGATAAATGTCCCTTTTACTGAAATGGATTTATGGGGGCTTTCTAGAAGTATATCTATTTTGCCTATTTTTATTCCTCCATTTTAATTCAAGTTGCTTTTCTTGTTATTTTTGTAGCTTCTTAGATGCATGCCCCACTTCTCAGTGGCTTCTTTTCTATTGTGTATAGTTAAGGCTACAAATTTCCCTCTAGTTCCTGCTTTAACCATAATCCACAAGTTTGTTATTTTGTTCTGTCTTATTTTTTGAGACAGAGTCTCACTTTATCATCCAGGCTGGAGTGCAGTGATGCAGTCTCGGCTCACTGCAACCTCTGCCTCCCGGGTTCAAGCGATTCTCCTGCCTCAGCCTCTGGAGCAGCTGGGACTACAGGCACGCACCACCATGCGTGGCTAATTTTTTATTTTCAGTAGAGACAGGATTTCACCCTGTTGGCCAGGCTGGTCTCCAGCTCCTGACCTCAAGTGATCCACCCACCTCTGCCTCCCAAAGTGCTGGGATTAAAGGTGTGAGCCACTGCGCTGGCCCATAATCCACACGTTTAATATGTGGTAGTTTCATCGTTTTTCAGTACAAATATTTTTTCATTGCCATTTTTATTTCTTCTTTTTCTCATGCTTTATTAGAAGCAATTTCTTTAGCTGTTAAAAGGGAGAAAGAGCTCCACAACTGAGGTGAGGGTATTTCTAAGACATACTTTAAGGGAAAAAGGCAAAGCACAAACAAGTATGCATAAAATGTTACCCTTCCAGTAGGAAAGAAGGGGACGTAAGAAAAATAGGCGTCTAGGCAGGGAACGGTGGCTCATGCCTATAATCCCAGCGCTTTGGGAGGCCGAGGCAGGTGGATCACCTGAGGTCAGGAGTTCCAGAGCAGCCTGGCCAACATCTCTACTAAAAATACTAAAATTAGCCAGGCGTGGTGGTGTACACCTGTAACCCCAGCTACTCTGGAGGTCGAGGCAGGAGAAACACTTGAACTCAGGAAGTAGAGGTTGCAATGAGCCAAGATCGCAACACTGCACTCCAGCCTGGGCAACAAAGCAAGACTCCTTCTCAAAAAAAAGTAAGTGCTGTAATGTGGTCAGTAAACGTGTTTCCCCCGAGGGTACGGCAAGCAATTCTGAAACTAATTTAGTAGTTTCAGGTGTGGACTAGAACTGAACAAATTAGTAAGAATATCATAATAATGATAGCTGGCTTTCTCACTGTTGAAAAAAGAAGTTACAACTGAGGAAAGGCTAAAGTGAGCCCCGTTGTGCCGGTTTGGAATCAGGTGTCAGTATAAACTCAGGACTGTAATAGGCATACAAACAGACACAGAAATACACATGCGTGTGCACACTTGGGTTAGCAGACATGCATGTATGTCCTAGCCTGTCTGCTGATGAGAGAGCCTCGACCAGAGACATCCCAGGAGCATGGACAGCTCTGCTTGGATCTTGGCTTCTCACCATTCCCCAGTAAAAGGCACCAGTATCCTTGGAAAAATGGCTCATTCCCAGGTGGAGGCAGGGAGGCTATAAGATGAGTTTGGAGCATCTTCTCATGCCAGAAAGTGAGAAAGTGCTCAAAGAAAAGCAGCTGTCAAAAGAACACGGGGACCAATCTCAAGGGGCTCCCAATGGCCAAAGCTGGAACAAATTGTTAAATAATCTAATAAACGATGGGGCAAAGGGCAGCCCTTCCTTACAGAATAATTCCAGTTAATAAATGTATAAGAAAGAGGGCAAAGAAAACTACCATCAAGCAAACACCACAGTAATAAGTGATACAGGCAAGGTCCACCAACGAATGTTAAAAGTAGCGGGCACAAGTTTGAAAAGAACAAGTTATTAGCATAATCTTAAATACATCCCCCAAGATATTTATTAACCACGAAGGGAAAGATTCAGAGTCACTTTTCAGTGTCAAAACTTCCAGGTAAAGGCCACCAGGACATGCGTACAAGTTGAACAAGTTGGGTTTATTTCTTGCTGCAGTAACAAGGGAGAACACAGGCTTTGGAAAACCATAAGGTGACTCAGAGAGAGGGTACTATAAAGGCCTCATGAGGTTGGGTCTTGGTTTAGGGGAGGGTTTAAGAAAACAAGATTTTTTCTGGGTGGGAGGCTGTCAGGCAGCAGGAGTGATTCTGTGTTGAAATAGCTTCAGCTAAAGCTGTGCTTGGTAAAGAAGTAGCAATGGCTCACATGAGCCAGGAGAGGGAGCTGTTGGGCCATTTTTGTGGTTAGTTGACGTTTTTCTGAATCAGACTTGATTTTGGAGCAGGCTTTCAAACGTCAATGTTTTGTGTGTTCAGCCGGAGAACCCTAAGGCATGGCCCCTGGATGTTAGGGCTGCTTGTGTCTTTCTGAGCAGTGGAGACAGTCAACAAAAATTGGTCAAGATTAATATGACCAATAAGAAGACATGTTGCCCAAAGAAAGCAGGCAGAATTCAGGTGAAATGCTGTCCTCTTACATCTTACTAGGCCTTGGCATCTAGCCCTCCGGTCCAAGGACAGGACCAGAAACAAAGCTCATCTCCAGGCTAATTCCCTGGAACTGGAAATGCCTCCAGAGCAAAAGCAGCCTGAAACAAGAACCCTGCTGGGCTCTTGTCTTCTTCCAGATCTTGTAGCTTTCTGATGCTTTCAGTAAGACTTTTGGGGGCTGTTTGTTCAGCTTCTTGAGTCATCCTCAGGGAGAAGGTTGATCTAGATTGCCTCGCGACCAACAGTCTTTATTCTGATTCCTCAGGAGAAGCCAGGGAGAGACTGAATATCGAATGTGACGATGGCCTGACCATACATAAGAGTAGAACTTGACCCAGTCTGTAGCAACCAGCTGGGACACCAGCCTGCTAGCTGTGAGCCAAATGCATAGGAAGTCAGACCACTCTCTCAGGCAACAATCCCAGGAGGCCTAACAAAAACTCCCCTAACAATCGCCCCCAAATGACCAGGACTTGATTAATAACTGGCAACTTCTCTAATTTTTGTCCCTGCTACCAACTTAGGACCAACCAGGAAAAAACAGATATGCTCTCCTAACCAATCACAAAGGCAGCCCCGCAGTTTCCGCAGGCCGGCTGCCTCCATCAGGGCTCACCTGGGCCTTCCTTTCCCTCCGCCTCCCTGTGAGTCTTGGCCAAGTACAGTGATGGCGGCCGCCCCACTTGCTAGCGCAGCTCTAGATGAAGAGGTTCTGCCTGTCCTCATGTGGGTGGTCTTCCTTTATTCCCACACCAGAAAGCTAGCTTTTAATGGAAAGTCCTCTAATGTTAGTAAAGAAAATAAAATTGTAAAATGTCATGGGGGTAAGCAGGCTGAAGGATTGCCATGTCTGCTGAGTACGGAGGGAGCCATTGAAATCTTTCTAGTAGGTCAGAGCACCCCAGCTCTGCCTCCGATAGAGAAAGGACATCCAAGGGGGCTTCTCCCAGACACCTCATCTCAGAATCAGGCCTCTGTAGGGCCTTGGGCCTGCTGCAGGCCTCTGACCCTGTAGGACATGAGTAGTATGGGACATCTGGACCACTTTCTAAAAAGGCAGGACAGGGTGGTGCTCTGACTTCCCCCTTCACCCCGCCTGGCCCTGGGGCCCCAGAGGCTGAGGGTGGTCCCAAGCCCACTCCCCAATCCCAGTGTGATCCTGGCAAGTCCCCACCCAAGCTGGGCTTCAGGCCCCCAGCTATAAAGGAGGGGGCCTCTCAGCTGGAACGGTGAAAAGCCACTCTGTTGGGAGCTCATTACTTGCCCATTCTGTACCCAAGGCATTGACCCAAGCCCCAGAATCTTCCCAGGGGCAGTGTTTCTGGAGAGTAGGGTGGCAGCTTGGAATCATGAGTTTATAGAGATACAGAGGCCAGGTTCCTCCCTGCTGCTTTCCCTTCTACAACCCCGGCTGGACTTTCCCTCCTCAGCCCAGGAGACCCAGGCCTGGGTCCCACATACCTGCCTCCCAGGCCCAATGGCTGCCTTTATCCACACCCTCCGCCTCCTCTCCTCCCACCTCCCCATCAGCTGGCAGAGGGCCTTTCTAAAACACATCTGGTCCTGTCTTGGCACCCTGACCCCTGGCCTGGCCCCCATGGCTCTCCATGGTCAGCCCTGCCAGCCTCCCCAGCACTTTCTCACTTCAGTGTCAGGGAAACTGAATCCCCCGAAAGATCTCATTTCTCTGCACCTGCCAGACTGCACACCTTGGCCTTACACATCCATGCTCCTGGCCTCCTTGTGCAACACTGGATTCTTCCGAAAGCTTGGGGGTGACTCCCTGTTAGAAGCCTCACAGCTGGGAGGAGCCTCTGTGGGTGCGCAGCTGGGGTCTGCAGTTCAGGGCCCACCTGTGCCCCTGACCACAGACAAGTGTTAGCAAATAGACCCCAAGTGAACAAGGTGGACAGAGATGACACCATGGGGCCTCACCCACCAGGGCCATACCCAGCAGCAGCCTTCGTGGCCCTGCGCTACCTGCCGTGACCCAAAGCAGAAGCAGAGCCAGCAGGGCATCCAACCCACCTGCCAATGACCACCGGCCCATGAGGCCCATGGTTCTGCTGGGCACAGGAGAGGGGACAGAGGGCCCATGGCAGCTTCACAGCCTTGCAGCCCTGGAGTAGGAGGTGGCAGGAGAGTTTTAAAAGATGAGAGAACTTTCCAGGCAGGAGCTAGAGGCTAGAGGACGTGCAGCCACTGTGTGCAGGGACATGACTGGGTGAGATAGGGGATGTGGGAAGGGTGTCAGAGCAGGCAGGCCATGAGGAGGGCAGAGACCTGAGGCCAGGACCTGCACCCAGGGTCATGGCCCCAATGACAAGGGCTGAAGGCAGGACCCACGTCCAGGGACATGACCCCTATGGTTAGAGTGAGACCTTCACCCAGAGGTCATGACCCCAATGACAAGGACAGGACATTCACCCAGGAGTCATGACTCTGATGACAAGGGCTGAGGGGTGGGACCTGCACCAGGGTTGTGACCCTGATGACAAGTGCGAGGCCTTCACCCAGAGGCCGTGACTCTGATTGCAAGGGCCAAAAGCAGGTCATGTACCCAGGGCCTGTGGCAGTCACCACAAGACTGGGACACACCTGTGGAATAGCATGGCCTCCTCTGTCCCTGTCTCTACTCTGAGAGTTTGGAGAAAACCTTGACCCCACAGGACCAGGAGCGGGGACAGTGTGCTCCAGATGACCACAGCCCAGGCCTCAGTTCCCCATCCATCCTGGGCACACAGGAGCTGCTGGGGAGCAGAAGAGCCTGTGCATCTTGGAAGATGATGGGCTGGGGCCAGGCAAGCCAGGGGCCAACAGCCTCCCCCTGGGCGCAAGAAGAACCCTATGTCCCTTGCCTGTGGGGCTGGTGAGCCTAGAGAAACAGCATTCCTGGAACCCTCTGGCTTCTCCATTTGGCCCTCAGGGCCCTAAGGGCAGCTGTGCTCCTGCCCTGAACTCCTTGTCCTGCCAACGCCTCTCGCTCCTCCCCACTGTTCCCCACCCCCCACCAGCCACACTGAACACGTGTTCCCTCCTGGGCCCCTGGGCCTCAGCTCCCTCTGGTAGTTGGAGTAGGGTCTCATTATTACCCCATTTTACAGATGAGGAAAGACTAAGCTTCCCTCCCTCCCTCTCCTCCCTCCTCCCTCCCTCCCTCCCTCCCTCTCCTCCCTCCTCCCTCCCTTCCTCCCTTCTTCCCTCCCTTCCTTCCCATTAAAGGCTAATGCCCCAGATGCTGGGAATGTGCTATTCAGCAAGAAGACGAGAGGGGTCCTGTGCTCCGGAGGCCAGAAAACAGGACATCTCATGAACAAACCAGATCATCTGCAGACAGATGTCTGCAGTGGTCGGAGCCACTACAGCCCATCCTGGGGCAGTAGCCTAGAAGAACTGACAGGAACAAACCCAAGAGGGTTTTGTAGGGGCATCTATCAATGGCCCGACCTCTTGGTGACTGATTGGATGGGGACGCACAAAAGGAAGGCCCTCCAGGTCTCTGGCATGTGGGGAGCCATTCCCAGGGAAAGGAGACTTGGGAGGAGGCTGAGCTTTGCACTGGCAACAGTGGGCAGATGTAGCTTCAAGGCCTCTGAAGACTCGGAACCAGGCAGGGCCCTGGGTGTGCCTGGGAGCTGCTGCAGGGGTGCAGGGGTAGAGGCCAGGGCAGTGGGCTTGGGAGGTGTGGGCAGATGCATCCCACAGGATGAGGGGTGGGGAGAGCAGAGAAAGGGGACAGTGGCGGTGCCATAGACATTCCCTGAGGAGTGAGGACTGTAGAGGGTTGGGAAAGAGGAGGCGGGGGGAGCTGGGATGCAGGGGCAGTTTGAAGGAGGACCAAGAAGGAAAGACCCAGCCTGCCTGAACTCACAGAACTTGCAGTTACTTTACACATAGAAGAATTTTATCTGTAGGAAACTGGTCCTGGGATTTCCAACTTCATATGAAAGTAGTAGGGGATTGGCCTGGCACGGTGGCTCACACCTGTAATCCCAGCACTTTGGGAGGCCAAGGCGGGCAGATCACCTGATGTCAGGAGTTCAAGACCAGCCTGGCCAACGTGGCAAAACCCCATCTCTATTAAAAAAAAAAAAAAATAGTTGGGTGTGGCGATGGGAGCCTGTAATCCCAGCTACCCAGGAGGCTGAGGCAGAAAGAACTGCTTGAACCCAGAAGACGGAGGTGGCGGTGAGCTGAGATCGCACCACTGCACTCCAGCCTGGGTGACAGTGAGACTCTGTCTCAAAAAAAGAAAGTAGAGCTGGGCGCGGTGGCTCATGCCTGTAATCCTAGCACTTTGGGAGGCCGAGGTAGGTGGATCACCTGAGGTCAGGAGTTCAAGACCAGCCTGACCAACATGGTAAAACCCCATCTTTAAAAAAAAAAAAAAAAGAAAAGAAAGTAGAGGGTGTTGAAACAACATGATGTTTCAGATTTAAACTTCAACAACAGCACAATGATAGTAACACAAGTCTGGAAAATATTGACAAGTGTAGACCGTTAGTCTGTGAGTACTTATTAGACTATTCTTCTTACTTGCTGTGTGCTTGAAATTCTCATAATAAAAAGTAAAAGTGAAAGGCTTCACCACTACCCATCGGCCGATCTACCCAGGAGGCAGGATGAGCATGACTGCTTATGAGGTGTTGGGGGCCCTGCACACCCGGGTGTGCCAGCAGGGACTGGGAATCGGGCCAGGTGTTTGGAGGACACTTGGGTGAGGCCTCTCGTGTGGACGAAACTCGGACCGTTTGGCCCAGCAGCTCTGCCTCTACACTGGTACCCTGCAGAGCTCCCCGCCCGCGTGCCCAAAGCCAGGGTCTTCTGTGGTAGCAAAGAATCAGAAACAACCTAAATATCCATCCGTAGGAGACCAGCAAATACGAGGACACATCCATACCGAGGGGACCACGCCGCCATTCAGAAGCAGACGCAGACGGTGTCATTAAACGGATAATCTCCAAGCGGAAAAAAGGAGGTGTAGACAGTGTGCACGTAAGTCGCGTTTCTAAGGAGAATGGACCCATGCATCCATACCTAAACACGCTTGACCATCTCTGGGGAGAGTAGGAAATCAACCTCCGGGAATGAGAACAGGGGTCAGGGCCAAGCGGGAACGCTGCCCCCTGCCTGCACTGTGCGTGGCCACCGTCGCGTGCCTGTGGCCTTTCTTCCAGAAATAATAGTAATGAAGGAAATAAAGGATCGCGGAAAGGAGGATGGAGCTGGGCCTGCCCTGACTGCAGGTGCTGCTGGGATTGGAAGCAGCCTTGAACTGGGTGCCCTGCCCAGGCAGGAGAAAGGCCATCCCCCGAACCCAGAGGGCTGAGGAGCCCCAAGCCCCAAGCCCTCCTCTCTGAAGTCAAGGCAGGCCATTTGCTGCTGAGAGTGGGAGGTGGAGACTCCAGGACCCTGAGAGCAGGTGAAGGTCCTGGAAGAGTCTCTGGGGGAATCAGGACAGTGTTGATGGGTGTGTGATGGGAGTCATGTCCCCGGGGCCTGGCAGACTCTGAACTCAGCAGCTTGGGGACTCCACAGAGTGAAATCATCAGAAGATGGCCACTGGCCAGGCACGGGGTGGGGTGGCTGGGGAAAACGGGAGAGGCAGGAGCCTGGAGCCCCAAGACATAATGAGGGCAGCAGTGTGGATCAGGAGGAGTCTGAGACATCAGGGTTAGAGCAGAGCTGGGGAGGAGGGGCCGGAGACAGAGGGTCTCTGGGACCCCTGGAGGCAGCCAAGAGAGCTGGATAACCAGGGGCTCCAGGTGTCGCTGCTTCATGCCAGCAGCCCACACAGCGACGTGTGCCTAAGCTAGGTTCAACATTCGGCTGTTATGCCTTGAAATCCTTAACTTCACCTCTGAACATGTGCTAGTAAGTGAAGTCTGGTGGGACAATGGAACAAACACACCAGGGACACACATGTGCAGCAGGCCTGGCCAGCCCGTGTGCACAGGTCCCAGTGAGACACAGACGAGCGGGACCCTGGTTCCCGGACAGGCTGGAGCCGCAGAAGGGTGCGACAGACCTCTTAAGAAGCAGGAGCAGCCCCGGAGTCCTACTGGCCCTTCCCTACCCGCCTTCATCCCCGTAGGAGCCAGCCAGTGACGCTGAAAATGACAGCACAGCAGGAAAGGGGAAGACGGCGGCCAAGCCTTCCCTGCTTGTCCAGTAGCCAGAGGAGGACCGCATGTCAACAGGTGAAACCACCAGTGCTCACAGTGGTCCTCCTCAGGGGGACCAAAAGGTGGAGACAGCGCGGTGTCCATCAGTAGATGAGTGGACCAACAAAGTGTGCACATGCACACCAAGGAATGTAATGGTCCATAAACGGCGAAGCACCGACACAGGCTGCAGAATGGATGAAACTCAGCAGCCATGCTCCGTGAAAGAAGTCAGACACAGCAGGCCATACATTCTATTACTTCATTTCCATGAAATGTCCAGAATAGGCAAATCCACAGAGCCGGAAAGTCGATCGGCAGTTGCCAAAGGCTGGGAACAGAGGGAAATAGAAAGTAACTGCTTGTGGGTACTAGGTTTCTTTATAAGGTGATGGAATGTTCTGGAATTAGAGGTGGAGGCGGTTCAGCTTTTTGGATGTACTAAAAAGTTGTACCCTTTACAATTAGGGGTGAGTCTTATGGCATGTGAATTACATCTCAATAAAAAATTAAAATGAGATAAAAACAAAGAATGCAACTCTTTTTTTTTTTTCTTTGAGACAGAGTCTCACACCATCCCCCAGGCTGGAGTACAATGGTGCGATCTCTGCTAACTGCAACCTCTGCCTCCCAGGTTCACGTGATTCTCCTGCCTCAGCCTCCCAAGTGGCTGGGATTACAGACACACACCACCACACCTGGCTTATTTTTTGTATTTTTAGTAGAGATGGGGTTTCATTATGCTGGCCAGACTGGTCTCGAACTCCTGACCTTGTGATCTGCCTGCTACGGCCTCCCAAAGTGCTGGGATTACAGGCGTCAGCCACTGCACCCAGCCAACTTTTTATCCTTATTAATAAACAAGTTCATATAGATATGAACGACTGTAAGAAGTGAGGCAGGCTGCAGTGCTAAGGGTGTCTGGCCACAATGTTGGTTACAGCAATTTTGATGTAATGGAGGGAAAATTCAGTCTGACACATTCAGTCAACTGGTTCCGTGTGTTAGAAGAGTAAAACTACTTAAGAGGAAGCTGTTTCCTCAGAACAAGAAATGGATCCAAAAATACTAAATAAAAAGAAAGAAGAGAAAAAAATAAGTGGAACGAAAGCAGTTGAGTTAGTTTCGTGCAGCATTGGCACTGATGTATATGTGTGCCCTATGTGAACTACAAGGCAAGAATTGTGTGATTGGGTGATTCTGCTAAGAGCTTAGTGCTCTTGTGTTTGCCTTTGAATTGGCATTGCACAGCATAAAAAGGACTGTGACAGACACGTTCATTAAAAGAAATTTTTATGGGCCGGGCGTGGTGGCTCAAGCCTGTAATCCCAGCACTTTGGGAGGCCAAGGCGGGTAGATCACGAGGTCAAGAGATCGAGACCATCCTGGTCAACATGGTGAAACCCCGTCTCTACCAAAAATACAAAAAATTAGCTGGGCATGGTGGCGCGTGCCTGTAATCCCAGCTACTCAGGAGGCTGAGGCAGGACAATTGCCTGAACCCAGGAGGCGGAGGTTGCGGTGAGCCGAGATGGTGCCATTGCACTCCAGCCTGGGTAACAAGAGCAAAACTCCGTCTCAAAAAAAAAAAAAAAAAGAAATTTTTATTTTTATTTACTTAAATTGACACATTGTGAAAAGCATCATGACAAGTCAGAGAGACTGTGGATGAGAAACATATCTTTTTATTCTGGTACCTTTACCAGTACTTTTTTCCCATTTGTTGAACAAGGTGCCCTGAAAAAGGCATAGTTAGTTCTGGGGCACCCTGTGGAGATGGGAGATGCTGGCGAAGGAAGTGCCCCTCTGTGCTCTCAAGGAAGAGGGGACTAGGTGGGGGTGGGGGTTGCATCGTGTTTGTCTGTGGCAGGGATCTGCATTCTTGAGATGGGTCCGCTCTCGCCTCAGATCCAGCATTGGCATGAGATGGACTCAGATCTTCTAGCCAAACCCTTTCATGGTATAGGTAGGAAGGGACAGAGAAAAGGGCCACCAGGGCCTGCCAGTGAGCAGTTGTGGCTTTGCCACCTTCGCTTCCCCAAGCTTGGTCTCCACCAGGTCTCTGGTCCGTGCATAGCCCCCTTACCAGGAGGGTAGAACAACCTATGTGAAGCATTGTGTAAACTTCGAGCCATGGAGAGGTGTGTCCATGCCGGCCACCCCAGGAGGCGCCTGGCTTGAGACCCATTGCTCTGCAGAGGGGCTGTGAGGGCCGTGATGCAGTCGTGTCATGCCATGGGCACACACACACAAGGCACGTCACAGGCCTGCTGAAGTAGCAGAACATTCTGGCCTGGAACATCCTGATGTTCAGTAGCGGAGGGTCCCGGGGAAGCTTTAAGGGGTTCTGTGAGGGTCCCCAGCTGGACAGGAGTGCCGCCTCGATCAGGGACTAAGCTCCAGCTGTCAGGCAGCACGTGGTCACCCAGGATCTTCAGGGCAGATGTCCAGGTTCCACAGTCCCCAGGGCCGCTTCCCTATCCAAGGCCTCGAGGCAAGAGGATCAAGGAAATGCCCCAGAGCAGAGGGGGCATGGCGCCCTGACAGCACACCCACCCCTGCCTTGTGGCACCCACTCATTTGGCACAGGAGGGTCCCTTCTGGGAAGAGGCCTTCCTGGTGCTTGCCCTGTACGAACATCCCCTGACATAGAGCCTGGCGCGTCCCTCATCCAGTGCCCAACATTCGCAGGGAGTTTGCAGCGCATAAGCAGAAGGCAGCTGCTTCTCATAGAAGGCCCAGAAAACTACAAAAAAGTAAGCAGCGAAACACCCTCGGAGCGCACCCCGTGCCTGCTGTCTTCCTCCTGTTTTGATTCCTAGGTGATGTTGTACAACTTTGGGACACATCATTTCTTTTGTTCCTGAGGGGCCCCTATGCAACCATTTTTAAATAACTGCTGTACCCGTGTTTCATATCAGTTCTTTTTCTTCCTTCCTCTGTCCTTCATGTTATCAATTCTCCTAAATAAACATGCATGACTTGCAAAATGGGGAAAAAGTGGTCAACCTAATAAGGACTTCTTCTTTCAAAAATGGCCCTCGTTATAGCGGACACCCCAGGCCTCTCAGACGTTTCCCCGAGCCTGGGCCTGGCTTCTTCAGGCATCCAAGGAGGAAGTGCCTCGGCCCAGTTGGAGCCGTGCCAGCCTGTCCTCCCCGCTGCCCCACCCCGAGGCCCTCCTCCCACCCCGGTCCTTTAAACGTACCCCAGGTCCTCAGGCCACCATCTGCCGCCCGCCTGCCACACGCCACCATGCGCTGCCTCCTCAGCCTGGCCCTAGCCTTGCTTGTGCTGGAAGTGACCCTCGCTGTGGTCCCAGCCTTCATCTCGCCAGGTAACTCTCTAGGGGACACTCCCAGGAGTGTCCTCCTGCCTGATCTCTGCTTCCAGTGGGACCCGAGGAACTACAGGTCCTGGTGGTTTGGTGACAGGAGAGGGGAAGAGAGAAAGGGAGGAGGCTCACCCCTTGTTGTGGGGAGTCTAGGGATGGCAGAAAAGCAGGGCTGTATGTACACATGGAGGCAGCTATCCCCAGATGAGAAGCGCCTGGGCCTGGGAGCAAGCAGGGCAGCCAGGAGATGGGGAGGTGGCAGCAGAGGGTGGGGCTGTCCTCAGACCCTAGCCATGTCTGGTCAGGGTCTTAACATCCTGCCACCTGCAGTGGGCTTGTGGCCTTGCTTCCTAATTTTCACAGCTGACTTCCCATGCTTTGATCGGGTCTGTCACATTTCTGGTAGATTTTTTTTTTTTTGGCCTTCTAAGAAACATTGTGTTGGGCTGTTGAGGGATGGGCTCCTCGTTGCCTCTACCTTGCTTTCCCTTGAGGGGCCTGGGGGTGGGGCCTGGACCCCCATCCACCTGCCCATCCCGTGTGCAGAGCAGGCCGTGTGCCCTGAGGCCAGCTCCTCTGAGGAGGCGCCCTGCGTCAAAACCTGCCTCACCGACAACGACTGTCTTGGCAACAACAAGTGTTGCCCCAGCGCCTGTGGCCGCTCCTGCAAAACCCCCACCATCGGTAACGCCCCACCTGGCCCTGTACCCATGGTGACAGCCTGGCTCCCATCTGTTGGGGGAGGGAGGAACCAGCTTTCTCAAGGATCTTCCTGAGCTGGACATTTGGGACCACCCTCTTAGCGCCCACACAACTGCCCCCTACACTCAGCCCTGCATGTGAGCCCCTGCCGGAACCTGCCTGAGGCTGGCCCACGCTCACCCACCTCTGTCCTGTGGTCCAGGCCTCCAAGGAAGGTGGGGCGTTTCTTGCCTTGAGATCAGCAGAAAGGAGGCCCCAGGGATGCATCTGACCCCAGGGCAGAACAGAGGCTCAACTTCCCCATTTACTTATTTATTTTTAATTTTTTTTTCTTTTGAGACCAAGTCTCTCTCTCTTGCCCAGGCTGGAGTGCAGTGGCCCAATCTCAGCTCACTGCAACCTCCGCCTCCCAGGTTCAAGGGATGCTTGTGCCTCAGCCTCCAGAGTAGCTGTGACTACAGGTGCACTCAGCCACACCCGGCTAATTTTCGTATTTTTTTTTTTAGTAGAGATGGGGTTTCACCCTGTTGGCCAGGCTGGTCTTGAACTCCTGACCTGGTGATCCGCCCACTTTGGCCTCCCAGAGTGTTGGGATTACAGGGATGAGCCACTGCACCCAGCCCAACTTCCCTATTTATAAATGGGTATTTTTGGCATCGGGGGCCCAGGGAGGTGGGCCCAGCAAGGCTGGGAAGCATAAAAGTGCTTTGGGTGATGAAGGGCTGGCCTGTCTCTCCCCTAGTATTGACTCCAAAGGTTGGCAGCTGCCCCTGGGTACAGCCCCCAGTGAGCCCAGAGCTCTGCCAAGAGCAGAGTGAGTGCTCCATGGACAGCCAGTGTTGGGGAAACAAGAAGTGCTGCTTCAGCCACTGTGCCAGGAAGTGTCTGGACCCTGTCCTAGGTATGTGCTCCCTTTCTCCCTGAGCTTCCCCAGGCCAGCTTGGGCCTTCAGTGGGTCCTTGAAGGTGGGTGCAGTCCATGAGCTGGCCCTGGGGGCAGATGGGACTCTGCACACCAACCCAGACTATGCCAGCTGCAGGCCCCCTGGCACTCAAGGAAGTCACTCAGGCTCAGGGTGGCAAATGACTGGCAGGTCCTGTGCTGCTCGGCCTGTGTGCAAAGCCTGTGCCTCTACCACTTCCCTGCAGAGAGCAGCTTGCCTCCCAAATATTGGGAGAGCTCTAGGCCAGGTGTCCCAAACATGGGTTCTGGGCTAACTGCTCAAGCCCACCTATGACCTGGACTTCCTATCTGGCAGATGAGGGTGGCCTCGCCCACCTGTCTGCAGGCGATGGTGAGGGCCGGGGGAAAGGCCAGTGGAGTGCAGGGCTCTGCTTGCTCCTCTGCACAACAGGAAAGGGGCCAGCAGCTCAAGTCCCTGGGCCTGTGGGTGTGAACAGGTTAGCACTTGAACAATGGACAGCAGGTGGCCTCCCTCCTCCCAACCCCACCCTGGCTGGGCTCTGTACTGCATCTGAGTTCCCCATGCCCCCCTGCAGAGGATCTCCCTCAGTGAGAGACAATTCCCCAAGAGCCCCTGCTGCCAGGAGTGACTGCCCCAAGTTTGCTACACAGAAACCAACTCTCATGGATCCAGAGAGTGCATGATGCCTTCTACCGGCTGCTAATTAAAAAATCTGCTCAGCTTCATGTCTCTGTCTATCTGTGTATCTGTCCAGGGCTCCTGTGGGAGGAACAAAGCAAACACAGAGGACTCATCCCTGAGTTCCTGAGTGAACACAAAGAGGAAATAAAGGAGACAGCAAAGTTGAAGATGATGCAAAGGCCTAATTGAAGGCCTAGCTGAGCCCAGAAGGTCAAGGACCCCAAAATGACCAGCAGAGCTGCAGGCCAACAGTTCCTTACACTGAGGACCCCTACCCTTTATGGGAAGTTGTTATCAGTGTAAGGAACTGTTTGCCAGCAAAGTTCCCAGATGCCAGTCAGAAGCCAACCTCAGGTGCTGTATCAGCTTCTGCACTCCAGAGCTCACAGCAACTGTGGTTTGATTCCAACTGGAGAGAAGGTGAATAGACAGAGGACAGAAACAGGGTGATCAAGCATCCCAGTTTGCCTGGGACTCGGGGCGGGGAAGGAGCGGGGAGCTTCCCAGGACATGAGACTTTCTGTGCTAAAACCAGGATGGCAAGTGGAGAAGTTTCAAGACACGTTTTGGAGAGGTCAAACATTTAAACCACAACAGATGCTAACTACTCAGAGTTAGCATAGACCTCACAGGTGAAGGGCACAGTCCCACAAGATTGCCCTCACTTCAGGTGCCAGTCACAAGTGGTGACTATCCACACTTCTGTTTGACTTGGCTACAAATCAAGAGTTCCCATGATCTCCTCTTCAGGTTTAGTCATTTGCTACAACAGCTCACAGAACTCAGGGAAACACTTTATCTACTGCTTTATTCCATCTGGGATGATATAACAAAATACCATAGAGTGAGTAATTTATAAGTCATAGAAATGTGTAGCTCACAGTTCTGGAGATTGGTAAGTCCAAGATCAAGACACCAGCAGGTTCAGTGTCTGCTAAGGGCTCTCTCCCTCAGAGATGGTAACTTCTCTCTGTGTCCTCGAGAGGCAGAAGGAGAAAGGATCATGCTCCCTTAGGCCTCTTTCATAAGGGCACTAATTCCGTTCACAAGGGCTCCACCCTCATGACCTAACCACCTCCCAAAGGCCTCACCTCTCAATAGCAACACTTTGGGGATTCGATTTGAACATACATAGTTTGGAGGGACACAATCAGATCATAGCATCTATGTTTACCAGTTTATTACAAAGCATATTTTAAAGGAAACAGATGAACATCTAGAATAAAAGGGTCTGAGGGCCAGGTCCCAAAAGAAACTGTTCCTCTAATTACGACACTTCTGGAAGACTCGCAAGCCCCATAGCTTCTGTTCCCATGCAGTCTGGGAGGTGTCACCTTCTCAGCATGTGGATGCATTCACCAACTTGGAAGCTCTCTGAACCTCATTGTTTAGGTTTTTATGAAGGTTCATTGCCGAGGCATAATTGATGAAATCATTGGCCATTAGTAATGACAATCAAAAGAAATGTTTTTATATGAGGAATACGAGTTTCCTCTAAATTATCAGGCCCAAAAAGGCATGAGAAACAGACAACAGTCACATCCCACTTCCTCCCTTTTGCTAAATAATCATCTCTTGAAATTGTTTGCTATGGCCGGGCGCGGTGGCTCAAGCCTGTAATCCCAGCACTTTGGGAGGCCGAGGCGGGTGGATCACAAGGTCGAGAGATCGAGACCATCCTGGTCAACAGGGTGAAACCCCGCCTCTACTAAAAATACAAAAAAATAGCTGGGCATGGTGGCGCGTGCCTGTAATCCCAGCTACTCAGGAGGCTGAGACAGGAGAATTGCCTGAACCCAGGAGGCGGAGGTTGCGGTGAGCGCGCCATTGCACTCCAGCCTGGGTAACAAGAGCGAAACTCCATGTCAAAAAAAAAAAAAAAAAGAAAAGAAAGAAAAAAAGACGGCCGGGCGCGGTGGCTCAAGCCTGTAATCCCAGCACTTTGGGAGGCCGAGGCGGGTGGATCACGAGGTCAAGAGATCGAGACCATTCTGGTCAACATAGTGAAACCCCGTCTCTACTAAAAATACAAAAATTAACTGGGCATGGTGGCGTGTGCCTGTAATCCCAGCTACTCAGGAGGCTGAGGCAGGAGAATTGCCTGAACCCGGGAGGCGGAGGTTGCGGTGAGCCGAGATCGCGCCATTGCACTCCAGCCTGGGTAACAAGAGCGAAACTCCGTCTCAAAAAAAAAAAAAAGAAAAAAAGAAAAAAAGAAATTGTTTGCCATGTGAACTCTGGAGTGAATGCCCCCCAGGTTACTAAAAATTAACCTAACAATACTGCATGCTCCACAACGTAACTCATACCCTATCATTCAACAATGTATAGCCATCACTAATCAATGTTATTTCTGTAAACCAATGAGAATTCCTGACAAACAACTTTTTATCAGCCCCATGCCGAGCCCCTTTCTTTGCCTTTAAAAACTTGCTTGTAACAAGGGCTGCATGAAGCTCATATCCAAGGTTACTTGCGTGTGAGTCTTCTAGGAAGCTGTCTTTATTTTGGTTCAAATGTAAACTCTCCACTTTTATTAACTTTTGCCTTAGTTTATTCATTTAGATAAACTGTAATCAAATCTATCTCTAGCCTCCCCTCTCTGGAGGTTGGGACTACAAGTTCCAACCCTCTAATCACATGGTAGGTTTCTCTGATAACCAGCTCCTATCCTCCAAAAGCCACACTTCATTAGTGGCATAAACTCAGGTATGGTTAAAAGGGACTTATGATGAATAACAAAAGATACCACTATCACTCAAGAAGTTATAAGGGTTTTACAAATGCCCATCAATGAGAAGACTGGACAAAGAAAATGTGGTATATGTACACCATGTAATACTATGCAGTCATAAAAAGGAACAAGATCATGTTCTTCGCAGGGACATGGACGGAGCTGGAAGCCATTATCCTCAGCAAACTAATGCAGGAACAGAAAAGCAAACACTGCCTGTTCTCACTTATAAGTGGGAGGTGAACAATGAGAACACATGGACACAGGGAGGGGTACAACACACACTGGGACCAAAAGGGGGCTGGGGGAAGGGAAAACATCAGGATATCAGCCAGTGCATGCTGTGCTTAATACCTAGGTGATGGGCTGATAGGTGCAGCAAATCACCATGGGATATGTTTACCTACGTAACAAACACACACTTAAAATTTAATTTAATTTAAAAACACATATACAAATGACAAACATCAGGATAGCAATTAGCTGGGGTGGAGGGATAAGAAAGAGGAGGGGGCTGGGCATGGTGGTTCATGCCTGTAGTCCCAACACTTTGGGAGACCAAGGTGGGTGGATCACGAGGTCAAGAGATCAAGACCATCCTGGCCAACATGGTGAAACCCCGTCTCTACAAAAAATACAAAAATTAGCTGGGCGTGGTGGCATGCGCCTGTAGTCCTAGCTACTCAGGAGGCTGAGGCAGGAGAATTGCTTGAACCCAGGAGGCAGAGGTTGTGGTGAGCCGAGATTGTGCCATTGCACTCCAGCCTGGGCAACAAGAGTGAAACCCCATCTCAAAAAAAAAAAAAAAAAGAAAAATTTATTATGAGCCAATGAGTGACCATAGTCCCAGGAAAATACAAACCCAAAAAGCCTTGAGTAAGTGGTCCCAAGGCAGTCAGATTATAGTTTGGTTTTATACATTTCATAGAGAAAGGAGTTACAGGCAAAAACATAAATCAGTGTGTGGAAGGTATACACTGGTTTGGCCCCAAAAGGCTGGAGGTCATGAAGTGGGGGCTTACAAGTTATAGGTGGACTCAAATAGATAGATATATACACACTAGACATATAGATTAGATAGATAGATAGATAGATGATAGATAAACTTATAGGTGGACTCAAATTGATAGGTATACACATGATAGAGAGAGAGAGAGAGATAATCTTTTGGTAGGGATAGATAGGGTCTCCCTATGTTGCCCAGGCTAGTCTTGAACTCTTGGCCTCAAGTGATCCTCCCACCTCAGCCAGCTTGACTAAGGGATTCTTTAATTTATAATTGGTTAAAAGAGGGAGGCTCTGTCTAAAACTTGGAGTCAGCAGAGCAATACAATGGGTCACCCAGCAATACACTGGGTCAAAAAAAAGACCTCGTCAGCAAGATTGATGGTCTGCAAGCTTGATTTAACCTTTGCCTTGCATGGCCTCAGGTCTTGTTTATAATTTGATATCTTCCACAAAGTCTGTTTTGTCAGTCTTATGATCTCTATTTTAACATTAACGCCGGGTCAGTTGTCCAAATGCCAAAAAGGAGAGGCTATAAGAAAGGGTGTTCAACCTCCCTTTCCAGAATGGCTGGGAACTGTTTCTGAGGTTTCTCTGGGGTCTCCTCGGCCAAGAGGCGTTCCATTCAGAGGCTGGGGGCTTACAATTTCATTTTTAGTTTACAAACACAAACCAAAGTAATTCTTCATTTATTTATTTATTTATTGAGACAGAGTCTTGCTCTGTCACCCAGGATGGAGTGCAGTGGCAAGATCTCTGCTCACTGCACAGTAGAGACGTTGTGTCACCATGCTGGCCAGGCTGGTACCGAACTCCTAACCTCAAGCGATTCGCCTGCCTAGGCCTGGGATTACAGGCGTGAGCCACAGTAACCAGCCAAAGTAACTCCACAGAAAATAAGCTGTGCTGGAAGTAAAATTAATCAAGTCCATCATACATAGGCCCCAGATACATTTTGTTTTGGCTATCCCGCACTTTAATTATTTTGTAATTAAACATCACTACTGAAAATCAGGAAAATTGCACATAAAAATCCAGAGTTCTAAACGTAAAAAAAAAAAAAAAAAAAAAAAAGTCCTAGGTCTAGATAAACTGCCTGCATTTCCTCAAGAAGAGCTTCAGCTGGAGCTGCAAATGGGACCTCCGGAGTCCCCCAGTCTCCACTCACTCGCCATCCCAGCCCCCACAGGCCCCAACGTCGCCTATCCCCACCCCACCAGCCCAGTCTTTCACTACCCTAGGAGCTCTCCTACGTCTACGCAAGCCGGAATAGGGAGACAGCACCGATAACAAAGCGTCGTCTCCCACACTCCGGATGAGGACAGGGTACTACTGGCAGGAGGGCAACCGAAGCCTTCCTTCCTAGGTTCTTTAGCTTAGAAGTTTCCCATCATTCACCGCGCCACTTCCGCCCTCAGCAAAGTCGGCACCAGCCGAAAGAGCTGGCCGGAAGCAGGAGGCGTGGCTTCCGGTCGGGCGGTGCGAAGCTCTTCTCGTTTCCGCCGGCGCTCAGAGTGACGCAGGGAAGCGCGCCGCGCCGCGCCGCGTGTTTCCGGGGACAGTGCGGGCGGCGGATGGAGGTCAGCAGTGGAGCTCGCGGCGTAGGTCTTGTGGCACGGGAAGAAGGGGTGGCTGAGCGTGGGTTTCGAGGCACACAGGCGTGGGTTAGGGGTCCTGGGATGTGGTGGAGTGTGGTGGTCGCTCGTCCGTGCTGGCCTGCCGGTGTTCACGCTTCCCCTCTTCTCACGTAGTCCTGGCGTCCCGGCCTGGAAGACGCCGCCCATGTTGACCGTTCATGACCCCAGCGAGCCAGTTTTCGTGACTTAGTGCAAGCTGTTATCTCTTTGCAGTTTAGAACCAAGGTTTTGGATTGCTGTTTGACTAAACCCCAGCCCGGCTTCTGGACTTCCGTTTACCCCGCTAAACTACCCTTGGGGTTCTCTTAATAATTGGAAAGGATGCTGGGAGCGGTGGCTCACGCCTGTAATCCCAGCACTTTGGGAGGCCGAGGCGAGTGGATTACCTGAGGTGTCAGGAGTTCGAGACCAGCCTGGCCAACATGGTGAAACTCTGTCTCTACTAAAAATGCAAGAATTAGCCGGCCGTGGCGGCGCGCGCCTGTAATCCCAGCCACTTGTAAAACTGAGGCAGGAGAAACGCTTGAATACGGGAGGCAGAGGTTTCAGTAAGCCCAGATCGTGCTATTGCACTCCAGCCTGAGCGAGAGAGACTGTCTCGAAATTAGGTTGGAAAGGTTTCTTCACTGTTCTTAGACTCAGGAAGTGGTAGATGTTGCGTTTGGGCAAATATTCCTCCTCTCTGAGCCCTCTTCCCCCCCACTCCTTTATGTGAAGATAGACTAAGCTTTTTACAGCTGCAGTAATTCTCTCATATAAAAATAAAATGCTGGCCGTATACCAAGTTTCAGGAAGTGGAGAAAGATCAAACGTACTTTCTGCTTTGCAGAAATGAGGCCCAGGTGAACGTTTTAGCTTGCCTTTGGGTCATTTAATCAATCGCCTTAAGGAGCGACTAGCTGATAGGATTGTTAAAAGCAGCATTAAGGTGATATGTAACCAATTAGCGGAGATGGCAACATTGTGTTTAGCCTTGGAAAGATGAGATGTGTTTTTTTTTGTTGTTTTTTTCTTTTTTTTTAAAGAATAAAGAAGAGGAAGAAAGAGAAAGAGAAAGAAGGAGAGAGGATGGGGGTATTGCTTTATTGCCCGAGCTAGAATGCAGTCTAAATATGGGTATGCCTATAATTGTCCTTAAGAATGGAGACATGAAAGAAAATGAGGGAAGAGAATAGCAAACAAGGAGCCAAGAAAGATTTCTTTTAAACTTCTAAGTTGATATGATGTGGTACTGATAAGAGTGTATATTTTCTATATTTAAAGTGCAGAGTTCTATAAATGTTAATTACATTTACTTGTTCCAGATCTGAGTTCAAGTCCTGAATATCATTGTTAATTTTCTGTCTCATTGATCTGTCTAATATTAATGTTGAAGTCTCCCACTATTATTATGTGGGAGTCTAAGTCTCTTTATAAGTCTTGTATGTCTGCGTATTCCTGTATTGGGTGCGTATATATTTAGGATCTTTAGCTCTTCTTGTTGTTGCATTGATCCTTTTATCATTATATAATGTCCTTCTTTGCTTCTTTTGATCTTTGTTGCTTAATTGTAACTTCTGCTTTTTATTTATTTATTTTAGCTCTCTGTTTGGTTGGTAAATCTTTCTCCATCCCTTGTTTGGAGTCTTTGTGTATCCTCGAATGTGAGATGGATCTGGATGCAGCATACTGATGGGTTTTAGTTTTTTATTCAAATTGCCTGTCTTTGGATTGGGGGATTTAGTCAATTTAAATTTAGAATTAGTAATAAGATATGTGAGTTTAATACTGCCATTAGCTGGCTATTTTGTCCATTAGTTGATGTAAATTCTTCATTATATTGATGCTCTTTTTGATAATTTTTTTAGAAAGGCTGATACTGTTTGTTCCTTTCATATGTGTAGTGTTCCTTTCATATGTGTAGTGGTTCTTTCAGAAGCTCTTGTAAAGCAGGCCTGGTGGTGATGAAATCTCTGAGTGCTTGCTTATTCACAAAAAACTTTATTTTTCCTTCACATGTGAAGCTTAGTTTGGCTGGATGTGAAATTCTGGGTTGAAAGTTCTTTTCTTTAAGGATGTTAAATATTGGCCCCCACTCTCTTCTGGCTTGTAGGGTTTCTGCTGAGAGATCTGCTGTAAGTCTGATAGGCTTCCCTTTGTGGGTAACCTGACCTTTCTCTCTGGCTGCCCTTAGTATTTTCTCCTTCATTTCAACCCTGGTGAATCTGACGATTATGTGCCTTGGAGTTGCTCTTCTTGAGGAATATCTCTGTGGTGTTCTCTGTATTACCTGGAGTTGAATATTATCCTGCCTTACTAGGCTGGGAAAATTTTCCTGAATAATGTCCTGAAGCGTATTTTCCAACTTGGATTCATTCTCTTCGTCACATTCAGGTACACCTATCAAGCGTAGATTAGGTCTTTTCACATAGTCCCATATTTCTTGGAGACTTTGCTCGTTCCTTTGTATCCTTTTTTCTCTAATCTTGTCTTCTTGTTTTATTTCATTGAGTTGGTCTTGGACCTCTGATATCCTTTCTTCTGCTTGATCAATTCGACTGTTAAAACTTGTGCATACTTCACGAAGTTCTCCTATTGTGTTTTTCAGCTCCATCAATTCACTTATATTCCTCTCTAAATTGTGTATTCTTGTTAACATTTCGTCAAATCTTTTTTCAAAGTTCTTAGTTGCTTTAGATTGGGTTAAAACAAGTTCTTTTAATTCACAGAAGTTTCTCATTATCCACATTTTGAAGCCTGCTTCTGTAATTGGAACACACTCGTTCTCCATCAAGCCTTGTTCCGTTGCTGATAAGGAACTGTGATCCCCCGCTGAGGGAGAGGCGTTCTGATCTTGGGCATTCTCAGCCTTTTTTGGCCGTTTTCCTCCCTTCGTTATAAATTTATCCATCTGTGGTCTTTGAATTCACCGTCTTTGTAATTAGGTTTCTGAGTGGACGTCCAACTTACTGATTCTCAGCGCCGAAATCTGAGCAACCCACTGTGCCGACCAAATCAGCGGCGTTAAGATTAATGGTGCTTTTCCGACTCTGCACCAAGAACCGTCGCTCCAAGGCGCCGGCAAAACCGCCTCGCCGGTCACAAGAGTCGCGCTGGCGACCCGTGGGGCTCCTCCGCTGGGAATCTCCTGGTACGTGAGCAACAAGAATTCATGTGAAGGTGTGGCGTCCTCTCGTTCTTTGCGCTTTCAGTGGGAGCTACAATCCCGAGCTGTTAGTGATCAGCCATCTTGGATCTCTCTCCGAGATGTGTTTTAAAGGGCCTTATGGGGGGAGGAGGAGACCCGGATAACAAGCTCTGTAGGGTGGAGTGGAAGTGCCAGGCCTGTTTAAAATGGGGCCTTGTGTTGTGGGGAGGCAGAGAAGGCTAAGACAGAAAATTATTCTGGGACATGTTATGAAGTGCTTCTTAATGGTTTGGAATTTTTGCTGTTAGAAATTTGGTGGGGGAGGTTTAGTAGTTTAGTGATGTCATCTGTCTTGGTTTCAAGAGGCTCACGCCTATGTCTGCAGTGTTAAAATATCCAGAGAGGCTTTGGGAATGTGAATTCTGTGTTACGGATTTTCCAGGATCATTCTGATTTAAAATAATCGTGTCCCATTGTCTCTTTAAGCCAGTAATTCTTTTTCTTTTCTTTTCTTTTTAAATTTTTACCTTAAGTTCTGGGGTACAGGTACAGATCTTGCGTGATTGTTACATAGGTATACACATGCCATGGTGATTTGCCGCATCCATCCACCCATCACCTACATTAGGTATTTCTCCTAATGGTATCCCTCCCTAGCTCCTCACCCCCTCCTATCCCTCCCCTAGCTCCCGACCCAACAGACCCCATTGTGTGATGTTCCCCTCCCTGTGTCCATGTGTTCTCATTGTTCAACACCCACCTAAGAATTCATTGAGAACATTCGATGTTTGCTTTTCTGTTCTTGTGTCAGTTTGTTGAGAATGATGGTTTCCAGATTCATCCATGTCCCTGCAATGGACATGAACTCATCCTTTTTTATGGCTGCACAGTATTCCATGGTGTATATGTGCCACATTTTCTTTATCCAGTCTATCTCTGATGGGCATTCTTTTTTCTTTTCTTTTCTTTTTTTTTTTTTTTTTTGAGACAGAGTTTCACTTTGTTTACCCAGGCTGGAGTTGCAATGGCGCGATCTCGGCTCACCGCAACCTCCGCCTCCTGGGTTCAGGCAATTCTCCTGCCTCAGCCTCCTGAGTAGCTGGGATTACAGGCTCGCGCCACCACGCCCAGCTAATGTTTTGTATTTTTAGTAGAGGCGGGGTTTCACCATGTTGACCAGGATGGTCTCGATCTCTTGACCTAGTGATCCACCCGCCTCGGCCTCCCAAAGTGCTGGGATTATAGGCTTGAGCCACCGCGCCCGGCCTTTTCTTTTCTTTCATATGAAGTCTCCCTCACCCAGGCTGGAGTGCAGTGGTGCAATCTCGGCTCACCACAACCTCCACCTCTCAGATTCAAGCAATTCTCGTGCCTTAGCTTCCCAAGTAGTTAGGATTACAGGCATGCACCATGATGCCCAGCTAATTTTTGTATTTTTAGTGGAAATGGGGTTTCACCATGTTGGCCAGGCTGGTCTTGAAGTCCTGACTGTCCTCAAGTGATCCACCCACCTCGGCCTCCCAAAGTGCTGGGATTACAGGCGTGAGCCGCTGTACCTGGCCAAGCCCGTAATTCTTAATCCTGGTTACACTTGAAATTAAAAAAAAAAAAAAAAAAATTAATGCTGTCTGGGCCCTGTCTGCAGACATGCCCATTTAGGAGGCCTTGGACAGGACCTGGGAATCTGAATTGTTTTCAAATTAAAACATCCTAGGTGATTTCAAATTAAAAGCAGGATGAAAACCCTCCCACCCAGGCTGTAATGCTCCTTAGTTTTGATATTTGATGGCATTCTGTACTGAAACAAAAATCCTGTGAGATTTTTTACTTCAGAAAATACTATCACATACCTATGGATTGTCAGAAAAGAAAGGCTGATTTTACAGATAGGGTGGCTCTGACTCCATTTCATTAGTCAGGTTTGTGAGTCAGGAACTGCCTCTGTAGTAGCCCCTTCTTTCTCCTTTTCCTCTTCAGGGTTTGGAATCGCTTGCTAGGAGTCTTGTCTCTTTGCCACCCAGGACATCATGGCGGCTCACCTGGTAAAACAGTGCACATGCCTCCTGAGAGAAGCTGCTCGTCTGGCCCCTACCATGGCTCCAATTGGCCAACTGAGACTTGCCCGGGTAGCTCATAAGACTCTGACTTCCTCGGCCACCTCACCCAGTTCCCACTTCCCAAGTTCCATGATGAAGCTGGAGGACAATGAAAAAGTGTTTACTCTCTACCCAGAGAACCATATAGACCAGCTCATCAAGAAGGCCATAAGGCCAGAGGAGCTCCTGGAGCTACTTGATGCTGGTCACCACTTGAACAACAATCAAGCGGCCCTCATATTTATCCAGCTCTCTCGATTGCTGTTTGAGAAGCCAGAAGACAAGGCCTCGCTCATACAGGATGCCCGCTTTCAGCAGCTTCTCTGTCTGCTCAACAGTGAGGTGGGTGCCACTGTGTTTTCTGAGAGCATGAGCAAGAGGAACACAGCCAGAGATGCTGGAGTCCACAGCAGCCAGTGCTTACTAAGCATAGACCGGGGCCTTGCATGTCTTGTGATATTTTTTTATAAATTTCAAAGTGCTTTATTGTGCTTTCTCTTTGTTTATCCTTACAAGAGCCCTGTTAGGTAAATATTGCTGGGCAATATCCTTGGTTGTCTGTCCTCTTACAGACAGACAACCAAGACGCTTAGTAATAAACAAAAGAAGCGAGGCTGGTTCTTCTCAGTTCTTTGGGTGCTTTTCCCCTCACCATACAGTCTTGACTTGTATTGCTCTGGCTGACAGCAAGTCACTGCTCTCGAAGCCAAAGGAGGTGCAGCATGATTGATGGAAGGTCCCTGAAACTTGAGACAGACGTGGGCATGATCTAGTCGTGTTGAGACCCTCCAAGGATGACCAGGGAGAGAGGAAACAAGACCTATTTGTGTGGCACTGAGCAGGGGAGAACTCAGACTACAGAAGCCAGTTTCTGCTCACTGTGAGGGACTCCCATCTTATAGAATCTTCCCTAGACTCCACGTACAGAAAAAAAGGGAGTATGGACTCCTGCTGGGACTGAACTGGCCCTCCATGGTCTGCTTTGGAAGGGAGGTGCTCGGGCACTGAAACCGTGTTTCCAGTTGTCAGGTGTGACGAAGAGAAAGGAAAGAGTTGCACTAAATGAGTGTTTTTCAAACTGCAGGTTATAAAATCAGTGTAGTGGGATGTGGCCAGCTGTGTCTTAATGAGTTAGCGTAGTATAGAAAAGTCCTAGAATTCAGCACACATAGTAAGGGGAATCAGTGTCTCATGGAACTTTAGTTTTAGTTAAGTATGTATATATTTGCATGTGTTGTGTGTACTGGGGTTAAAACAGTACATGTTCATTTCTTGCTGAGGATATAATTCCTAAAATGAACTTAATTAGGCCCACCTTTTTATTTGGCTGTAATTCTAATTGTTGTTTATTGACTCTTACACATGGTTTAAGCAAGTCTTTTGATACAAGACTGAATCTTGTAACAAAATTATAAGGCCAGTGTCTGCAGTGTGATAACCGCTTTCTTTTCAGAGATTTTCCTGCTGTCCATGAAACCAAAAGGTGGACACCCATACCTTCTGTGAGATTGGAATTTACCCCAGTACTTTCTCCCTCTTCCCAGCTCTTCAGAGAACAGCTTCTCTGTTCCTAGCTCGCCTCGTTGTAGGTGTGGTTTCTGCTTCTCATTAACAGGTAAAGAGACTGAGCCTGCGGGGTCAGTGTTGAGAGACTTGGCCGAAGAAAGAACAGAGCCATACTTGTTTTACCATCTGCTCTCTTCTTTGACAGTGGAGTTGGGGCCAAAGGGCTCTAGAGCCACCCATGTTGACATTCCACAATGTCAACAGTCTGTGAACAGCAGTTACCCTCTTCAGAAACAAAGCAGGCACCAGCAGAGAGGGCAGGCTCTGGTGCAGATTCCGGACCCAGAACTACTGTCAGACTTTGTAGAAATAAGTTCACCTTTGTTTACCTGTGTAGTGGGGCTGATGATTCTCACAGGCTGTTGGTGTCTCATAGGGGTGCGCACACAGAAGGGTGCCTGGCATTTAGTAAGAGCCTGTTCAGAGGCACTGCTGTTGGCAGCAGCAGCTTGGTCATCCTCAGGAGGCCTCTGCTTTTGGAAGCAGGCAGGGCTTAGTGATACACGGTTCTTTTTGCCCGTATGTCAAAGGCTTTCCTGCAGACCTTTGTTCCCAGAGTGCTCCTCCCTTTGCAGGCAGCTGAGGGGCTGGCGTGCTTGGGTGCCACGTACCTGGAGGGTAAAAGTGGTGGCTCACTCAAGCCCTGCACCTGGTCTGCAAGGACTTCTGCTTTTGCAGCAGTTGCATTCCTAAGAAACATCACATTGCCAGAAATTGCGAGATTGGTTTGTTGGAGAAAAGTTTAAGGGTTGGAGCTTCTCTGACTCAAAAATAAATTATTTTATTGGAGAAAAGCCAGTGTTTGTCTTTTTGTTTTCTTTGTTTTTGTTTTGTTTTGTTTGAGATGGAGTCTCACTCTGTCACCTAGACTGGAGTGCAGTGGCACGATCTCGGCTCACTGCAGCCTCTACCTTCCAAGTTCAAGTGATCTCACCTCAGCCTCCCGAGTAGCTGGGACTGCAGGTGTGTGCCACCACACCTGGCTAATTTTGTTTGTTTGTTTGTTTGTTTGTTTTTGAGATGGAGTCTCGCTCTGTCACCCAGGCTGGAGTGCAGTGGTGTGATCTTGGCTCACTGCAACCTCCGCCTCCAAGGTTCAAGCGATTCTCCTGCCTCAGCCTCCCGAGTAGCTGGGACTGCAGGCATGTGCCACCATGCCTGGCTAATTTCTTTTATTTTTAGTAGAGATGGAGTTTCACTGTGTTAGCCAGGCTGGTCTCGAACTCCTGACCTCAGATGATCTGCTTGGCTTAAGCCAGTGTTTTTAATACTTAAAACTTATAATGTCATTCATTGCAAGTAAAATGGTAACAAAACTGATCTTAGCAAGCCTAAGTGCCACCGTCTCTGCCATCAGGTCACATCCTTCAGGCTCCACTTTTTCTTTGACCTCTTCCATTGACTTGACAGCTGTACTTGCAGCTCAAGTCTGCGTGCCCACTACACAGAGCTGTAGCCAGGACCATATAAAAGAGTGTGGTCTCTCTTTAGTCAGCTACATGAGGTCAAAGCTTCATTGGGAGAAATTTGGAGAATTTCTCTTGCCACTCAATTCTTGTTAGCAATTGCAAATGACCTCGGCTACCTTGAGCAGAAATGTGCTATTTATTGGAGTTGAGAGGATCAGGCTCAGAGTTGTGCCCTTGGGTGTGGCCTGTGCCTGAGGGGAGCTCCAGCTGTGCAGACGTTTGGCAGCCATGTCAAATTCATTGCCTGCCCTGCCCGTGGTAGGCAATGGCCCAGAAGGCTGCCACAGAAACAGTGTAACTCATGGGCCCTGTTCCTGTGTCCCAGGCTCAGGGATAAATTTGGTTACAGACACCAAGCATTTAGGCCTCAAGGCTGAGCAAGGCTATGAGGAGCAGCCAGGCACCCGGGCCCTGTTTGAACAGAGTGGGAAACTGATACTGTCTTCTCTGAAGAGTTACAGTAAACGCCCATGAAATGAGGTTCAAAAGGGCAACCTCCAGCTCACATGCAGGATTTACAGTACCACGTCACTTCTCCTGTGTCCTTTCCCTGCCTAGATATCCTCGGTCTGGCATGGTACCCTCTCGAGGCTGCTGCGGAGCCTCTATGCTCTGGGCCTCCCCGAGACCTCCAAGGAGCTGCAGTCAGTGGAGCAGGAGGTCCGCTGGCGCATGCGGAGGCTCAAGTACAAGCACCTGGCCTTTCTGGCAGACTCCTGTGCCACTCTCTCCCGGAAGCAGCGCTCCCAAGAACTGCTCGCTGAGCTGCTCATGCACCTGGAAAGACGCTGGACAGAAATTGAAGATGGCCGCACGTTAGTGACCATCATGATGAAGGTGGGACACCTCTCGGAGTCACTGATGAACCGCCTGGAAGACAAGGTACTGAGCCTGAAAGCAGGTGGCACCCAGCCTGCCTCTCCTGGGCTTTGGGCTTGTTCTTTAGGTGACAGTCATCTGCAGAGGGGTATGTTGCATGCACTGGGATCAGAGCCCCGGAGCTTCTGTCTGAAGCCTCAGGCATCACATGGTGCAGAACCTGAGGGCTTGGAGCTGCAACAGATGGTTGCCCTGTGGCTGCCTTCATCAAGCACCACTTGCTCCTCCCAACACAGGTGATTTCCTGATTGTACCTTTATCTGTCCCTCAAACCCCATCATGGCATGATCTTGAGATGGGGGCAGGGCAGCAGCTCCTCAAGTAACACAGGTACTGCCCAGGCCTGGCTTCTGACTAGAACTCTCCTATGGATGTGTTAACCCCTACCAGCTGTGGCCCTGCAGTCAAGTCAGATTCAGTGCCCGTTCCTGTCACAGCGGGGGCTGGCCCAGATGGCTGCCACAGCAAGCTCCACAGCTCATGGGCCCTGGGTCGCCCACTCTGGGACCTGGGGATAAGTTTGGCTGTGGACACTGTTCAGGTCCAAGGGTTCCTGGGGTGGATGAGGAGGGCCTGTTTAGTCAGCTCAGGCCCAGTTGCTGTCTCACAGGGGCTGCACTGGATGGGACCGTGGGACCCCTGCCCCCAGCTCGTCCCTGCCACCTCAGGCCATTGAGCTGACCTCTGCGCGGCTGTGGTTGACAGTGCCTGGAGTTAGTGGAGCAGTTTGGCCCCGAAGAGCTGCGGAAGGTGCTGGTGACGCTGGCAGCTCAGAGCCGGCGGTCCGTGCCCTTGCTGCGGGCCGTCTCCTACCACCTGGTGCAGAAGCCCTTCCATCTGACGAAAGGTGTGCTCCTGGACCTGGCCTACGCCTATGGTGAGCCTTTGGATAGAACAGTGGAGAAAGGGGAGCTCTGGCCCTGCAGATACCTGCAGCTGTGTCAAATTCAGTGCCTTTCCTTCACGTGGTAGGCACTGGCCCAGAAGGCTGCCACAGAAACACTGTGACTCATGGGCCCTGTTCCTGTGTCTCCGGGCTCAGGGATAAATTTGGTTACAGACACCAAGCATCTAGACCAGGCGTCCCCAAATTTTTTACACAGGGGGCCAGTTCACTGTCCCTCAGACCGTTGGAGGGCCACCACATACTGTGCTCCTCTCACTGACCACCAGTGAAAGAGGTGCCCCTTCCTGAAGTGCGGCGGGGGGCCGGATAAATGGCCTCAGGGGGCCGCAGTTTGGGGACGCCTGGTCTAGACCTTGAGGCTGAGGTGGGGTGGGGCTGGCGGGTGATTGCTGAAACCCTCCCCAGCTAAATCCTGTGATCTACTCTGTCCCGAAGGCAAACTCAACTTTCACCAGACCCAGGTGTGCCAGCGCCTGGCCGCCGACCTGCTGTCCCTCACACCCGACCTGACTTCCGGTGAGGTGGCCCGCTGTGCCAAGTCCTTCGCCTTACTCAAGTGGCTCAACCTGCCCCTGTTTGAGGCCTTTGCCCAGGTGAGCCAGGGCTAACTCCAGGGTCCAGGGCCTGGTTCAACCAGCCTCAAACCACTGAGGATGGCTGGGTTTCAGGGTGCTCTGTCCATGCCTGGCCTCAACTGAGAGGAGCTGGCTTCCTGGGCGTCTGCTGAGAACCATTACTTTAGTCAGGAAAGCAAAGCCAGTCTGAAAATGCTCACTTGGGGCAAATGTTTCTTGCATTTTGGCTTATTTTTAAAGAGCTGCTGTTGAGTTCTCAAAAAAGTGTTTGAGAACTGTTTCCTCTGTTCTTTCACTGACCATCGTTAAGTGCTTCCATCCGTGTTGGGGTAGCTGTAGCAGGTAGCAGCATGACCAGTGAGGCTAAGAATCCACTCAGAACTGTCACCTGAATCACTGACCCTACCCCACCAAAGTGGAACTCTAAAGAAAGATGACCCCTGCACTTAGGTTTATGTGTGTGTGACCAGTCTAAACTAAGTTTACTGGTTGGGGCGTATTTCTAAAGCCCTTATCAGAAAGAAGCAGTTTCTAGGTGTCCCCAGCCTCTGTGTAGTTGCTATTGGACGAAGGAGGCCTGTGTAGGTCCCCCTGTGTGGTTGGCACAGCTCGTGGGGCCTGGATGGAGGCTCCTGCCGTTGCCCCTGGCCATGCAGGCTGTCCTCAGACTCAGAGCTGGGCGGGAAGACACTGAGGCAGAGGGCTTATCCTGTCCCTCTGTCTGTCACCCACCCAGCACTTCCTGAACAGAGAACAGGACATCCCCCTGCCCCACCTGTGCAACATGCTCCTGGCTTTTGCGCGTCTGAACTTCCATCCAGACCAAGAGGATCAGTTCTTCAACCTGGTACAGCCTCTGGGCTCCCATTGCTTGACCTTTACCCTCCCCTACCAGCTAATGGCTCAGGACCAGCTCAGGCTGGGTAGAGGGGAAGGGGCTGCTTTGCATGGCATGGGAGGGCAGAGAGGTAGATGGCTGGAGTCAGGTGTCCGAGGGATCACTGAGGACAAACGTGAAATCCTACTGTCTGGTTAACTCCCCTGCCAGGCAGTACTGGGGGAGTCCTGCCTCTGTTGCTCCTTTTAGTGCCCTGTTGATACTCAGAAGCTCCAGTGGGTGTTCCTGCTTTGTGCCCCAGCTCAGGGTGGGAGGGGGAGCCCTCTATATGAAAACCTCAGGACAGGTCACAGAAGCCAGCAGGCCAGATGTGACCCCAGGATTCCATTAAGGATTTGCCTCCACAGTCCTGAGAAAAACCAGCCAGGGAGCGCTTCTTCACCTCTTGGATGCTCTCATCCTCTGAGAGGACCAGAAACACCTCTTCCCTTGTCCCAGGTGCCCACTTGGAGACATTATGGGAGAAGGATTTTTTTTTTCTGCCAGTGGGTTGGTTATAGTAAACCTAATCAAATGCCAGCATGTGGCAGCACTCTTCCTGCTGTCCAGAGTGGTCTTGGGGCATGAGGAAGATTCCTGGTACCTTCAAGTCCAGGATTGCTCCAGGCCTCACCAAGGACCAGGGTTCTGCCTCTTGTTCCCCAGTAGCCTCCTCTGGCCTCCTCCCAACCAGGTCAAGACCACGTCATGGACTATGGCTCACCTGTAGCTATTTGCAGCCCCTAAGCAGAGCCTGCTTTCTCCACCGCACCCTATCCTTGCCCAGGTACACAAGAAGCTGGGGTCAGAGCTGGCGGGCCTGGAGCCAGCCCTGCAGGTGGACCTGGTGTGGGCCCTGTGTGTGCTGCAGCAGGCACAGGAGGCAGAGCTGCAAACTGTCCTTCACCCTAAATTTCACACCCAATTTCTAGGTGAGCCCCCCGCCCCTAGTACTACTGGAACTGGGAAACTGCCTGGTCTTATCTCCCTAGCGCTGGGTGAGAATTTGGGGGAGCGGGAGGCCAGGGTTCTCCATCGCCCTTGCTCCCTATCCGCCGCCTGTGGGTGGCCAGCAGACCGTAACTCTGCTGCCTCCTGGCCCAGAGAACTGGGCTGGGACTGTGTGTAGGGGTGCCACTGCCCTTCCATCCGGGGTCTCACCATCTCTGTTCCTCCTGGCCCTAGGCCCACCTCCCTCTTCTTTCTCCTTGTCCCCTAGGGGGCAAGTCTCAGAAGGATCAGAACATCTTCCAGAAGCTGCTCCACATTAACGCCACTGCCCTGCTGGAGCACCCCGAGTACTCGGGTCCCCTTCTGCCAGCCTCAGCTGTGGCACCTAAGCCCTCGGCCCTTGACAGGAAGGTGACCCCCCTGCAAAAGGAGCTGCAGGAGACACTGAAGGGGCTGCTGGGGAGCGCCGACAGGGGCAGCCTCGAGGTGGCCACGCAGTACGGCTGGGTGCTGGGTGAGGGCTCCCCCTGGTTGGCAGAGGGCCTGGCACTGGCTGAATCTAACAAGGCTGTTCTAACCCGCCCCCTCTGCAGCAAGAACAGACCCAGAGAGCTGTAGAGTATCAGCCTGGGCCCCCACAACCCCACCTTTGTTCATCCTTCCTGTTGGGGGTTTCTGAGGAATGTCCCCCAATGTGTTCTCATCCCACACCCCTTCCCCAGATGCTGAGGTGCTGCTGGACAGTGACGGTCAGTTTCTGCCCTTAAGGGACTTTGTGGCACCTCACCTTGCCGAGCCAATTGGGAGCCAGCCACCACCTCCAGGGGCTAAGAGGTAGGTGGCCAGGGACCTGTTGGCCATGGCCCCAGTGGAGGTCGTGGGGGCACCGTGGCAGTTGGACTGTGTATTCTTTGCTTTCCCTCTTTCCCCTCCGAGGGGCTGGGAGAGTAGAGAGGAAGCTTGTTAGCCACCCCTTCTTCCTTCCAGGATAGCTTTCCTGCGGTGGGAGTTCCCCAACTTCAACAACCGAAGCAAAGACTTACTGGGTCGCTTTGTCCTGGCCCGGCGACACATAATGGCTGCAGGTTTCCTGGTAGTGGATGTGAGTACCTCTTGGGCAAGTGGTCGCTGCGCAGGGAGGATCCCCCACCCATGCTGGAGAGAGGATCAGGTGGAAGCAGAACCAGCCTAGAGCCAGCTAGGAGGAGCCCAGGGAGGGAGTTCACTGTGGATCCTAGCTGCTCCAGCCTCCCCTTACACCTTCCCAGCATCTCACCCCATGGGTGAACCCAGAAAGGCCACCAAGCCTCCTCATTTCAGCTTAGGAGGTGGGCAGGGTAGGGCGCGTTCATAGATGAACAGCTCGAAGCCCAGGAGGCTGCACAGCTGTTGGTACTCCCGAGTGCAGCTGCTCTGCCTCCTTGGTCAGGGCTTGTTCTCGGGAAAGGTAGGAGCAGCGGGACTGGCAGGAGCAGAAAGACACAGGTCCTGGGCCTGACTCTGGTCTCATGCCTGGGAGACCTTGGCTAAGACCAAAGGGTGCCAACTGAATGAACGTGTGGCTTCATGAGCCACAGAAGGGTTCTATCAAGTTTTCTTTGGGTTGTTGTTGAGTTTTATTAATCAACTATTTAAAATTCAGAAGCCCTTCTTGGGCCTCTGAGTGGTTTACAGACCCCTCCATCACTGACAGTGCAAGGGTCTCTCCCCACCCGTACTGTCTTCAGTTCATGGGCTCTGCCTTGAGGACTTGGAGGCTAAGGGGCAGGTGTGCAGAGGTGTGGGGTCGGGGGTCAGTGTGAGGGCAGCAGGCAAGCAGGCAGAGCCGCTGACTGGCAGGGATCTCCTTACCCATGTGACCTATCTCTCCCCGGCCTCCCTCTAGGTCCCGTTCTATGAGTGGCTGGAACTCAAGTCTGAGTGGCAGAAAAGTGCCTACCTCAAGGACAAGATACGCAAAGCGATGTCTGAGGAGCTGGCCAAGTGACCTGTGCTGGTGTGGACTGCATGCCCAGGGGGCTGACTCTGCCGGAGGTCTAGCTGTGAGCGGGCAAGAAGTGTCGCCTTTAAGGACAAACCTCTGTGCAGGACCTTGGCCAGAGTGGGGAGGGCAGCCAGCAGCTCTGAGGGACAGAGCATCCTCTTGTGTGTAATAAATTTTTAATTTTGGTGTTGGACCCCGGGGGCCTTCCCAGGCTTTGTCACCCTCCACACTGTCAGCACTTGTCTGTCTGCCCTCCTTCACCACACCCAGCCCAAGAGGGCCGCTTTAGGGACAAACCTGGGTCGTCACCTGCCCTTCTTTCCCAGCTTCTTCTCATCACGTGTGCATATTCACATGTGCCAGCCTCTTGGGTAGGGATCTGGGTCAGCCCCAGCAGACAGGTGGAGTCCTGGAATTCTGAACCTCCAGGGAAGAGGAGCTTCAGTGCATGGCTGGGGATTCTGATGGACCTGTGACTACTGAACTGCAGCCAACCTGGGAGGCTTACTCCCATGAGTAGTCTTATGCTTAGGTGAGTGAAAGGCACCCTGGCAGCGTGTGGTGACAGGTGATATGAAAGCTGGGTGAGCGCACTTGAGAGAGGAGATCCCACTTGGCTGACACCACAAGGCCAAGAGCCAGGCTCCGTCGCCGTCTTCCCCACCCTGACCAGAGTCTCGTGCTGTCATCACAGGAACTGGCTGCCCAAACAGGGCTCTGGCCGCTTCCCTACTGCTGTGGGGATAACCAGATGCTGGGAGGCAGCAGGCTTTCTACCTTCCAGCCTCTCCTTAGAGACACTCTTTGGCAGGACCTGACCAAACAGCAGCCGGGACCGTGAGTCGCCTCCAGCCATACAGAATGGAGAGCGGGACAGTGGGGTGGAGCTGAGAGTGGAGAAACCCGCTGCCCTCAGCAATGCAGGCTCCCTACCTTAGGCTGTTTACTCAAAAAGAACAAGTTACTGCTCTGTCCAACGCTTGGCCACTCACCCAAGCATTGAGGTAGCTTTGTCCCGGCTGCATTGGGCACCGTCAGGCACAGGTGAGCACAGTCCCTGTCGTTTGCACGGGCTCCAGGCCTACCACAGGAGTGGTCCCTCACCCAGTGGGAGGGGAAAGAGCTGCCAGAGGTGACTTCTGAATCGAGGAAGAACATCCCAAGGATAAGGGACAGCTAGGACAAGTGCTAAGGGTATGGCAGCAACTTAGGTCTTAGCAGGGGGTGTTCAGCATCTGCAGGGGTGAGACCGAGGAGCTGAAGGAGCCAGTTGAGGAGAACCTGGTATGTATCTAACCACAGAAATAAAAGCTCATCCTCAGGGCCCCTGAATTTTTATTTTGAGATACTTAACACGTTCTGTGCAGTTGTAAGAAATAATCTGTGATTCCCTCCATGGCAGAGTAGGGTGCAAGGTCACACCCTGATACTGGCATGAGCACAGGTCAAGCAGAAAGCATTTCCATCTCGAAAGGGCCCTCACATTGCCCTTTATACTCACCTCCTCCTCATCCTTCACCAGCAGCTGCAAGTCTTTGGTCATTCTAAGAATGTCACAAAAATCAGGATGTGGACTTCTGGAATTATATTTCTTGGCATACTCCTCTGAAAATTTGAATTCTCAAATTATGTGTATCAGTAGTTCATTTCTTTTTATTGCTGTTGCATCTATGTTGTGCTTTATTCTGTGATGTGGCTGTAACACCCATATGCTCCCTTTACCCAATAATAATAATATGGGTTGTTTCCAGGTTTTCACTATTACTGATAAAGTAACCAGAAAATCTGTGTCTAGATTTTTGTGTAAGTTTTCATTTCTCTGGGGTAAAGATGCCCAGGAGTGCAGCTGCCATGTCAGATGGAATGTGTGTTTTTCTAAAAAACTACCATCTTTCTTCTCTTTCTGATAAGTTGTTGGTAAATAGACATTTATTTGCCATCTATTCCCTTTGGTGAAATGTCTTCTCATGCCTTTTGCCCATGTTGTACTTGCATTTTCTTTTTTATCAGTCTTGAGAGGGCTTTGTAAGAGAGATTTTTGGTTTTGCCTCTAGATGTCCGTTGCTCCAGAACCATTTGTTGTAAGGCCATCCTCTCCCATTTGACTTGACTTTTGCATGTCTGTAAAAAGTCAGTTGGGCATATTTGTATGGTTCTGTTTCTGCATTTTCTGTTCGGTACTGTTGATCTATATTATTTGTCTGCCACTATGCCATTCTTGATTACTTTAGCTGTAAAGCAGGCCTTATTGGGTAGAGTGATGGGTTCTCCTACTTTATTTTTCAGAATTGTTTTAGCTATTCTTCCTTTTCCTGTTCATGTAAATTTTTGAAAAAGCTCATCTATGTCCAAAAAAAAAAAAAAAAGTCTTACTGAGGTTTTGATAGGAGTTACTTTAAACCTATAGATCAGTTTAGGGAAACATGACATCTTTACTGTGTGGAATCTCCCAGTGGAAACAATAGCCATCTGTATTCAAGGGTTCAACCAACCCCAGATTGCAAAAGCAAAAAATCAAGAATACAAATGTAAATAACATGTAATTATTGACACAGCTTTTATATTGTGTTAGGTATTACAAGTAGTCCAGAGATGGGGGTTTTTTGTTGTTTGTTTGTTTGTTTGTTTGTTTGTTTGTTTTTGAGACAGTTTCGCTCTCGTTACCCAGGCTGGAGTGCAATGGCGTCATCTCGGCTCACCACAACCTCCGCCTCCTGGGTTCAGGCAATTCTGCCTCGGCCTCCTGAGTAGCTGGGATTACAGGCATGTGCCACCATGTCCAGCTAATTTTTTGTATTTTTAGTAGAGACGGGGTTTCACTATGTTGACCAGGATGGTCTCGATCTCTTGACCTCGTGATCCACCCGCCTCGGCCTCCCAAAGTGCTGGGATTACAGGCATGAGCCACCGCACCTGGCCCAGAGATGTTTTAAAGGATACACGAGGATGCGCATAGATTTTATGGAAATCCTATGCCATTTTCTAATAGGGACTGGAGCATGGGTAGATACCAAGGGATGACTAGGTATCTGTTTATTTAGGTCTTTGCTTTTATTAATGTTTTGTAGTTTTGTTTCTGTTTTTGAGATGGAGTTTCATTCCTATGGCCAGAGCTGGAGTGCAATAGTGTGATCTCAGCTCACTGCAACCTCTGCTTCCCGGGTTCAAGTGATTCTCCTGCCTCAACCTCCCTAGTAGCTGGGATTACAGGCACCTGCCACCACACCCAGCTAGTTTTTGTATTTTTAGTAGAGACAAGGATTCACCATCTTGGCCAGGCTGGACTTGGACTCCTGACCTCAGGTGATCTGCCTGCCTTGTCTTCCCAAAGTCCTGCAGTTACAGGCGTGAGCAACCATGCTTGGCTGATTTACATAGTAACAAAAACTACAGGCTGGCATGGTTGGTAGTTCGAGACCAACCTGATCAACATGGTATAATCTTGTCTCTACTAAAAATACAAAGTTTAGCTGGGCGTGGTGGCACATGCCAGTAATTCCAGCTACTCGGGAGGCTGAGGCAGGAGAATTGCTGGAACCCAGGAGGTGGAGGTTGCAGTGAGCTGAGATTGCACCACTTCACTCCAGCCTGGGTAACACAGCAAGACTGTCTTATCTCATCCTTTCAAATGCATATGCCTTTTATTTTGTTACTTTTGACCACTTTATTAAAATAAAATTCATGTACCATATACTTCACCTATTTAAAATGTATAATTCGGCCAGGTGTGGTGTCTCATGCCTGTAATCCCAGCACTTTGGGAGGCCAAGGCCCACAGATCTTGAGCTCCAGAATTCAAGACCACCCTGGGCAGCAGGCAAAACCGTGTCTCTATTTTTTGAAATATAAAAACTAGCTGTGGTGGCATGTACCTGTCGTCCCAGCTACCCAAGAAACTAAGGTTGGAGGATCACCTGAGCCTAGGAAGTCCAGGCTGCAGTGAACCATGATAGCACCACTGCAATCTAGCCTGGGCAACAGAGCGAGACCCCATCTCAAAAACAAAAATGTGTAATTCAGTGGTTTTGAATCTCTTTGCAGATATGTGCAACCATCACCACAACCAATTTGAACATTTTGTAAACCTCATAAACTGTGCCCTACAGTTAGTACCTCCCAACCCCCACCATAAGCAGCCACTCATTTTTCTCTATAGATAGATTTCCCTCTTCTGAACTTCATATGAATGAGATCATACAAGATGTGGTATTTTGGTATTTTATAAAGAAGTTTTTTTGGCTCACAGTTCTGCTGCTGTACAAGCATAGTACCGACATCTTCATTTACTTAGCGTGTTTTCATGCTTCATTGATGTTGTAGCATGTATCAGTATTCTCTTTTTTGGCTGAATAATTTATTATATGTTCACGCCACATTTTATTTATCCATTTATCCACTGATGGACATGTGGATTGTTTCCACCTTCTGGCTAATATGAATCGATACAGTTTGGATACTTTGTTCCCTCCAAATCTCATGAAATAGGATCACCAGTGTTGGAGAATGGGGCCTGTCAGGAAGTGTTTGGGTCATGGGAACAGATTTCTCATAAATGCCTTGGTGCCAGCCTTGTTATGAGTGAGTTCTTGCTCTATGTTAGTACACTTGAAAGCTGGTGGTTTAAGAGAGACTGGCAACTCCTGTCCTCTCTTCTGCCCTCTCTCATCATGTGACATGCCTGCTCCCTGTTCACCTTCTGTCATGAGTAAAAGCTTCCTGAGGCCTCCCCAGCAGCCAAGCAGATGTCCGTACCCTGCTTGTACAGCCTGCAGAACTGTGAGCCAAATAAACTTTCTAAATTACCATCTCAGATACCCTTTTACAGCAATGGAAAATGGACCAAAACATGAATAATACTGCTATAAATATTTCTGTGCAAGTATAAATGTATGTTTTCATTTTTTTTCTTGGCTTTATACCTACGAGTTGAATTGCTGGGTATGTGGTAACTATGTTTAGTCATTTGAAGAACTGCTGGACTGTTTTACCAGCAGTGTGTAAGGTTTCAGATCTCTCTACATCCTCAATAACATTTATAATCTGAGTTTTATTTTAGCCATGTTAGTGGGTATAAAGTGATTTCTCATTGTGCTTTTCATTATTTCCCTGATCATTAATGGTTTTCAGCGTTTTTCTCATTGGCCATTTTCATGTCTTTTGGAAGAAGGTCTTTTACAATTCAGGGAGTACATTAGGTGCAGGTTTGTTACATGGGTATATTGTATAATGCTGAGGTTTGGGCTTCTAATGAACCTGTTACCCACATAATGAACATAGTACCCAGTGGTAGTTTTTCAACCCTTGTCTCCCACCCTCCCCCCTTTTGGAATCGCCACTATCTGTTACTTCCATCTTTATGTCCATGTATACCCATCCTTTTTTTTTTTTTTTTTTTTGAGACGGAGTTTCGCTCTTGTTACCCAGGCTGGAGTGCAATGGCGCGATCTCGGCTCGGCTCACCGCAACCTCCGCCTCCTGGGTTCAGGCAATTCTCCTGCCTCAGCCTCCTGAGTAGCTGGGATTATAGGCACGCACCACCATGCCCAGCTAATTTTTTGTATTTTTAGTAGAGACGGGGTTTCACCATGTTGACCAGGTTGGTCTCAATCTCTCGACCTCGTGATCCACCCGCCTCGGCCTCCCAAAGTGCTGGGATTACAGGCTTGAGCCACCGCGCCCGGCCCCCTCCCATCCATTTTTTATCCCTCATTTTTAAGTGAGAACATGCGATATTCGATTTTCAGTTTCTGAGTTATTTCACTTAGGATGATGAAATATCTATTTCCATTCATCTTGCTGCAAAAGGGGTGTGTGTGTGTATGTGTGTGCTGGATAATTCATAAGAAAAGAGGTTTAATTGGCATTAAACCACTTTTAAACCATTAAAAGTGGTTCTGCAAGCTGTACAGGATGCATAGTGGTATCTGTTTCTAGGGAGGCCTCACAAGGCTCCCAATTGTGGTAGAGGGCAAAGGGGGAACAGGAATGTCACATGGTGCAACAGGAGCAAGAGAGAGAGTATGTAGAGTGGGGGATGCCACACACTTTTAAATGACCAAATCTTGGGAGAACTTACTGTCTGAAAGACAGCACCAAATCATGAGGGGTCCATCCCATGATCCAAACACCACCCACCAGGCCCTCCAGCACTGGGGATTACAATTCAACATGAGATTTGAGTGGGGACAAATACCAGATTATATCACACTGCTATAAAAGAATACTGCAAACTTAGTAATTTATAAAGAACAGAACTTTATGTGGTTCATGGTTCTGGAGATTGGGAAGTCCAAGAGCATGGCACCAGCATCTGGTAAGGGTCATCCTATAGCAGAAGGCATCACACAGTGAGATAGCATGCACAAGATAGAGAAAATGAGGCCAAACTTATTCTTTTATCAGGGGCCTACCCTTCAGAATCTAAATTATCCCATGTTTACAGTATTAATGATAGTGAAGACCTCATGGTCTAAATGCCTCTTAAAGATCCTACCTCTTAATACTGTTGCAATGCAGGTATATTTCAACATGAGTTTAGGAGGGGACATTCAAACTATAGCATGGTGTGAAGTAAGTTGTCAACTTTATTTTGCATGTGGCTATCCATTTATCCCAGCACCATTCGTTGAAAAGACTGTTCTCTCTCCCACCTTTGAATGGTCTTGACACCCTTGTCAAAAATCAGTTGACCATAGATGTGTGGATGTACTTCTGGGCTTTCACTTCTATTCCATTTATGTTGATCCTTCTGCCATAGCACACTATTTCTCAATTGCTGTTGCTATGTAGTAAATACTGAAATTGGGAGGTGTTTTTATTAAGTTAGTTAGGATTCTGATAGGAATTGGGCTGGATCTTTAGATCTTGAGAATTGTTACCATGTTAAGTCTTCTGATCCATGAACATGGGATACTTTTACATTTATTTAGTTATTCCTTAATTCTTTCAGCCATGTTGGAGGGGGGTTGTTTTTTTGTTTGTTTGTTTGTTTTTTGAGATGGCGTTTTGCTCTTATTACCCAGGACGAAGTGCAATGGCGTGATCTCGGCTCACCACAACCTCCGCCTCCTGGTTCAAGCAATTCTCCTACCTCAGCCTCCCAAGTAGCTGGGACTACAGGTGCATGCCACCATGCCCAGCTAATTTTTGTATTTTTTAAACTAGAGACGGGGTTTCACCATGTTGACCAGGATGATCTCGATCTCTTGACCTAGTGATCCACCCGCCTCAGCCCCCCAAAGTGCTGGGATTACAGGCATGAGCCACTGCGTCCGGCCCCGCTTTCAACAGTGTTTTAGAGTTTCCCAAGTATTAATTTTGAACTACTTTTGTTAAGTTTATTCCTGAGTATTTTATTCTTTTTAATGCCATTTTGGATGGAATTGTTTGCTTATTTTTTAATTTTATTTTTAGAAACAGGGCCTTGCTGTGCTGGCCAGGGTGGCCTCAAACTCCTGGGCTCAAGCAATCCTTCTGTCTCAGCCACCTGAGTAGCTGAGACTACAGGTGTGCACCACCATGGCTGGCTCCTGGAATTTTTGTAATCTCAATTTTGGATTTCTTATTGCAAGTTTACAGAAAAACAATTGATTTTTATATATGGATTTTGAATCCTGCAACCTTGCTGAACTATTATGTAATGTGTCTGTGGGTCTGTTTTTCTTTTTCTTTTCTTTTTTTTTTTTTTTTTTGAAACGGAGTCTTGCTCTGTCACCTAGGCTGGAGTGCAGTGGCATGATCTCGGTTCACTGCAACCTCTGCCTTCCAGGTTCAAGCAGTTCTCCCTGCCTCAGCCTCCTGAGTAGCCTGGATTCCAGGGGCCCACCACCACGCCCAGCTAATTTTTGGATTTTTTAGTAGAGACAGGGTTTCACCATGTTGGCCAGGCTAGAACTCCTGACCTCAGGTGATCCACCCACCCCAGCCTCCCGGAGTGCTGGGAGTACAGACGTGGGTCTATTTTCATATATTCTTTTTTAGTTCGTTGAACTTTCTGGATGCGTAGATTATTGTTCTTCAATAAATTTTAGAAGTTTTCAGTCATTACTATTTCATATATTTTTCTTTCTCCTTTTTCTTTTCTCTCCTTCTGCTGTTCCCATTATGTGTATGTGGGTGTGCTTAATAGTGTTCACATTCTCTAGAGTTGCTGTTCATGTTTCCTTTTTTTTTTCCTGTTAATTCAGTTTGTATAATTTCTATCAATATCTAATCACTATCAAGTTAACTAAATCTTTTTTCATCCATCGAAATCTACTGGCCAGGTCCAGCGTGGTGGTTCATGCCTGTAATCCCAGCACTTTGGGAGGCTGAGGTGGGCAGATCACCTGAGGTCAGGAGTTTAGACCAGCCTAACCAACATGGAGAAACCCCATCTCGACTAAAAGTACAAAATTAGCTGGGCATGGTGGCATATGCCTGTAATCCCAGCTACTCGGGAGGCTGAGGCAGAGGAATCACTTGAAGCCCGGAGGTGGACGTTGCAGTGAGCCGAGATCATGGCATTGCACTGGGCAATAAGAGCAAAACTCAACTAAAAAAAAAAAAAAAAAAAATCTGTTCAGCCCTCTTGTGAATTTTTTTATTTCAGATATTTTACTTTTCAACTCCATTATTTCTATTTTTAAAAAAATGTATTGGGCAACATGGTGAGACCCCGTCTCTACAAATTTTTTTTTTTTTTTTTTTTTTTGAGACGGAGTTTCGCTCTTGTTACCCAGGCTGGAGTGCAATGGCACGATCTCGGCTCACCGCAACCTCCGCCTCCTGGGTTCAGGCAATTCTCCTGCCTCAGCCTCCTGAGTAGCTGGGATTACAGGCACGAGCCACCATGCCCAGCTAGTTTTTTGTATTTTTTTTTAGTAGAGACGGGGTTTCACCATGTTGACCAGGATGGTCTCGATCTCTTGACCTCGTGATCCACCCGCCTCGGCCTCCCAAAGTGCTGGGATTACAGGCTGAGCCACCGCGCCCGGCCCAAAAAAATTTTTTTTATTAAAATATCTCTCTATTGATAGATACTCTCTATTTGGTGGAATATCATCATATACCTTCTATTACTTCTTTAATCATGCTTTCCCTGTTAAAATCAAAATCTTGTTGCTTAGGCAGATTCTGTTCCTGCTTTGTTTTTCTGGTATACAAGTCATACTTTCTTGTCAAATTTTTTGTTGGAAACTGTACTTTTTTTCTTTTTCTTTTTTTTTTTTTTTTTTTTTTTTTTTTTTTTTTTTTGAGATGGAGTCTCTATCGCCAGGCTGAAGTGCAGTGGTGCCATCTTGGCTCACTGCAACCTCCACCTCCCAGGTTCAAGTGATTCTCCTGCCTCAGCCTCCTGAGTAGCTGGGACTACAGGCGTGTGCTAATTTTTGTGTTCTTAGTAAAGACAGATTTCACCCTATTGGCCAGGATGGTCTTGATATCCTGACCTCATGATCGGCGAACCTTGACCACCCAAAGTGCTGGGATTACATGCATAAACCACCACGCCCAGCTGAAAAGTGGACATTGTAATACCATTAAACAAATAAATGAACTGCCAAATAGCAACTCGGTACAGGTCCAATCTCCCTCCCTTCTGGGGCTTGTTCTGCTGTTGGCTTGTTTATTTGCTTAGTGACTAGTTGGATTATTTTGGTGAGGTCTGTCCCTCTCCCCTACAGTCTTCAGCCTCTGATGATCCTCTTCAGGCAGGTGCAGCTATGGGTATGCCCACAGTCACCCTGGAATGACAGTGGTTCTGATAAGGCTATCTTACTCTCTTTTCCTAACCACGCCCAGCTGTTAAACTCCACTAACTGCCACTTCTAAACTCCGCTGATGGCTTGTTTTCAACAATACTCTGGGCACAGATTCCTCTGCAAACTAATCAAAATTGTGGCCTCTTAGAATAGTTTCAGAGGTCAGTGTTTTATACTGTCTCCAATCCCAGTAGGTCTCCACCCAGCTGTCTTATTACCGCATTTTCTCTTGCAAACTAACCAATTAGATCCATGAATCTCCTTCCAGTTGCCTTTCACCATAACCTCTACTGCTCTTGAGAATACCCTTGGGTTTAAACTTCCTCGTATTCCCTTGCAAGTAAAGTCAGTTTCTATGGGAAGAGATCTTGGGCTGTTTTACAACCTGCCTCTTCCCTCCAGGCAAAATCTCTGAGCTCAGTGGCAAAATTCTGCGTCACACTCCCACTCTAGGAGCTGAGCAGTCTGGAAGGGAGGCAACAGCCTCTCCTGGTACGGAACTGTCACCACATAAGCCACGAGAAGGGCTATCAGGACCCCAGTATTAACATCTCACACCCAAGGTAGAGCCTGCCTTCCACAAATAGGGGCTAAGTGGAAGAAGGGAACCCCACCTCAGCCAGACTCACCCAGGACTCACTCCCACAACAGGCAACTGGGAGGGGGGTGAGATACACTGAAGTACTCCCTCCTCCTAGGAAGAAAGCCCTTTGGGAGATGGGAGAAGAGAAGCCTGTGTTCTTGGTGATACCAGTCTGGTGTGGAGTCCACCTCCCTTTGCTGGAGTGAGTTGTCTCGGTTCAAATACCACAGACTCTTGCCTTTCTTCCTAAATTCTCAAGATTTTCTTTAATCGATGTATGTTTCTTTCTTCTCCTTTTCTTTCATTCTCTCTTTTCTTTCCCTTTGTTTTCTTTCTCTCTCCTTCCTTCTCCTTCTTTCCTTCCTTTCTCTTTTTCTTTCTCTTTTTCTCTCTCTTTCCTTTTCTTTCTTTCTTTCAGAGTCTCATTCCATCACCCAGGCTGATCTCAGCTTGCTGCAACCTCTGCCTCCTGGGTTCAAGCGATTCTCCTGCCTTAGCCTCCCTAGTAGCTAGGATTACAAGCATGTGCCACCATACCCAACTAATTTTTGTATTTTTTTTAGTAGAGACGGGTTTTCCCCATGTTTGCCAGGCTGCTCTCAAACTCCCGATCTCAAGTGATTGGCCCACCTCAGCCCCCCAAAATGCTGGGAATACAGGCATGAGCCACCACACCTGGCCTTGAATAGATGTTTGTTCATTTGCTGTTTGCCTTTCAGGCCATTTCTAGAAGCTTTAATTTGTTCTCTTTCATTTTTATTTTGTTGGCCCCTTTCAACTCAGCTTTATTTTTGCTAAATAATTTTTACCAGGCTAGGTATGGTGGCTCACACCTGTAATCCCAGGACTTTGGGAGGCCAAAGTGGGCAGATCATGAGGTCAGGAGTTTGAGTTTGAGACCAACATGGTGAAACCCTGCCTCTACTAAAACTACAAAAATTAGCTGAGCGTGGTGGCATGTGCCTGTAATTCCAGCTACTCAGGAGGCTGAGGCAGGAGAATCACTTGAACCCAGGAGATGGAGGTTGCAGTGAGCCAAGATCACCCCACTGCACTCCATCCTGGGCAAAACAGCGAAACTTCCATCTCAAATAAAAAAATAAAAATTAGAGCTGGGCACAGTGGCTCACACCAGTAATCCCAGCACTTTGGGAAGCTGGTGGATCACCTGAGGTCAGGAGTTCGAGATCAGCCTGGCCAACATAGTGAAACCCTGTCTCTACTAAAAATACAAAAATTAGCTGGCTGTGGTTGCCTGCATGAGATAATGGTCTGCAGTTTTTGTTTTGGGGCACTTTGGGGGTGTTGATATTTTGTTAGTTTTGACTTCAGGATATTTCTTGCCTTATAAAATTAGTTAAGAAGTGTCCCCTTCTCTTCTGTTTTCTGGAAGGGATTGTTTAAAGTTGATGTTAATTCTGATGGTGTGGTTGGTGATTCTGGTTCCTGGGCTACAGCAGGCAGCCAGGTGTGTAGCACTGAGCCTTGAGGCAGGTCTGGGGGAGTCAGAGGTCAGTCTCTGATTTCATGAGCTTGAAGTTAGAACCCACAGAAGACTGAGGATGTTGAAAGCTCCCTTCCTGCCTGTGACAATGGCTACTCTGATTCCCCTGACCCCACTTAGGGGTGATGACAATGTCTCATTCATCTGTCTCCCTGGTGCCTGGCACCGGGGAGGAGGGGTGCTCAGTGAATCCGGGTGGCACAGCAGCAGCCTGTGTGGAAGCGAGAGGCATTTCAGGAAATTCATGGGGCCGGCTTCCTCCTGGGAGGTGTGGCAGACGGTGCTGCCAGGAACAGAGGGAAGCACTTTCTTCCCTTTTCCTTGTACTGCCTAGAGAAGTGTGGGGGTGGATGGGAGGTGAAGGGACAGATCACCGAGTTGCCAAGAGACCTGGAGACTGGCCCATCCGGGCCGCCTTCCCTGGTGCGCTCTAGCCGGTTCCATCCCTGGTTGGCATGGAGACAGGAGGCGGTTGCCACGGAGACCGACGACTGCCAGGACCAGCCAATCACTCTGGAGCTGCAGCTCCAGCTTACCTTTTGGATGGAGGCATCGGGCTAGGTGGGGCCCCCTCCCTCCCCAGGCCCTGCAACCTCTGCTCGGTCAGCGGGAAGGAGGCTGCGCCACCACCCCCACCCGAAGCGCTGTGAGCATCCCAGGATCCCAACCACCTCCCCAGTCTCCCACAACCAGGGTTCTAGGGACGTCCCCGCCTCTTCCCGGCCACGGGCTGATGCCACCCTGGGGCAGCCTGGCTTCCAATTGGTCCTGAAACCCTCCCTCGTAAAGGGGGGGAATGCTGTGGAAAGGGCGGGACCAGGCTCAGGCACCCACCCCATCTCCCCCTCGAAACAGCGAAACAGCGCACAGCAAGAGGAAGGCCACAGCCGGGTGGGGCGGGGGTGGGGAGGGAGCCCCCCCACCCCACGCCCTCCGCAGTGCCTGGCAAGCCGGCGCACGCTCACTCACGGGGACAGGCGGGCGGGGTGGCCTGACGTCACCCACTGCCCCCACCGCCGGGCCAAGGGGCGGTGGCCGCGCAGGCTCCGCGGGGCGGCAGTACGGACTGACGGAGGGTCAGAGGGACTGAGGGACTGGCGAGGACACGGCCAGGCCATGCCTGGAGAGGCTGCCCGCGCCGAGCTGCTGCTGCCCGAGGCGGACGGACCTGGGCCTCGCACAGGTGAGGTCATGACCACTCATTCCCTGCTTCCAGCCGCTCGCTCCCACCTCCAGCCGGGGTTCTTTCTCCATCGCTCCCCTCTCCTAGCCTTCTCCCTTCCCCATCCTCCTGACACCCCTCCAGTCCACTCCCCTTTCCGCGCCCTGCCCTTCCCTCCACCTGAACCCTGCCCCCGCCTCTCTCAGAATTGCAGGGAAGGTGGGGCACACGGAGTGCCCTCAGCGAGCCAGAAAGGACGTGGGGCTTAAGCCCTTGGCCTCCGATCCAGGGGTGGTGGGGCTCGCATCCCACTCGCTGCATCCCGTTGTCTGCACAGACGGAGCTGCCAGCCTGCTGGGGCTGAGCTGCTCTGGACAGGGGCAGTGGGTTCCGGAGGCGGGGTGTCCAGCATGTACCCCCAGTACGATCAGGTGACCACCAGGAGGGTCCTCAGCTGCACCAGGGCTTTTCTGAGCCTGGGGACTGGTCATGGCTCTGGAGGGAGGAGCAGGACCGGCCAGAGCCTCGGAAGCCCGGAGGGCCGTCCAGGTTGTGGAAGAAAGGCTAAGTTGGGTCTGGAAGGTGGAAGGCCTTGGGGGAGGTGGCCTGATTAGCAGTGGCCCTGGGTGTGCATACCACCTGGGTGTGCAGTCTTAGGGAGGCTGGGTCAACAATTACTGGTGGAGGCTGATGGAGTCTACCTGGGCCTAGAAAGAGCCAACTCTGGACGGTCCTGGCGTGGAGGTCAGCCATGTGTGGGTAGGGCCAAGGGCACCTTGCTGTGGGCGAGAAGCCACTCAGAGATGGGACCAGTGCTGGGTCCTGGGGCCTGGTCTAGGGGTGACACAGGCTGCTGCCTCTGCTCTAAGTGGCAAGCAGGCAGTGCAGGCCTGGACTTCCCAGCCCCAGGGTCTTCTGCTGGCTCTGTTCTGGCTTCCTTGGTGACCTTGAATGAGTTATAAAACACTTTGGCCTTTGGTTTCTGTTCCATTCCAACACCTCAGCTGTTCCCCTGCCCTGGGGGACACACCATGGGCCAGAGCCAAGAGCCCAGCTTCAGGGCACCCAGTGATGCCCCACCAGCCACGCCCACTCCTGGTGTTGGGTGTCAGGCATGTGGGAACCCAAAGCACCCTGTTCTTTTCAGGACCCTCTGGCTGTCCCATTACCCCAGCAGCAAAGCCCTCAGGTGACGAGTTTTAGTGGGTGGCCCAGGGCTCAGGGCTCTGATGCTGCTGAGGGGAGGGGGAGCAGCTTTGCAAGAGGGCCCCTTATTTCAGCTTCACCTCTAATCCTGGCTCTGCTTTGCAGATGAGAAGGCTGAGGTACAGGAGATGTTATCCTGGTCACCGGTGAGTGCCAGTAGAGCAGGGGCCACTGGGCAGGCATCTGCAGCCTGGAGAGCTGGCCCCTGTATGCCACCCCTCCCCTACTTGGGGCAAGACCTGGCCTGGGCACTGAAGGGCCTTCATCGGATGCTTCAAGCAGAAGTGCCTTTGGCCTGGGTCCAAGTGAGGGAGTGGACATAATGGAGACATTTAAAATGAGGCTTACGAGCATTTAGAGCACACAGACAAATGCTTACGGGATTAGCTGAGTGAAAACAGCTAGATTCAAAACTGAATGTGCACTATGATCTCACCTATGATAAAATGCAGGCCAGTAAGCATCCAGGAGGCAGAAAACCATAGCAGCGTGGGGTACTGCAACCTCGGAGAGGGTTTCTTCTGTCTTCCCGAGTTCCGTAAGTCCTTTCTGAGCCATGTGCACTACTTCCTCTGTGCATGGACTCTTCTCCGCTGGAGGTGTGTTACCACAGATGTTTAGTGAGTATTGCAGCCTCCTCATGCTAAAGTCTGCCCAGGGGTTGGGGGAGTGTACCATGGGACCCAGAGAAGGCCCATAGGGTAGGGTGGGAGCTCCCAGCACCTGGAAAGGAACTGGTGCTCACCCACGAGGTGGCTGCCACCAAGGAGAGGACTCGGCCAGAGGCTGCTGTTGCCCTTCTGAAGCTGTCCCGTGCTCTTGCTGGGCTCCACAGTCACCCCTCTTGCCCACCACTGCCCTTCTGGCCAAATGCTCCAACACAGCCTCTGCGGGACACTTCTCTGTTCTCCAGAAGTTTGGCTGTGTGCCGGCCCTGGCTTTCCAATCTCCCTGACTGCAGCAGGGGATCAGGGTTGGAGGGGCCTGGTGAAACCCTGATATGTTGGCCTCAAGCATAGGTAGCACGGACAGCAGAGAGAGGAGGCAGAGTGGGGCCTGCAGTGTTTGAGCTGTGTGCCGGCCCTGTGTGCCAGTGCTGCTCGCCCCACGTGGCTCATCTATTGGGAGGTCCTGGGAAGGGGCTGGTGCCGCCCAGCAGCTTCCCACTGCCAGCCCCTCCCGCTGAGCCCAGCTGAGCCTCACTGATTCTGTGGAATGGAAACTGCAATCCAGTCTCCCCAGAGAGGCCGAAATGCTGGTTCTTTGCTGAGGTGTCCTTGAGAAAAGCCACTGAGCAGGTCTCCGCCGAGCAGGTCTGTTCGTGACTCCTAGCAACACTTCCCTCAAAACCCCTCTCTAGGAAACTGCCAGCAGCCGCTCTCTGCTGTCAAAACTCCTGGAAGTTCTCTCTCAAACACAGCGCAAACAGCGTCTTCCCCTTTCTTTCTGCCTTCCTGGATCTGCCTTCCTGGATCTGCCTTCCTGGATCCTTTCTGCCTTCCTGGATTTGCCCTCCTCTGGGCTCTTTGTAGCATGAATTCATCTCCCTGGGCCTGGCCCTTGCCTGGGAGATGCATCCAAGGGCACCTCACGATCTTCTCTATCTCCACAGATCTGTCCTGCGATGCGGCTGCTGCTACCACCATCCTGGGAGGGGACCGGCGGGAACCCTGTGCTCTGACCCCAGGGCCCAGCCACCTGGCCCTCACGTTTCTGCCCAGCAAGCCGGGTGCCCGGCCCCAGCCCGAGGGAGCCAGCTGGGATGCAGGGCCTGGTGGGGCACCCTCAGCCTGGGCAGACCCAGTAGAGGGCGGCCCGAGCCCTAAGCTCCTCCCTGAGGGCCTGTCCCAGGCTCTGCCCACTGAGGTGCCTCTCTCGGCCACCCTGGAGCCCCGGATTGTGATGGGAGAGGAGACATGCCAGGCCCTCCTGTCACCCAGGGCTGCCCGGACAGCGCTCAGGGACCAGGAGGGTGGGCACACAAGCCTGGACCCACCCCCCGAGCTGTGTTCTCAGGGTGATCTTTCTGTGCCTTTCCCTCCCCCAGACCCTGACTCCTTCTTCACACCTCCCTCCACCCCCACCAAGACCACCTATGCCCTGCTTCCTGGCTCCGGTCCCCATGGGGACGCCCAGGACTCAGAGGTTGAGATGCAGGATGAGCTGCTGGACTCGCCCCCTGCCTCGCCCTCGGGCTCCTACATCACGGCTGATGGGGACAGCTGGGCCTCTTCACCCTCCTGTTCCCTCAGCCTGCTGGCTCCAGATGAAGGGCTGGACTTCCCCTCAGGCTGGGGCCTGTCCCCCCAGGGGTCCATGGCAGACGAACGAGCGCTGCACCCTGCAGGGACCCCAGAGCCCCAGTCCTCTGAGTCCAGCCTCTCTGCAGACAGCAGCTCCTCCTGGGGCCAGGAGGGCCACTTCTTCGACCTGGACTTCCTGGCCAATGACCCGATGATCCCCGCAGCCCTCCTACCCTTCCAGGGCAGCCTTATCTTCCAGGTGGAGGCAGTGGAGGTGACACCTCTATCCCCAGAGGAAGAAGAGGAGGAGGTCGAGGCAGCTCCCGGCGCAGGGGGGGACCTGGCGGGGGAGGGCGAGGAGGACAGCACGTGTGCCTCCTTCCTCCAGTCGCTGTCTGACCTGTCCATCACGGAGGGCATGGACGAGGCCTTCGCCTTCCGGGACGACACCTCTGCAGCCTCCTCTGACTCCGACTCAGCCTCCTACGCAGAGGCAGATGACGAGAGGCTGTACAGCGGGGAGCCCCACGCCCAGCCCACCCTGCTCCAGGACAGTGTCCAGAAGACAGAAGAGGAGAGCGGAGGCGGGGCCGAGGGGCTGCAGGCTCTGGAAGGGACTCTGTCCTGGGCCTTGGAGGCTGTTTCTCAGACCTCAGACAGAGGGGCCCGTCTCTCCCAGAGACAGGAATCCATCTCAGAAGTAACAGAAGAGGGCCTTGCTTTAGGCCAGGAGTCCACTGCCACTGTGACCCCTCACACTCTGCAGGTGGCCCTCGGCCTCCAGGTGGAGGTGGCTACCAGGATGACCCCTCAGGCTGGGGAGGAGGAAGTGGACTCCACCGCTGGACAAACACCTGCTGCCATGGCAGCGCCTCAGCCCTCCCAGGAGGGCATCGGCGAGATCTTAGGCCAAGAGTCTGTCACTGCAGAAAAACCTCCAACCCCACAGGAAGAAGCAAGCCTCGCTTTGTGTCCAGTCTCCCCTCAGAACTCGAAGGAAGAAGGAGGGCTGGACCTGCCGTCAGGCCCAGAGCCCGTGGCTACAGCCACGCTTGTGCCCCAGCAGGCTGAAGAGGGCCTCACCTTACCCCAGGACTCCGCTGTGACAGCACCTTTGCCTCTACAAGACACAGGCCCCACCTCAGTTCCAGAGCCTCTGGCTGTGGCCACCCCTCAGACCTTGCAGGCAGAAGCAGGCTGCACCCCAGGGACAGAGTCCGTGGCCTCCATGGCTCAGCAGGAAGTAGGTACAGCCTCAGGCGCCAGGCCAGCACCTGAGAAGAACGTAGCCCTCCCTAGAGTCCCAGAGCCTGCAGCCTTGGACCAGGTCCAACAGGATGACCCACAGCCAGCTGCAGACGCTGGGACACCTTGGGCCGCACTGGAAGATGCAGGTCCCACTCTGGGCCTGGAGGCCCCCCATCTCCCTGAGCCCGCCTCTGGTGTGGGGGAGGAAGGAGCAGAAGCCCTTTCTATGCCCGAACGGGAAGCATGTCTGGGAGCCGGAGCGCACACAGGTGATGGGGACTTGCCCCCAGAGGAGACCCTGGAGGTTGAGAACCAGCAGGAAGGAGGCCTCAAGCCACCGGCACAGGAATGTGGACCCGGGTCAGCCCTGGGAGGTGCAGGGGAGCTCCCCGAGGCTCCTCCTGCTGCCTGCCCTGAGGCCAGCCAGGCCCAGCTCCTGAGCCCAGCCAGGGAGGGAAGCGGCCCGAGTGGCAAGTTCACCCTGGAGCCCGGGCTTCCCTCAGCTGTGGCCACAGAAGCCTGTCTGGACTCCTGCCCAGAGTCTTCAGTAGGGGCTGTGTCCAGGCTGGACAGAGGCTGCCCTGAAGCACCTGCCCCCACGTCTGCACCAACCTCCGAGCAGCTGGAGCCTGTGCTGGGCCTGGGCAGTGTTGAGCAACCCCAGGAAGCACCTAGTATCCTTGGCCCCCATTTGCTGCAGCCCCCAGAAAACCTTGCAAAGGGTGTGCCCAGCGTACCCCTGGACAGGCTCCTGGGCCCTGACCCTTCTGTTCCTGGTATCCTTGCTGAGGCAGCCCTACCCCCACTGGAACCCCCAGCCCCCTGCTTGTGCCAGGACCCCCAGGAAGACTCCGTGGAAGGCAAGGAGCCCCCAGGTTCTCTGGGCCTCCCACCGCCCCAGGCAGGAGCCCAGTCTGCCACTGTTGCCGTCTCAGGAACCACTCAGCCTCTGGGGATTGGGCTGGGAGTCAGCCTCTCGCCTCACTCCCCACTACTCAGCCCCAAGGTGGCCCCCACGGATGCCAAAGACCTGGCCTTGCAGATCTCACTCCCTTGCCAAGTGCCTCCTCGCTCTGGGCCCCAGAGCCCAGCTGGCCCTCAAGGGCTCTCAGCCCCCGAGCAGCAAGAGGACGAGGACAGCCTGGAGGAAGGTAAGAGGGAGGGTGGGAGTTAAGTGCCCTGGGCTTGGGTCAACTGGACTCCTCCTCAGAGCTGTCCTGTCCTGTAGGGCCTCTGAGGTGGTGGGGTGGTGGGCCCAAAACCCATGCATGGCCATCATGGAGAGCTGGCACTGCTTCCCCTGGCCCTGATGCTGCAGCAGGGCCAGGGTCCTGCCCCCCCTGCCCCCCAACTAGAAGCAAGAGGCATCCTCACACCTCTCCCCTTCCCCAGATTCGCCTCGGGTCCTGGGCTCAAACCAGCATTCGGATAGCCATGGGGAGTCGTCAGCTGAGCTGGATGAGCAGGACATCTTGGCTCCTCAAACCGCACAGTGTCCAGCCCAGGTGCCCAGTCCAGGGAAGATGGTGGGCCTCTGGGAGGGCCCCACACCCCACCCATGGATGCTCAGCTCTCACCTTTTCTCAGGCCCCAGCAGGCGACAGTGAAGAGACCACAGCCAAAGCCAAGCAAAGTCGCAGTGAGAAGAAGGCCCGAAAGGTGGGCTGGTGGCCCTGGGACCACCTGTGGGGGAAACATCCTTACCAAGACCCTCACACTCCACGGCTAATGAAATCCCATCCATCAGGGGGCCTTTGGGTCAATGCCAGTAACCCACACACCTTCTCCTAAACAGCTGAGGCTGGGATGTCATGAGGGTGGAGTGACAACCTAAACAGTTGGCGGTGGAGACTTTGCCTTCCTGCGCACTGTGCTGCTCTCCTCCCCCGACACGGGCTCACACCAGGTCTGAGCCCCACTCTGCCCTCTACTCCAGGCGATGTCAAAGCTGGGCTTGCGGCAGATTCAGGGAGTCACCAGGATCACCATCCAGAAGTCCAAGAACATCCTCTTTGTCATCGCTAAGCCTGACGTCTTCAAGAGCCCGGCCTCAGACACTTACGTGGTCTTTGGCGAGGCCAAGGTTTGTGGTGGAATGGGGGGGTCCGAGGGATGGGGGACAAGGAGGGTGCAGGCTCTACTGACACAGCTGTCTTCCATGTTGCAGATTGAGGACCTGTCCCAGCAAGTGCACAAGGCTGCAGCTGAGAAGTTCAAGGTGCCCTCAGAGCCCTCAGCCTTGGTCCCTGAGTCAGCACCCAGGCCCCGGGTGAGACTGGAGTGCAAGGAAGAGGAAGATGAGGAGGAGGAAGAGGTGAGGTGCAGGGGCTCCAGGATCTTGCAGGGGGTGGGTGGTGAAATGCACTATATGGGGGCTCTGCCCCACGGACCGCAAACAGCTCCAGCCACTTCCCTGCTCCCCCAACCCCAGGTGGACGAGGCGGGGCTGGAACTGCGTGACATTGAGCTGGTGATGGCGCAGGCCAATGTGTCCAGGGCCAAGGCCGTGCGGGCTCTGAGAGACAACCACAGTGACATCGTCAACGCCATCATGGTAAGCAAGCACTGGCCCCTTTCCTTGCCCCTGAGCTGTCCCCAAGGGCCTCAGAGGAGTCTCGCTGTTGGCTCCACTAGGGGGGTGCTTCCAACAACATGACTGTCTCCTTCTGCAGGAACTGACCATGTAGCCACTGACCAGAAGCTGGAGCCATCCTGCACCTTCCCTTAGCTCTGCTACTCAATAAATCGGTGTCCCTTCATTGCCCTCTGGTGTCTCCTCCTCGCCTTCTGGAGTCCCATCATCACCCCCTAGCATCCCTTCATTTCCCTGATGTCCCCTCACCACTCCCTGGTGTCCCCTCACTGCCCTCTGATGTCCCTTCATTGCTCTGTGGTGTCCCCTCACTGCCCTCTGATGTCCCTTCATTGCTCTGTGGTGTCCCCTCACTGCCCTCTGATGTCCCTTCATTGCTCTGTGGTGTCCCCTCACTGCCCTCTGATGTCCCTTCATTGCTCTGTGGTGTCCCCTCACTGCCCTCTGATGTCCCTTCATTGCTCTGTGGTGTCCCCTCACTGCCCTCTGATGTCCCTTCATTGCTCTGTGGTGTCCCCTCACTGCCCTCTGATGTCCCTTCATTGCTCTGTGGTGTCCCCTCACTGCCCTCTGATGTCCCTTCATTACTCTCTGGTGTCTCATTACTCTGATGTCCCCTCATTGCTCCCCGGTGTCCCATCACCCTGTGGTGTCCCCCATTGCCCTCTGGGTGTCCCCCCCACCGCCCTCTGGGTGTTCCCCCCCACCGCCCTCTGGGTGTCCCCTCACCGCCCTCTGGGTGTCCCCCCCACTGCCCTCTGGGTGTCCCCCCACCGCCCTCTGGGTGTCCCCTCCATCGCCCTCTGCGTGTCCCCTCATCACTCTCTTGGTGTCCCCTCATTGCCCTCTGGTGTCCCCTCATTGCCCTCTGGTGTCCCCTCATTGCCCTCTGGTGTCCCCATTACCCCCTGCTGTCCCCTCATCACCCTCTGGTGTCCCCATTACTCCCTAGTATCCCCTCACTCTGGATGTCCCCTCATCGCCCTCTGCGTGTCCCCTCATCACCCTCTGGTGTCCCCATTACTCCCTAGTATCCCCTCACTCTGGATGTCCCCTCATCGCCCTCTGGTGTCCCCTCATTACCCCCCCCCCATGTCCCCTCACTGCTCTCTGGTTCCCCCTCATCTGCTCCATGTCCTCTACTCTTTCTGCTGGCAAAAACCAATGACCACAGCATGGGGATCACCTCTGGGATGGGCGCTGGAGGGGCAGGTGAGTGGTTCCTGTGATGCTCTACACAGAAAGCCCACGCAAGGCCATGTTCAACCCATGGGCTGGAAGGGGAACACTGGCGCTTCTGGCACAGGGCAGGCTCTGGTCGGGGGCAGGAGCCCAGGACTGTGTAGTTCCTCCTCAGCCTCTCTGTGCTTCCAGGGCACGTCCATTTTCATATAAACCTAGAGACAGCATCAGTAGTAAATGGCCTGCCACCTGGCGCAGCCTGGCCTGGTCCCATGAGTATAAACAAACAGCTCTACAACGGCTCAGTATAGTGGGAAAACTCACCCATAAAACAGTGACCAAGGCCAGGTGCGGTGGCTCATGCCTGTAATCCCAGCACTTGGGGAGGCTGAGGCGGGCAGGTCACAAGGTCAGGAGTTCAAGACCTACATGGCCAATATGGTGAAACCCTATCTGTACTAAAAATAATACAGAAATTGGCCAGGTGTGGTAGTGGGCGCCTATAGTGCCAGCTACTCAGGAGGCTGAGGCAGGAGAATCACTTGAACCCAGGAGGCGGAGGTTGCAGTGAGCTGAGATCGTGCCACTGTACTCCAGCCTGGGCAACAGAGGGAGACTCCATCTCAAAAAACAACCAACCAACACTGACCAGGCCCTTTCCTGTCCAGAAGCTGTAATACTGCACAAACCCATCCACCTTATTCAAGAAGGTGCCTGAACTCCAGATCCTCTGGCTTGCCCTGGACACAATCGGGGTGTCCATGGAGCCCCAGAGGCTCTCCCTTCTCCCCCACACCTGGGTCAGAGAAGCCCGGGGGCCTGACATGCAGCCCCTCCACCCAGTAAGGCCAGGCCCCCAGCCTGGGCAGGAGGGAGATGTGACAGCCAATATCCTTCCCAGATGTCGGTCCCCCTGCAGGGTCTCAGTGGTTCGTGTAGCTACTCTCCAGTGGAGGGAGAGGCCCAGGAGCACCTGACCCGGGTCCCCTCTCCTCCCCTCCCCATATCCAAGGAAGGTTTGTGACGGCCCAAAGGATACAGGCAAGACCAAGGCCAGCAGGTCTTGGGGAGGAGAGCTCATGGGACAGGGATGCAGACCGACCCACGATGAGGACACAGGGAGGGTCGGCAGAGCTGCACTCTGGCCTCTCCGAAGACGCAGCCCCTGGGCTCCAAGGTGATGAGATCTCAGGTAGCACTTGTTTTCCGTGGGGGAGTGCAGGCTGCTTGAGGAAAACACCTGCAGCACAGGGGTGGTGGGGGGTGGGCTTGGGCATAGCCAGTACCTCCAAGTGCACAGGATGTAAAAATCGAGGTGCCCCCAACACATGCCGTACGCTACCCCATGGAAGGGCTTAGAACACTCGCTCCTGCCCCACATCCACACCGCCCAAGTCAAAATGAAGTCCTTCCTGTGGCGCAAGAGCTGCCCCACCCCCGGGAACAATGTGCTGAGTCCCAGGTGCTGCAGGGCAGACGGGGACCCAGGGACAGAGGCCAGAGCGGACACCCCTCCTGGCACCAACGGTTTTCACCCAACTGGATAAGAAACATGCTTGGCAACCAGAGATTAAATTATTCACATTGCAGTAAACTTTTTAAGGTCTCTGAGAGTTACAATAGGAACATCATGTGCAAAACTGACAGCTGTCCAAGGGCCCAGCCGACAGGACGCTCTCCCTGCCAGCTTGGCCAGGCCCTCCCCGAGCGGGGACAGCTGCAGGGCTCGGCTGAGCCCTGGTGGACAAGGCAGAGCCTTCCACCCGCACTGGGGCTCGTGTCCCTCGGCAGCTCCCTGCTCCTTCACAGTAGAGGACCCGGGCCGCCCAGGGCTACCTGTGCCTGGAGCTTCTTGCTGGCCCCGACCAAGGGCTGACACGCAGGTCTGGGCAGCTCCTTTCAGAAAGGCCTATAACCACTGTGCAGAACGTCTGGGTGCCCCACCATCCACTGCCCGTCATGCTGAGTCCTGGTCCATGCTGCAGCCCAGCGCCTCGATGTCGCTGCTGATGTCCGAGATCATGCGGTCCCACTCATCTCCCTCTGAAGGCGCTGACCGGTCATCAGAGCTGCCCGTGGCCCTGTTCCCATTGGTGGTGGAACTGGACGTGGTGCTCAGGGCCCGCCGGTGCCTGCCAAAGCTGTCGGTGATGATGCCACGGCCGTCCTTCACACCAATGGTCTCCAGAAAGTTCTCGAAGTGCTGGCTGTCCTTCTCAGGGATGAAGGGCCTAAGACCTGCAGACACACGACACCCAGAGGGCACCTCCAGTTCGGCTCAGCCCACTCAGCTCTTCTCCCAGGGCTCAGAGCCCTCTGACAGGGCCACAGCTGCCCCTGGTGCATGGCCTGGGGGACCCTGATGCCATGCTCCCTGCATCTAGCATCCTGGTTGAAATAATGTTTCCTGAGTCCAGACAGTTTGGCTAAAACCTCCTCTGACAGGCACTGCTGCTGGCCCTGACAGCTAACCGCCTCTGCCACGTGCACCCACCCTGGCCTCGAGGCACCAGCACAGGCCAAGAGCCTGTGGCTTCCTCTCATTCTGTACCAGTCCTCACGAAGTCCCCATTTTACAGTAGGGAAAGTGAGGCCCAGAGCAGTCCTCAAGGTCACCTGCTGGCACACAGCAACAAGGCTGCAGTCCTCAGAGGCAGGCCTCATGCCAAAGTCCACTGTTTCCTTGCCACGGCCTGGCCCAGGGTGACTGCCCCAACTCAGAGGGCTGCGCTCTTATTTGGGTAACCTAGTGTGTCTCTCAGAAACTCTACTCCCCACTGTGGGTGGGCACACAGAGCCCCATGCCAGGAAGTGACACAGGGCCCAGCACAGAAGGAGTTCCTGATCTCTGGACTGTGCTCTCATGGCCATCTCTAGTTCCAATTTCCCATCCCTGATGGAGCCCCCACTGCACCCACTGAGGGGTCCGTGTGCACGTTCCCAGGAGGGATCAGCTTCCCCAAGCCAGGTTTGGACAAGCCAGTCTCTCTCCGGGGCCCACTCACCAAGCAGCAGGAATTTGCGGCTATCCCCATAGAGTTGCCGCAGGTTGATGCAGAACTCATGGATTGAGGCCCCATTGCGGTACTCGTGCAGCAGCGCCGCGAACTGTTGGATCTCCTGCGACGACAGCTTGGTACGCAGCTGCAAGAGAGCAGAGCCAGGTGCAGGGCTGGGCGCAGGGGGCAAGAGTCGGCAGTCCGGCCTACCCTGCAACAGCCGACTCCAGCCAGAGCACCAGTTGTCTCTGGTTTCACCTCTGCATAGGCTGAGGCATCAGAATGCCCACAATGTATTCCCATCCTGTCAGGTCCGGCACAAGGCCACCCAGAGGAAACCAAGGCACCCAGACAGCTCCACCCTCCTGAGCTGGAACACAGAATGCACAGGAAGGATAGGAGCCAGCAGGGCAGGGTGGAAGTTGGCAACTTGGCCCAGGGCCAATGCCCATGCCCTTAGGCTACACACAGGGAGATCAGGAACACTGAGTTTTCAATGACAGAACTACGTAAGATGAGAAGAATAAAAGTTTTTGGCCACGTGGCCTTGCAGGGACCACCGTTCCCTCCGCTCCCCTAGGACCCAGGAGAGGCCCGCAGTCCAGCCCTGACGACCACAGCACCCCCAGCTCAGCCCCACTGACTCATGCTCTCCTAGGCTGTCGGCGGGAAAAGACAGCAATCTCAGCAAAACTGACCAAGAGTACCCTAGGTGACCTCACTCACTGCAGCCTGCCCTGCACTGCTGCTCCTTCTCCTCCCTTCCCCGCATCCTCCCTGGGATACCCCCTCCCTCATGCAGTCCAGTGTCCCTGTGGCAGAGGCCTACCGTCAGCATGTAGTCCTGCAGCAGCTCGGTGGCACTGGCGCTCAGCTCACTCTCACTGATGGTCTTGCTGTGGGGCGATGCGCCACCCACATCCATGGATTCAGGGAAACAGCTGGGAAGGAATGTGGTATGTGAGCGGGTAGCTTCCCCGACCCTTCCATCCCACACACCTTTCAGGAAACCTAGTCTGTGCTGTGTGTGTGGGTCCCCGTCCTCAAACAGAGGAATTTAAGTGATGACGATGAGAGGAGAGCTGGCTGGGCGTGCAGGGTGGTCAGCTTGGCCTGGTCCTAGGGCTCCCTGCGGGTATGGCTCTGAGTTGGGCTCTGAGTGAAGGGAGGGAGTGCATAGATCAAGGCGGTGGGCAGCAGGGTTGGGAGTGGGGAGCAACAGGCTCGGAGGGAGGAGCTGGGTGGGGGGTAGCAGGAAAGGAGAGCGTGTGTGGGCTGAGCTATTACAGAGGCCCAGGCAGAGGCAGAGACAGGTCAGAAGGCCAGTGCCTCAGCAGGCTTGGGCAGGGGAATGGCTCCATCCAACATGCCTGTTAAAAGCTCATTCTTGGGAGGCCAAGGGAAAGTGGACAGGGAGAGACCAGAGGGACAGCAAGGGCTCTAGAAGTCTATGAGGAGGACAGCGAGCCAAGCTTCAGCCACTCACTAAGCTTGGGACAGTGGGTCTGGGGATGGCTTAGTGAGAGTGAACTAAGCTTAGGGGGCCAACTGGCTGCAGCCTGGACAACACGGAGCGATGCATTTGGTGCATGTCCCATCGCAGGGCTTGGTGGCATGTGCACTCACAAAGTGCTGGCTTCCACCTCGTAGGTCTCCTTAATGTCCACTTTTGTAGAAGAGTCATCTGCAAGGAAGATACAAAAAACTAAGATGATTTTTGGGAACACAGTGGGGAGGCATTTCGAGTCCAGCCTATTGCTGTTTACAGGAGACAGCGGCAGCCCTGGCCTTCAGGGACCCTGCTGTCCTTCATCAAGCTGCCCGAACTCTGGAATGTGCTCTGTGCCTCAGGGCAGGGGCTCCTCAGACTTGAACCCACACACACCCCTCCTGGGGATCCTGGCAAATGCAAATCCTGCTGCAGGCTGGGCTGAAGTCCACATTCACCCATGGCCAGAGACAAGAAAAGCTGTCTTTGAGGTATCACTCATGTGCCAGGCAGGGTTACTGGGGCTTTGTCACCTTTAACTCAGACACGTATCACCCCTGTCATCACTTGCAGATGAGGAAGTCAGAGAGGTCACACAACTTAGCCCAGGTCACGCAGCAGAAACCACAGTCACAGCCAGGCAGTCTGACTCCCCACCTGAACCCTACAAAGCCACAGGATTCCTGAGACCCTCAGACCAGCAAAGGGTCTGGCACTGAGCAGCAACATTCAACAAATGACATTAGGTCTGTGTGACACAGACTGTAATCTGCTATTCCAAACCTGAGGAAAGCACATTTCCACGCCACAGGCAGCCAATGAAAGCTTTGTGAGCGAGGCAGGTGAGTGTTGTGGAGAGGGTAAGACTAAATGAGAGCAGAGGGAGATGCTGGGAGATAAAAGGGACATTTCTGACACTAAACAAGTTAAGTATGGAGGGCAGAATAATGACCCCCCGCCAAAGATGTCCACATCCTAATCCCTGGAATTGGTGAATACGTTACCAATTTCAAAGGGAAGTAAAGGATGCTAATCGGCTGACCTTGAAATAGGGAGATGACCCCGGAGAATTTGGGTGGGCTCAATGTGAATGCAAGGGTCCCGAAATGCAGAGGAAGCTGGGAGTCAAAGGAAGATGTGACTGTGGAAGATGTCACGTGGCTGGCTGTGCAGACAGAGGAAGGGCCATGAGCCAAGGCATGTGGCCACCTCTACGAGCTGGAAAGACAAGAAAATGGCTTCCTCTCTGGAGCCGCTAGAAGGAACCAGCCCTGTAGACTTTAGCCCAGTGAGACCCACATTGGACTCTATGTATAGGATTATAAGAGAATATATTTCTGTTTACGCTGCTGTGTTTTGGCATAGCTGTAGCAGAGAGAACTAACACAGCAAGCAAAACTCCAAAGCAGAAATAGCGGAGAATGCATGCATGAGTGAGTGCGTGTAATGTGTACACATCCGTGTGTGGATCCCATGGGGAGGTCTTGGGAAAGACTGGCAGGGGAAGAGGCCCACTTATGCAGCCTCAATTAGTAGTGTCACATCATGTGTTTACTTCGTGAAGATTGATTCAACTGTACACGTATGACTTGTGTACTTCTCAGTTAAAAAAGTTGTTAAGGCCAGGGGCGGTGGCTCACACCTGTAATACCAACACTTTGGGAGGCTGAGGCAGGTGGATCATGAGGTTAGGTGTTTGAGACCAGACTGGCCAGCATGGTGAAACTCTGTCTCTACTAAAAATACAAAAGATTAGCCAGGCATAGTGGTGGCGCACCTGAGTAGTCTCAGCTACTTGGGAGGCTGAGGCAGGAGAATTGCTTGAACCTGGCAGCCGGAGGTTGCAGTGAGCCGAGATTGTGCCACTGTACTCCAGCCTGGGAGACAAAGTGAGACTCGTCTCGAAAAAAAAAAAAAAAAAAAATTAAAGAAAAAAAAATCTTTTGGGAATTTTAAAGCACAAGGGCCAAACCAATCACAGTAAAACTGAAGGTTTAATTATAGATTGATAAACCATCTGCTCCTCACATGGTACATTCCTCTGGATGAGCTGTTGACTTCTAAGCCTCCACTTTCCCATCTCTAAAATGGAGAAGACTGCACCTATATCACTGGGTCACTGCGGACTAAATGAGATGGATCTCAGCAGCTGTCCTCTCTGCAGCTGCTGCGCCAACACAGGGTGTGCGGCACCTACAAACGGCTCTGGTACTAGCAGCAAGAAGCGGGGAGGAAGCACTAAGGAGCAGCTCTCACGCCAGCTTCCCCAGGGATCTCCACCATTTACCCTCTTCACTGAGATGTATGAGTTACTGGGGAAAGGGTAGAGGGCTGGGACTTAATCTCCATAAAAAGAAGAAATTGCACTCAACAAGCTGTACTGTTGCCAGCAGCTTTCTATGTACCCAATTTATGTAAACCATTAATCCTCAATAAGTAATACATCTAAAAAAAATAGATGAAAAAACAGATGATCTTGGTGTTTTTAAAGACTTAAGTGAACTTGCTGATGAAGTGTTTTTAATGGACTAACAGACTCCTGAAAATACTGTGTGGAACATGCAAGAGGAGGCAGCTCCCGGTTCCCTGGATTCTTCCCCATCTGCCACTGCTCTACCGCTGCCAGATGGCCTCCCAGGGCAGCCTGAGCAGCTTCCCATGGGTCTGGCCATGGTCCTGAAGGAGCCTCACATTAAGAGCAGCCATGGTCTGGGCATACTGACAGGGAGGCTCCCCAGGCCCACTCTCAGCCTCCCCAATTCCGTCATAGGCCCCACTGCTAGGAGCTTTCTCCCGGCTCTTTGTTCTAAGTGAAGTGACTTTAGCCACAAGAGGTTCCAGAAAGTGTTCACAGACCCCAAATTTATGCCAGGAAGCCACCAGGCTGACCTGGTGTAACTCCCTGAAGGACAGGTGACATTTCTGCTTTGAGGAAACCCTATGGACTAATGTGAACAGCAAAGTCTGGAAACAAAGGGTCACCATGTCACTGCAGTAACTGCGTTATTCCAGGAGTAACTCATGGGAGCTGGGTCCCCTGAAGTAGCCCATCCTGTCCCTGCTCACACCCGCTGCCCATTCTCACTCAACATACCGCTGTGCAGGGACAGGTGGTGGGTGGGGGTGGAGGCCCCATCAAATATCGCTCTGTCCAGAAAGTCGATGGTGGACTCCGTGTAAACAACCTGGAAGACCTGGCCTAGCAGACAGCAAAGCTCCTCCGCAGCGACCTGCAGTGGGGGACAGCAGCTGCTCGGTCAGTCTGGCTGGAGACCGCACCTTCCCAGGCAGCCTCCAGGATACTTGGGGCAGCCCAGATGCTCAATAAACATGAATGAAGAGCAAATGCCAAAATGTGTCCCTCTGCCTTTTACTGACCCAAAGGGGTGTCAAAAGGGAGACCCAGCCAACAACTGCCCCAGGACTCCATCTAGGACTGCCATGTGGCCTGGGGTGGTTTTCCAAGTGTGAGGGTACTATGTAGGCCACAAGTGTTAGCTCCCAGCCCCACGTTCTCTTTCCATTAACTTGACCTGTCAACACCCTCACAACCCTGTCCTACCCCAGGAAAAAGGTGAGAGGAGATACCATCAGTATCACAGCCCACCTGGAAGTGTTTCTAACAGCTATGAAATGGTTTTATAACAGTGAGCTGTCTAAAGCAAAGGATCTCAACTGGGGCAATTTTTGTACCCCTCCCAGGGGACATGTGGCAATATCTGGAGACATTTTCAGCTGTTACAAGGGGAGAAGCCAGGGATGCTGCTCAACACCCTACAATGTACAGGGCAGCCTCTCACAGTGGAAGATTATCCGGTTAAAAATAACAGTAGCACCAACACTGAGAAATGCTCACTGGAAGATATTTAAGGTGGGTGGTCACTAGTATCCATTTCACAGACATGGAAATTAAACAGAAAGGTGTTAAGTGACTGCCAAGCCCCACAGCTATTGGGCAACTGAGGGGGCCCCAAACTCTGGCCTACAAGGGCCTGGTCCTTGGCTCTTCCAGGTCGTGAGGAATCTGCAAGCACAGTCCAAAACACTAGGCGGGTCTAGGATGCTGCCCCCAGGCAGGTGACAGCCACTGCCTGCCCATCGGCGTGGGGACACCTTGAAAAACGATGAGCAAAAAGCTCAGTGGCAGCTGGGCGTGGTGGCTCATGCCTGTAATCCCAGCACTTTGGGAGACTGAGGCAGGTGGATCACAAGGTCAGGAGTTCAAGACCAGTCTGGCCAAGATGGTAAAACCCCGTCTACTAAAAATACAAAATTTAGCCAGGCGTGGTGGTACATGCCTGTAATCCCAGCTACTCAGGGGGCTGAGGCAAGGGAATCACTTGAACCCAGGCAGAGGAGGATGCCGTGAGCCGAGATCATGCCACTGCACTAGAGTCTGGGCAAAAGCAAGACTCTGTCTCAAAAAAAAAAAAAAAAAAAAAAAAAGCTCAGTGGTCAGGTGGTCTCAGGGAAGGTGCTGGGGGTGGGAGGGATGGGGTTGGAGACAGGAGGAATGGAAGACATAAGGGTGGGAACCGGCAGAGAGCCTGGACCTGGGGCAGGACCTGGGATGCAGCCAGGGGAAGACAAGCTATAGGCGGGGCCAGGATAGCGGGCAATGCATGGGGCAAGGCTGAGCAGAGAGGGGGTGCTGGGCGGGGACCAGGGTGGCGGCGGGGGGGCCAAGCAATAGCAGAGAAAGTAGGTGGGGCCTGGGCAGTACGCAGTGCTGTGCTGGGTGTGGACAGGGTGGGTCCATAGGCGGGGCCAGCCATGAGCTGGGGGCTTTGGGAGGAGCCAGGGACAGTGCACAGTTCTAAGTGCGTGGGGCGAGAAAGTCTCACCTTGCTCTCTGCGGCCAGGATGACCAAGCAGCATGCCTCCACGGGCCCAACTGCGCTCTCTGACAGGGAGCCTGCACTGAGGCCTCTGGAACTTTCTGCACACAGACTCTGGCTGGGGGAGATCCCTGGGTCCTGGGCTGAGAAGTCAACACCAACTCAGGTTAGCGCAGTGGAAGGGCAGACATGAGGGCATCTGAGGCAACAGATGGAGCCTCTATGGAAACAGGCTGAGAGGACTTTTACCTGGCTCAGGCACCCACAGAACAACCTGGGTGAAGGGGCAGCACCAGGCATATCTCAGGGCAGGCTGCCTCCCTCCCCTGCTTCTCTAAACAAGGGTGGGAACAAATGAGCCCTGAGCTCCCAGGGCACCAGAACTGCATGTCGTCTTGCAGTTTCACGTGCTTCAAGTTCATATACAACATACCACACACACAACCCTGAGAACAGTCACCTCCAGGAGGTTTCCATGTGTTCTGGCCAGGCTGTTCCCTTCTTACAGTTGGGTAAACTGAGACATGGGGAGGTGAAAGGCTGGGCCTGAGGGTGTGTGAGTTGCATCGTCTATGTGGCAATCTAGATGGTCAGACCCCAGTGCCCTTGTTCCTAACACGCTACCCACCATTCTCCCTAGACAAATGAGGCTCTCCTGAAATACAGGGAGTAACTCAATGGTTTGCCTGATGGCAGGAGGGAGGCCCATCCCCAGGAGGCAAGGCTCTGACCATCAGTTTGGACTACCCTGGGAGGACTTCAGGACTGAAAACAAAGCCTAGAAGTGCCACTAGTGCCAGGGTATCGGAGGGCAAGCCAGCCTCAGGAGGGAGAGGAAGGCCATCCCAGGCCAGATGCAAGGTGGGCACATGCACTGAGACAAGGGCTCCATAAAGGACTGTACCTCAAACCCCACAGTGAGACTCCTGGAGCTGCTCTGTCCCGATGGCAGCCACTGGCCACAGGACTACTGAGCATGCAAAATGTGATGAGTTCACACTGAAACGTGTGAATTTAAACTACACACGGGATTTCAGAACTCAACGATTTTTATATTGATTATATACTGATATGATAATGTTTTGGGTACAGAGGGCTAAAAAAAAAATATTATTGAAAATAATTTCACTTGTTTCCCTTTACTTTTTCTTATTGTACGAGTTTGACAAAAAATCTCTACTTTCAAACTTTTTTTTTTTTTTAAAAATAGAGACAGGGTTTCACCGTATTGGCCAGGATGGTCTTGATGTCATGACTTCGTGATCCACCCGCCTTGGCCTCCTAAAGTGCTGGGATTACAGGCATGAGCCACCATGCCCGGCCCAAACATTTTTTAAATGTCAGCTCCCTGGTGCGTGCCTGTGGCAGTTCTCAAGGAAGCAGTGTGGGCAGCTTAAGGATGCAGGCAGCGAGTTGTGTGCCTCTCCTGTATCATCCAGGAAGTGCTACCACGGGTGCACAGATGACCCTGCTTCCTCTGGCACCAACTCAAGTCACTGCCCTCTAAGAAGCTCCTGCCACATGGACCCTACTGCAGCTAGACCTGGCCCCCAACTTCCCCGCTCCTGTGCTGTCCCAAATATAAGGGTACTTTTGGTCCAAAGAGGCACAGAGACTTGCTTGCCCGTAGCAGGCACTGAGTAAACATTAGCTATTCACCTGCCAGGCTCTATGTTGAGAACTCTCAATTCCTAATCCTAAACACAGTATGGCGACTCAGTGCAGTGGCTCATGCCCATAGTCTCAACACTTTGGGAGGCTAAGGCAGGAGGATCGCTTGAAGCCAGGAGTTCAAGACTAGCCTGGGCAACAGAGAGAGACCCCATTTTTACAAAAAATTTTAAAATATTAAAAAAATTTAAAAATAGCCGGGCACGGTGGCTCAAGCCACCGTGTAATCCCAGCACTTTGGGAGGCCGAGGCGGGTGGATCACGAGGTCAAGAGATCGAGACCATCTTGGTCAACACGGTGAAACCCCGTCTCTACTAAAGATACAAAAAAATCAGCTGGGCATGGTGGCGTGTGCCTGTAATCCCAGCTACTCAAGAGGCTGAGGCAGGAGAATTGCCTGAACCCAGGAGGCAGAGGCTGCGGTAAGCTGAGATCGCGCCATTGCACTCCAGCCTGGGTAACGAGTGAAACTCTTGTCTCAAAAAAAAAAAAAAAAAAAAAAAAAAAAAAAAAAAAAAATTAAAAATAAACACAATACGCCTCATGTAAACAAGAGACACAAAACTGCTCCTGTGCATCTGCAAAAAGAAGGAAGACAGCCCCCAGGACACAGGGATTCACTCTCTTCCTTTAAACCAAAAGTTCTCTCAAAGACCAGAGTTCCTGTTTTTCATGTATTTTTGCAAAGTTTCTCCTATGGCGGTCATTCTCTCTCCATTTAAAAAAATCTGTTACCTATTTCCTTTAGCAATTTGTTCTAATAATTAAAGCTGAGAAACAGTTACGCAGCTGAAGAAACAAAGGGGGCCCATCTCCCCTCCCTACCAGCTTGAAACACCTGCAGTGTGGGTAACGCCCCCCCATGGGCACCGAGGAAAGAGAATTGTCCAGACCGCAGGCACAATTAGTGCTTGAAGAATATCTTAGTTTATAGTGTTATTACTTAGCTATTTCCTTTATAGAATTCTTCATATATAATTATATATTAGTTTATAGAATTGGTGTCTGAAGTATAGCTTACTGCTTACATATATCTAGTTTATATAATCACACTTAATACTTATATCTAGCATATTTAGTTCTATACAATCTTTCTATATAATCATATAGGTATTGTAGTCGGAGCTGTACTGACACATTTAGTGCTGATTTATATAATCCTTCTATATAACGATAAAGTAGTTTGTAGTAAGAGGAATCCTAGAGCAGTCACAGAACAGCAGCAGTACATAGGAAAACAGCCAGACCAGGACAAGAACTAAAGACCCAGGCGGTGGCGTCCCTGCCTGAAAGGGCATACGCTGTATGGCAGGCTTGGAGCAAGTGTCTCTCCTCCTAATAAAGGAGTTGTAGTATCTTGCATCCAGTTCCTGTGGAAAGTAGGCCACAGGCCTGAGATCCTGGAAATAACCGAGGGAGAAGAACCCATTCGGTGTGACCAGTCACAGAGGCTGTACACCCTGTCAGTCTTTTCTTGCTTCTGTGCTAGCTCAAATCATCCTCCCACAAATATCTTAAGAGCACAAGTTTGTTAGCTCCCACTGCGTTAAGCTTACAGTATCCTTTTATTAGAAATTCTTTGAAGTCTCCAGCCCCTAGACAAGTGTTGCGCATGACACCTGTTGCACAAAGCCCACCTCCTTGCCTCAGTGACCTAATGGGGGTGAACCCCTTATTTTGTACATGACCCTCTACTACTGCTCATGGCACTGCTCCCTACTGCACAAGGCCCATCTCTCTGCCCAGGTGACATAATGGGGTGGCCCCCTTGCTTGTGACTCCTGTGATTATGTATGCCCTATTACTAAGTCTATAGATGACCTCACTACAACCCTGCCCCCTAATCGTACCTAATAAATACAGATGCTCTTGGGCATTTGGGGCGCTCACCAATCTCCACTCACAGGTGGCGTGGTCCCCTGAGTCCAGATGCTCTTCACCAGTTCTTCAGTCTCCTGTATCTTTACTTTCTGATCCTGCACCTCAGCACAGCATAAGGGATACCCCAGACCCTGTGGGGCCCAACAGCCCTACACTGCAGGAAGGGTATCCCAGGCCTAAGGCCTCCCACAGGGTCCAAAGGTAGAAAAACAGGAGGGTCACCATGGTGGCGGACTGTATGGCTGGAAGTAGCCACCTGGCAGCCTTCTAAGTCAGATAGGGTGAGTGATGTATATACGTGTAGGTGTGGTATGTGCCTGTGCTGGGGAGGATATAGGCAAGTCTAAGCTACTGCTACACAGAGGACAAGCCAAAGGGACAACAGCCACCTTCATAAACCCCTCCAGTGTTGCCTGTGTGGTTTGTGACCACAGCAACTCCAAGCATCTAGACTCACAGGCTTTCTGTGGACTGTTCTCAAAAGTGCACCCAAGCTGGCGGTTTGTGGCTCAAGGAGTTAGTAATGAGCATACTCGCCAGATTCTCAATAAACTACTGACCTTAAGTGGAATGACAACTTCCCCTCTCTGCTACCTAAAACACAGTTGTGTGGTCTAGGCAGACCCACTGTGACCCCTCACACACTGCCACTGGCCCTCTGGAAATGAAAGGCTTTGGGATCAACCCAGTCACCAGCAGAGATCCAAAAAGCCCAGAATAGTGTCCCCACTGCAACAACAACCTCAAAACTCAGGACTGGAAGGGGCAAAGTGCAGGGAGGGTGAACCACAGTCTCTTCCCTCATCCTCAGTGGCCTGAATGCCTGGGCTTGAAGCACTGGAAATTAATGGGCAGCCTGGGCTGGTGTCCAGTGAGGCAGCACTGTACTCACCACAGGTTAAGCGCATGAGCCAAAAATAACATTTTGCCCGATTCTATCCCAGTGTGAAAGCAGCAGATAGCAAGGACACACTCAGAGTAACCTCTACGACCAAGAGCTCCCGAGAGGTCTAGGTCTCATCTTTGCTGTCCCAGCTTTGGGGACACTGCAGGGCTCAAAATGTCAGTCAAGCTCAGGTGAGGTCCCTACCTACCGCCTTCTCTCTCGGCTCCACCACACTTGGGCAGAGGGGTGACTCCAGGGTACCGGGAGGGAGTCAACAGGAGCCCCAGGGGGCAGAGGAACAGGGTATCAGTCCCAAATACTGTATCCCGGTATTATTGAGTCCCCAAAGGCTCTTAGTGTGACAGTGAAACTGGGGTCTGGTAGCTGATCTCAAGCCCTCCTCTGGCTGATCTCAGAGACAGGAAAGCCAATTCTTGGTCATGACAAAACAGGAGCACCCAACATGAAGCTGCAACAACTGTCTCCAGAACTTGATAAAATGCATGCATGTCCTCCTGAGGCAAGGACCCTCCTGGCCCCTGACCTCCCGTACCTGTCTTCAGGACCACCAGGTGTGCAGCATCATCCCGGACATAGGAGACGGCGGCGATGTCATGGATGGGCACCCTGAGGATGATATCCTCCCCGTCCCTCCAGGCCAGCTTGACGTTGTACGCAGACAGGCTGAGCACAGCATCGTGCTCTTGAGTCAAGTGTCCTGGAAGTTGGTGGGCTCTCTGGAAGGAATCACAGGGCGTCAGAAATGCCGACTCAGCTGTCAAATGTCATGGGGCACTTCTCCCGAGAATACTGTGCTGGCCAATGTCACTATGTGACAAACGCTGAGTGAATAAGGTCAGTGTTATTCCCCTCAGAACAGTGGTGCTTATTCCAGGGACACCAATGTGTTCAAACCATTTGGGATTCTTCTGGAACTGCTTTCAGGACTTACGGACAGCATGTGGTTGGAAATATCTTGAAAATGTAAATTTTGGAAACAGCCCAAAATCACATGGAGCAAGTCTCAAGAATCAAGTTAATGTCCATACTGAGGAACGGTCTTTATGGGACTGGGTCATTCCTCACAACCACAAGGCCAAGAGTACAGGGACCAAGGGCTGGTGGGGGCTGAGGGATAGTGCACAGGGTTAAGAGGATAGAGTTACCTTTGCATTGTCTATGAAATGCAGGATTTCAGTCCTACTGGAGGGATTCAGGTATCCTGGTATTGACGTTAACTGACCTAAATACTGAAAGAAAGTGAAGAAAAAAAATGCCATGAGAAATGGGAGCCAAGTCAACACCACCATAGCTACTGCCGAGAGCACAGACCAAGTGCTTCATATTCAGGCCTCCAGGCCCACAGGTCTCCATTTCGGCTCGCACAGAGGCCTGACTCTAGGAAGAGAGTCCTGGGTCCTTACAGAAATCTCTACTGACTGGGGACAGTGCTGCCCCAACTCCTACTATTCTACATTCAAGGTTATCATCAAAAGTCCTGCAACAAGCATCCCAAACTACTAATACCAAGACTGCTAGTTTTGGTAGAATCTGTATTCTAAGACAGGGATGGCCAGTGTTTCCAGTCAATGCTGAGGAAACTGAAAACAGTGGCACCATGCACAACTTCACTACAAATACTAAAAAATAAACTTCCTCAATTGCAAAGGTCAACACAGCTGAAAAATGAGCATAAATAGAGAAAGTAAGTGCTATGGTTTCAATGTGTCCCCCAAAAAGCATGTGCTGGAAACTCAGTCTCCAAATACAACAGTGGTAAGAGGTGGGGCCTTTAAGAGGCGATTAGGCCACACAGAGCTCTGCCCTTGTGAGCAGATTAATGCTGTTATCCTGGGAGAGGGTTTGTTATCTCAGGACCAGGTTCCTGATAAAAGGAGGAATTCAACCCCCTTCCCTCTCCTGCCCTTCCACCTTTCACCCTGACATAACACAAAATGCAGATGCAGCCCTTCACGGGCTGTCCTTCAGCCTTGAACCTCCTATCCTCCAGAACTACATGAATTTTTTTTTTTTTAAGACAGAGTCTCACTCTGTCACAGAGGCATGATCTTGGCTCACTGCAACCTCTGTCTCCCAGGCTCAAAGCAATTGTCCCACCTTAGCCTCCTGAGTAGCTGGCACTACAGGTGTGTGCCACCATGCCTGGCTAATTTTTGTAGAGACGAGGTTTTGCCATGTAGCCCAGGCTGGTCTCAAACTCTTGGACTCACGCAATCTCCCCACCGTGGTCTCCCAACGTGCTGGGATTACAGGTGTGAGGCACCATGCCCAGTCTAGAAATCTCTATACTTATAAATTTCCCAGTCAGGAAGGGGAAGTGGAAGTGGAAGGGGAAGGTGAGAGAAAAAGGCACAACCAGAACATTCTGTTATCCTTAACAAAGGCCTTTCCTCAAGTAAAACTATTTTACCAGAGCCTAACCACCTAGGAGTAAGGAAACACCCAATTCCTGCCTCCTCTATCCTTTATGTCTCTCCTCAGGGGGAGGAAAAAAAAACAAAACTGAGAAGCACATGTGAAGGCCACAGCCCACGGATACAGGCTCACTAAAACACTGAGCCCCAGGACTACAGAACCCTCCCTCTCCTCTCCCCTGAGAGCCACATCAACAGGACTCCTGTGCAATAACAAGGATGCACACTGGCAAGAACTGCAGGTCTCAGACTCAGATTTAAGAAGGAATCTTGAGGAAAACCCAAAAACAAAGAACACACAGGAGATTTCATTCCCCAACATTTACAAGGGCAGCAAACAGTAAACACAGTCCAACTCCCAGCCAAACAGACCTCACATTAAGGCCTATTAACCTGACGCTGATGCCTAAGTTCCTCTTATCAGAACCAGACTCACACATGGCAGTGATTTTGGAATGATCGGATTGGGAATTTAAAACAACTACAATCAATATGGTAATGCTCTAATGGAAAAAGTAGACATCATGTGAGAACAGATGGGCAGAATAAACAGAGATGGAAACCCTAAGCAACAATCAGTAGGGAATGTCAGAAAGTAAAAGTCCTGTAACAGCAATGTGGACTATCTTCAACAGGATCATCAAGAGACCAGACATGGCCGGGCACGGTGGCTCAAGCCTGTAATCCCAGCACTTTGGGAGGCCGAGGCAGGTGGATCACGAGGTCAAGAGATTGAGACCATCCTGGCCAACATAGTGAAACCCCGTCTCTGCTAAAAATACAAAAATTAGCTGGGTGTGGTGGCGTGCGCCTGTAGTCCCAGCTACTCAGGAAGCTGAGGCAGGAGAATTGCTTGAACCCGGGAGGTGGAGGTTGCAGTGAGCCGAGATTGTGCCACTGCACTCCAGCCTAGCACCTGGCGACAGAGTGAGACTGTGTCTCAAAAAAAAAAAAAAAAAAAAAAAAACGTCCAGACACAGTCAAGGAGAGACTCTCTGAGCTTAAGAATACATCAACAGAAACTTCCAAACATGAAAAGCAAAGGGAAAAAAGAACGAAAGAAACAAAACAGAATATGCAAGAACTGCAGGACAGTTACAAAAGGTGTAACATATGTGCAACAAGCATATCAAGAGAAAGAAAAGAACCTAAGAACTATTTGGACTAATGAGAGCTGAGAAGTTCCCCAAATTAACGTCAGACACCCACCTACAGATCCAGAAAGGTCAAAGAACACAAAACGGTAAAAAACAGGGAATCTACACTGAGGCACATCATAACAAACTGCAGAAAAAGAAGATTTTCTCTTTTGCAGAAATCTGGGATTTCTTTCCACAGGGAAAAAAACACCCTACCTATAAATAGCAAAAACAAGAATGACACTGGACTTCTCTTCAGAAATCATATAAGCAAGAAGAAAGAAGGAGGAACTATTTAAAGGACTGAGAGAAGAAAGTGCACCAACCTATTATTCTGTACCCAGTGAAATTATCCTTCAAAAGTGAAAGAGAAATGATTTTTCTCAAAAACTCAAAGATTTAACATTTCAAGAAAAGTTAAAAGAATTTCAGAGAGAATGAAAACAATTTGGTCAGAAACTCTGTTCTACATAAAGAAGGGAAAAAGCATCAGAGAAGAAATAAATGTAGGTAAAATTAATATTTTATTTTTCTTATTTTATTTTTTAAGACAGAGTCTTGTTCTGTTGCCAGGCTGGAGTGCAGTGGCATGATCTTGGCTCACTGCAACCTCGGTCTCCTGGATTCAAGCAATTCCCCTGCCTCAGCCTCCTAAGTAGCTGGGACTACAGATGGACGCCACCACGCCCAGCTAATTTTTTGTATTTTAGTAGAGACAGTGTTTCAGCATGACCAGGATGGTCTCAATCTCCTGATTTCGTGGTTCGCCCACCTGGGCCTACCAAAGTGCTGCGATTACAGGCTTGAACCACCGTGCCTAGCCTATTTTTTTTTATTTTAATTGCTCTAACGCATTAACAGTTTGTTCAAAATAAAATTTGTATATTGGGCGACTATAGCCTAGGGATAAATGAAATAAATGGCAGCAATGTTATAAAAGTGGTGGGAGGAGTGAATTGGGAATACTTGGTTACAAGGTACTTGAACTACCTGTGAACACCATTATTTGAAAGTGGATTCTGATTAGTTGTGAGTATATAATGCAAACCCTAAGGCAACCACTAAAAATATATATATATATATATATATATATATATATATATATATATATATATTTTTTTTTTTTTTTGAGACAGGATCTTGCTCTGTCGCTCAAGCTAGGGTGCAGGGGCATAAGCACAGCTGACTGCACCCTCAACCTCTCGGGCTGAAGTGATCCTCCTATCCACAGGCGAGACTACAGGTACATGCCACCACACCCAGCTAATTTTTGTATTTTTTGTAGAGACAGACGGGATTGTGCCATGCTGTCCAAGGCTGGTCTTGAACTCCTGAGCCCAACAGATCACCCACCTTGGCCTTCAAAAGTGCTGGGAATACAGGCATGAGCCACCACACTCAGCCCATAGCTTTTCTTTTCTTTTTTCTTTCTTTCTCCTTCCTTCCTGCTTTCTTTTTTCTTCCTTCCCTCCTTTTCTTTCTTTCTTCTCTCTCTCTTTTTTAAGAGACAGGGTTTCGCCACATTGCCTAGGCTAGTCTCAAACTCCTAGGCTCACGTGATCCTCCTGCCTTGGCCTCCCAAAGTGCTGGGATTACAGGCATGAGCCACCATGCTCAGCCAAAAGTTTTAAACAAAATATTAGCAAATTGAATCTAATAATTTTTTTTTTTTTTTTTGAGACGGAGTTTCGCTCTTGTTACCCAGGCTGGAGTGCAATGGCGCGATCTCGGCTCACCACAACCTCCGCCTCCTGGGTTCAGGCAATTCTCCTGCCTCAGCCTCCTGAGTAGCTGGGATTACAGACACGCGCCACCATGCCCAGCTAATTTTTTGTATTTTTAGTAGAGACGGGGTTTCACTATGTTGACCAGGATGGTCTCGATCTCTTGACCTCGTGATCCACCCGCCTCGGCCTCCCAAAGTGCTGGGATTACAGGCTTGAGCCACCGCGCCCGGCCTGAATCTAATAATTATTAACAATAATTATACACCATGATCAAGTGGAATTTATCCCAGGTGTGCAAGGCTGATTCTATATTCAAATATCAATCATTGTAGGCTGGGTGCAGTGGCTCATGCCTGTAATCCCAGCACTTTGAGAGGCTGAGGCAGGTGGATCACCTGGGATCAGGAGTTTGAGACAGCCTGGCCAACATGGCAAAATCTTGTTTCTATTAAAAATAAAAATAAAAATAAAAAGCTAGATATGGTGGCGGGCACCCATAATCCCACCTACCCGGGAGGCTGAGGCAGGAAAATCGCTTGAACCTGGGAGGTGGGGGTTACAGTGAGTCAAGATCACGCCTCTGCTCCAGCCTGGGCAAAAGTGAAACTGTCTTGGAAAAATAAAAAAAGAAAATTAGCTGGGCATGATGGTGCATGCCTGTAATCCCAGCTACTCAGGAGGCTGAGGCAGAAGAATTGCTTGAACCTGGGAGACAAAGGTTGTAGTGAGCTGAGATCATGCCACTGAATTCCAGACTGGGCAATAGAACAAGACTCCGTCTGAAAAAAAAAAAAAAAAAATTGTAATCCATCACATCAACTAACTAAAGAAGAAAAATCATATGATCAACAAATAGATGCAGAAAAAGCATTTGACAAATCTAACACCCATTCATGAGAAAAACTCTTAGCAAACCAGGAACAGACTTCCTGAAATTAAGAACATCTATCTATTAAAAAAAAACCTAAAGCGAACACCATACTTACGGGCAAAGTATTAGTGATCTTCTCCCTGAGATCCCTCTTACCACTATCATTCAACATCATATGAAAGTCTCAGCTACTGCAATGATGCAAGAGAAGGAAACAAAAAGTATAAAGGTTGTGAAACTGTCTTTGCTCACAGATGACCTCCCTGACTGGGAACCAAGCAGGGAGGTCACTCTGGAGATTTCCGAATCCAAGCAATGTATACACTGCGACATGAGTCAGTCTATCTGCTGCAGTATGATGCAGCCTTCTCACTGGATGGAGCAGGAAACAGGCAGAAGAGTAACTGGCTGAAGCACACTCAGAGCACACTGGCAAATATGAATTTATCTTGGGCTTAGTCAGACGGGCAACCTAAACTTCAGAACTGTCTGTGTGTGCTGGGCAGCTCCATAAGGAAATGTAGTTATTTCAAGAAGTTTTAGATTTCATAAGGTGAGGATGGAGGTGGGGAAAGAATAACTCCAAAGTATGTATTGACTTCCCAATCTCTATAGAACTGGTAAGCCCCTTCTGATAATTAGAGCAGTTTCAAAATAAATAAGCAGTGTATCCAAGTACCCTGCCCTGCCCCACTGGCGCCCTCTCCCCTCCCCTCTCCTCTTGATGTGCAAGTTTTGTGTACGAAGGAATAACAATCAACAAGGTTAAAAAAAAAAAAAAAGTATGAGAGAAAATGTTTCCAATCATATCTGATAAGGGATTAATATCTAAAATTTTTTTTTTTTTTTGAGACGGAGTTTCGCTCGTTACCCAGGCTGGAGTGCAATGGTGCGATCTCGGCTTACTGCAACCTCCGCCTCCTGGGTTCAGGCAATTTTCCTACCTCAGTCTCCTGAGTAGCTGGGATTACAGGCACGCGCCACCATGCTCAGCTGATTTTTTGTATTTTTAGTAGAGACGGGGTTTCACCATGTTGACCAGAATGGTCTCGATCTCTTGACCTCGTGATCCACCCGCCTTGGCCTCCCAAAGTGCTGGGATTACAGGCGTAAGCCACTGCGCCCGGCCTAATATCTAAAATATTAAAGAAGTCCTAGAACTCAGAAACCAAGAACAACCCAATTAAAAACTGGGCAAATGACTTCACACTTCTCTAAAGATATACAGATGGCCAATAAGCCAAGCACATGGAAAGATTTTCAACATCAGTAGTTACTAGGGAAATGCAAATCAAAACCATAATGAAATACCACTTTACACCCACTAGGATGGCCACTTTCTTTTATAGAAACGGCGGGGGCAGGAGGGAGTGTCTCACTATCTTGCCCAGGCTGGTCTCAAACTCCTGAGCTCAACTGATCCTCCTGCCTCGGCCTCCCAAAGTGCTAGGATTACAGTCATCAGCCACCACACCGAGATCAGATGGCTACTGACAAAAGGGAAAATAACAAGTGTCGGCAAAGATATGGAGATATTGGAACCCTTGTGCGTTACTGATGGGAATGTAAAATGATAGTCACCGTGAAAAACAATACGGTGGTTCCTCAAAAAATAAAACATGGAATTACATATGATTCAGTAATTCCATTTCTGGGTATATATACAAAAGAAATGAAAGAAGGGCCTTGAAAAGACATTTTTATACCCACATTCACAGAAACATGATTCACAACCAACTAAAGGAAGAAACAACTCAAATGTTCACTGACAGATAAATGGATTAAAAAATGTGGTCTATACATACAGTGAAATATTATTCAGCCTTAAAAACAGAAATGCTGACACATGCAACAATATGGAAGAACCCTGAGGACACTGTGCTAAGTGAAATAAGCCAGTCACAAAAGGACAAATATTTTATGATTCCACTTATATAAAATACCGAGAGTAGTCAAATCATAGAGACAAAAAGTAAAGCTGTGGCTGCCAGGGGCTGTGGGGAGGAGGATGAAGAAGCATTGTCTAATAATGGGAACAGGGTTTCAGTAAGGGCTGGTGGGGAGCTTTGGAGACAGATAGTACTGATGGTTGCACAACAATGTGAATTAATTTTATGCCACTGAACTCTACACTTGACAGCGATTAAGACAGTATTTTTTTTTTTTTTAAGACAGAATCTCAGTCTGTTGCCCAGGCTGGAGTGCAGTGGCATGATCTCGGCTCACTGAAACCTCCACTCTCTTGCCTCCACCTCCCGGGTTCAGGTAATTCTCTGATGCAGCCGCCTAAGTAGCTGGGATTACAGGTGCCCACCACCACACCTGGTTTTTTTTTTGTATTTTTAGTAGAAGCAGGTTTCACCATCTTGGCCAGGCTGGTCTTGAACTCCTGACCTTATGATCCATGCACCTTGGCCTCCCAAAGTGCTGGGATTACAGGCATGACCCACTGTGCCCATCCAATAGTAAATCTTGTATTTTACCACAATAAAATATTTCATCTTACTAGCTTTATTCAATAATCTCATTTGCTATCCTTTCTAGCTTTGTATCATCTACAAATATTATTCTCTGTTCTCAAAAGCATAATAAAAAATATTAACTGAGATGGGCGTATATGTCAAGCACTCTGCTAAAACAAAAATACCCCAGCATTATGTTTATAGAATTGTACAGGAATTCTCCTTGGCCTCCTGAGCTGGGGTGACACAATATCACCATCATTATCTTGCTTTTCTTTGCTGTTATTCAAAATCTGGCCACCATGCTTCAAACTCAGTCTCACACATCTCCAAAGAGAATTCAGGATTCTACTTTCTTCATATAGGGATGAATCTTCACACATTTAAGGTTTTTTTTTCACTGTGAAATATTTGTATTAATAAACAACTTTTATCAATAAAGAAAAAGTACAGCTCTAATCCTTGGTCTAATTCTTTTTTTTTTTTTTTTGAGACGGAGTTTCACTCTTGTTACCCAGGCTAGAGTGCAATGGCGCGATCTCGGCTCACTGCAACCTCCGCCTCCTGGGTTCAGGCAATTCTCCTGCCTCAGCCTCCTGAGTAGCTGGGATTACAGGCATGTGCCACCACGCCCAGCTAATTTTTTGTATTTTTAGTCGAGACGGGGTTTCACCATGTTGACCAGGGTGGTCTCGATCTCTCGACCTCGTGATCCACCCGCCTCGGCCTCCCAAAGTGCTGGGATTACAGGCTTGAGCCACCTCGCCCGGCCTCCTTGGTCTAATTCTGAATAGGACACAGTATGTATGCCTCCTGTACAGTTCTCACAATAGGTTCCCCATCTGCCCTAGGGAACCCTGTCTCCTGGGGGTCCCCTAGCCAACATCCAGTGCCCCTATGGCAATGCCATGCCCAGCCCAGCCCAGCCCATACCCACTGTCCCAGCAAGCCAAGAGCACAGCTACAAGACAGGACCATGGTGAAGCAGTGAGAAGAGCAAGGGAACATCTGACCAGCCAGCTATCAACTCCATTAGTTCTAGAATTAGTGAAAGATGGTATGGCCAGGTGGCCTCTTGCATACCCTCTGCCAACCACACGGCTCCATGCTGGCAGGCTCACTACCTCCTCAAGCACCTTATCTAGGGTGTGGGTGGGGGAGCTGGCTCTAAACAGAACTTTTGTAAAAATATCTTCTGACAAGATACGTTTTTTATTTAAAAAAAAATATTGATCCCAAATCAGTCTCCCCATAACTTCTCTTTATTGGCCTTGGTCATTAAGGTTCCCATGGCAGGGTCTGGGCCCTGACAGGGAAGAAACAGGATTCTGAGATTTGGAATGGGGATATCTGGGTTAATGCCCCTGAGAACCTCAGTCCTCAAATTCTTCTGAACACTGTACTTAGAGAAGTGACCTATTCCCTTTTGTCGGATGACAGAAGCCTTCCCCCTCCATACTCCTTGCTTGAATATAACACATAGGGCTCAAATGAGATGGGAATCTCATGAGATAATGCTTGCTCTCCCCAGAATCTGCCCTGTCTACCTCTCGTGGCTGAGACCCACTAGAGGATGTGCCTAACGAGTTCTGACAGGAGCTGGGGAATGCGCGTGGGAGAGGACCTCAAGGTGTTAGATCCGGGGGGACAGAACATTAAGATGAATGAGAGATCTTCTCTACTAGGACGCACACTGTAACACAGCATTTAACACCCTAAGGGGTCCAGAAGCTGTTCTCAGATACTGCTGGCAGGCTCTTCAAAGTTCAGCAGAAGTGATGACTTATATTAAGGCAGAGATTGTGGAACTGCTGTGGCAAACTGGATCTAGGTATCAAAAGGCATGGAGAAGTGGGCATACTAGAATCGATCTACAAAATGACAGGAAAACCCACTAGCGGCCCACGTCTCTCAGGAGAAAGTGATGGCATTCCATCCACCATGGCACTGAGTGTGCAGAAGGGGCACGGGCATCACTGGGAACCTCTGTGCTGGCCAGCCTCTGAAAGGGAAGCTAAGCATCAAGTGTGCCTGTACAGAACTGGGCTCCCCAGGAGCAAGGGGGTAACAAGATACTCCCTAGCAGAAGCCAGGAAGCAGCACTGACTCACACAGAGCAGGTGTAGGTGTCATCCGGTAACAGGCAGCAAGGTCAGAACAGTAGCCAGGAGAGCCTGGGATCTCTGGAGATAGCTCACAGAATGCTGGAGTTTCCACGGGCAGGACAGACAGGAACACAAGCGTGCTGCTTAATATATTATCAAAACAGAATAAGCAGGAGGCTAAGGTAAGCTTCTGCAATGGAAGCAGCAATCCCTGAGTCCATGTCCAGATCTGAAGCAGCTCTCAGACTCAGAAACACTGACTGAAGGAGAGGCCCAGCCTGTGTGGGAACTGACCTGCAACGCCAAGGCAAGTACACAACACAGTGATTTCCCCAGCTCTTCCCAAAGGGACTCATTTACCTGGGTAAAAGTACCATGGGAACTGAAAGCCTTCAGAGGTTTTTGAAACAAAGGGTCTGAGATGATGCTGATACTTAGAGACCCAAACTGCCAACAAGGTCCTCTGTAGAGTAGGAACATATGGGAGTCAGGTAATACATGAAGCACAGTCAGGTCCACCTAAAAGTGCAAACACTGGGTAAAGACTCAACTGGTGCCCATCTGCCCACTTCCCTGAATATAACAGATATTAATATAACATTCTTCTTATATTAATATGTTATACTCAGAGAAGTGGGCAGATGGGCACCAGTTTGCAGTATGCAGAATGCTTCCATTGGTCCTTTGATCTGAATGACAGCTGTTGAAGTAGAAAAGGCCATTTGGCAGCCCCTGACACTTATCCTGGTCCCTGACCCCTGGACATACTAGTAAATCAAAAACAGTATCATTTCTCAGTGGGAAAAGCAGAGATTAATGCTGCTCTTGAAAACATAAATGATACAGGGTAGGGGTCCCCATCTCATGCCCAGTCTGGCTCCTATAGAAATTATGGTGGATATGGTCAGGCATGGTGGCTCAGGTCTATAATCCTAGCACTTGGGAGGCCAAGGCAGGTGGATTACCTGAAGTCAGGAGTTCAAGACCAGCCTTTACCAACATGGTAAAATCCTGTCTCTACTAAAAACACAAAAATTAGCCAGGCACAGTGGCAGGTGCCTGTAATCCTAGCTACTCAGGAGGCTGAGACAGGACAATTGCTTGAACTCAGGAGGCGGAGGTTGTAGTGAGCCAAGATCACACCACAGCACTCCAGCCTGAGCAACAGAGCAAGACGCAGTCGCGCGAAAAAAATAAATTATGGTGGATAAATCGTGGTAGAAGACTGTAGGCTGCCACAAACTGAGCTAAATGGATCTTTATTTAAGCAGATCAACAATCTTGGGTACATGGTTTGTAGCTATTGATATGGTAAACGTTTCTTCCTCAAACCAATCAGGAACTGCTGATGTTCACGTGGGATGAACAACAGTACATGTTCATGGTCTTACTGCAGGACTGTGCTAAAGTGCCAGCTAAAGGAACAGGTGGCCCAAACCCACTTTCCAGCAGAACTGTACTGAAGCCTGTCCCTTAAATTACACCCAAAACCTCAGAAAGGGTCCCCAACACATAGCTGACAGAAAGAAAAGCCCAGCCTGGGTCACATACTTAGGCACGAGCCAATACAGGATAGCCCTTCACCGTGGCAGACCTGCCGGCAGGATACCAATTCTGCAGCCCTGAGAAGGCATCATCTCCTCAGAGAGACCAACCTGTTGTCCGCTGGCCAGATGAACACTTCGAAACTCTTTGACCCTGCAATAAGAAACAATTTTTCTGGCAAATATTAGCATGTGCTCCACATAAGGGTTTGCCTCTCCTGCCTGCAGCGGCTGCCAACCTACTCTCCAAGGGCTCATGGGGCGTGTGGTTACCGATGTGGGACAGCATGTACCATCACTTTGGATCAAGGGACTACTTTGTGCTAAAGGAGTTACAGCAGCAAGCACATGACCATGGAATTCAATGTCCTATAAAATACCCAAGCATCCTGGAGCTAGCATCCTGATAGAGCTGTGGCCAGCTGGGAGATGACACCCTGAGAAAATGCCCCCTCTCCATTAGGATGCAGTATACATCTAAACCAATAGGTGCCGTGTCCCCAGCAAGGAGAATGAGGCCCTGGGACCCACTGAAGTGGTCAGGGCTATAGTTCATCTGGAGAGGTTTCCAGAAATTATAACCCAATGCCTCTGATGAAGCTGAGTCTGGATGGAGTGAACTTAATGTGAGAAATATATGGATGAGGGAGTGCAGGGTGGAATGTATTAGAGGAAGTGATGTCCCACCCAAGACCCTCTGCTGCTCTGAGTGTGGATGGCTAACACCCTGAGCTGCTTCTGTCTCCACAGAGCTGCCGCATTCTAGGCTTTAGAGCATGGACCAGGTTGAAACTAACCCCTGAGCCTACAATTTTCAGGCATCTTTTCCTGCTGCTCCACCCTATGCACTTTGCTCTTTCTCTTGAGCATGCCCTTAGGAGGTCAGTCCAACCCAAACCCTAGATTCAGGCTCTGTTGCAAGAGAACCAATTGAAGACAATGACAAAGCCAAATGACAAACTGGGGGAAAACATTTAAAACTAACTTTACAGCAGAGGACTAACTTACCTGACGTACTGAGAGCTACTACAAAGATACAAGAAAAGCAGCAAGGCAGGGCGTGGTGGCTCATGCTTGTTATCCCAGCACTTTGGGAGGCTGAGGCGGGCAGATAATGAGGTCAGGAGTTCGAGACTAGCCTGGCCAACACAGTGAAACCCTGTCTCTACTAAAAATATACAGATTAGCCAGGCATGGTGGCATGTGCCTGTAGTCTGAGCTACTCAGGAGGCTGAGGCAAGAGAATCGCTTGAAGCTGCAGTGAGCCAAGATTGCACCACTACACTCCAGCCTGGGCAACAGAGCAAGACTCCATCTCAAAAAAAAAAAAAAAAAAGAAAAAAAGAAAAAGAAAGAAAGCAGCAGCAGTAGCAACAATCCAATAAAAAAAAAATGGGCAATGGATCTAGAATGGTAGTTTGAAAGAGACCTGACTTTTGACCATTTGAAAGACACTCAATCTCACTTGTAAGTACAAACTATAATGAGAAAACATTTTAAGAATATCAGACTGGCAAAGATCACAAAGTTTATTGAATAAACACTGTATATTGTTCCTCAGAGGGTAGAGAAACGGGTATAGCTGTCCCTCATTATCTGCTGGGGATTGGTTCCAGGAGCCTCTTGGGCCAAAATCTACAGATGTTCAGGTTTCTCATACACTATGGCAGTATTATTTGCATACAACCTACACTCCTCCTCCTGTATAACAATCAGGCATCACTCGATGACAGGGATACATTCTGAGAACTATGTCATTAAGCCATTTCATCATTGCGTGAACATCACAGAGTGTAATTAGACAAACACAGATGGTACATATAGCCTACTACACACCTAGGCTACATAGTATTGCTCCTAGTGCTCCCATGCTAAGGTAGAAATACTGCAGGCAACTGTAACAACACAATGCTAAGTATTTGTGTCTCTAAATACATTCAAACACAGAAAAGTACTGCGTTGTGCTACAATGCTAAGACAGCTATGTTACTAGGCAATGGAAATTTTTTAGCTCCCTTATAATCTTATGGGACCATTGTCATATGTGTGGCCTGTTGTTGACCAATATGTTGTTATATGGCCAAGACTGTACTTCAAATTATCTCCAGATTACTTATACCTAATACAATGTAAATGTTAATGGAAATAGTTGTTACACTGTATTTTTTTTTTTTTTTTTTTTTTAGAGATGGAGTTTCGCTCTTGTTACCCAGGCTGGAGTGCAATGACGTGATCTCGGCTCACCACAACCTCCGCCTTCTGGGCTCAGGCAATTCTCCTGCCTCAGCCTCCTGAGTAGCTGGGATTACAGGCACGTGCCACCATGCCCAGCTAGTTTTTTGTATTTTTAGTCGAGACGGGGTTTCACCATGTTGACCAGGATGGTCTCGATCTCTCGACCTCGTGATCCACCCGCCTCGGCCTCCCAAAGTGCTGGGATTACAGGCTTGAGCCACCGCGCCCGGCCCTACACTGTATTTTTAAAATTTGTTTTTTAAAATTGTTGTAGTGGTTTTTTAATTTTTTTTTTTTTTTTTTTTTTTGAGACGAGTTTCACTTGTTACCCAGGCTGGAGTGCAATGGTGCGATCTTGGCTCACTGCAACCTCCGCCTCCTGGGTTCAGGCAATTCTCCTGCCTCAGCCTCCTGAGTAGCTGGGATTACAGGTGCACGCCACCATGTCCAGCTAATGTTTTGTATTTTTAGTAGAGACAGGGTTTCACCAGGATGGTCTCGATCTCTTGACCTCGTGATCCACCCGCCTCGGCCTCCCAAAGTGCTGGGATTACAGGCTTGAGCCACCGCACCCAGCCGACTGTTCTTTTTTTGAATATTTTCAACCCACAGTTATTTGATTATTGGGGTGCAGAATCTGCAGAGGTAAGGGGCTGCCTGTACTCTCACAGAGTCCTCACATATGCACTGACTTCAAACCTTTATGAAGAGCAATTTAGAAATGTCTGACAAATTAAAAAGTAACCTAGCCTTAGATCTAGAAATTCCACTTTTATTATTTATCCTATAGGTACAGTGAAACACATACAACAGTTGAAAATAACAATGTATTAACAAATCACTGGTTAAACAGAATATGACATAGCTATCTAATGGAATATCATGCAACCATTAAACTGGACGAGGCAGACAAACACTCTCTGAGACAAATCAAGATAATACTGTCCAGTGTAAAAAGCAAGCTGCAAACAGTGTACACCATGTAATCATTTGGAAAACAAATGCATGTATATGCTCATATATGGACAGACTATGTAAAGACATGAGAATCAGGTGTCAGCAATTCCTTCCAAGGAAGGCGCACATGATTTCTTTTTACCAAGAATCTCTGTTATCTGAATTTGAACCATATTTAATCAGATAAAAATAAATAACAGGCTGGGCACAGTGGCTCACCCTTATAATCTTGCACTTTGAGAGGCCCAGGCAGGTAGACTGCTTGAGCCCAGGAGTTCAAGACCAGCCTGGGCAACATGACAAGACCCCATCACTACAAAAAAAAAAATTAGCCAAGTGTGGTAGTGCAACATGTGGTCCCAGCTACTCAAGAAGCTGAGATGAGAGGATCACCTGAGCCCAGGGAAGTCGAAGCTGCAGTGAGTCATGATTGTGTCACTGCACTCCAGGCTGGGTAACAGAGTGAGACACTGTCTCAAAAAATAATAACAAATCTAACTAAGAAGAGCTTCTTGGGTTTGGTATCTCAAATGTGATTAATTACCCTGTCCCATAATTAAAACCACACAGCAAGCCTGCTATGAGTCCATTCATTGTCACTAAGTACTAAAGCCCACGTGAGCCTTGCACTGCACCAAACCCTACTGGGGTAAATGTCAGCTTGTAACGGAAACTATAGGAAGAATGTTTCTACTTTATGAAGGTTTTGTGAAGATTAAATGAGAAAAAATATATTTAAAATGTTAAACAGTGTTGCTGCACACAGTAAGCATTCCAAAACAGAAGCTACTATTAAATTCCTCTTAACTTATTCATTAATGCTCATTCTAAACAAACATTACTTTCCATAAGCACCACTGGAGTATGTAAGACTAAACGTTTTCTATCACTGGTGGATTTTATTACTGTCAGTTTTTATTTTATGAAAACAATAAATGCATACAGTTTAAAAAGGTAAATAAGGTTCAAAAAATTGTAAAACAAAACAATAATCTTCTTTACTAACCGGGACAATCCCATCCACAAACCACTTCCAAGAGGCAGCCACACTGGAGTCTTCTGATTCTTCTAGCGTCTAGAACCATTTTTCTAAATAATGGGCTTATGTTTCTATTGCTCATCAGTTTAAGACATTATTTGACTTCCAATTATATCACCATTCCCACTTTCCCTTTCATTTTTTTTAACAACTTAGATAATTTTTCTTAATCATTACTTAGTTCTTACATCATTTTATTATCTATAGTCTATCTCAGTGATATGCCAAGTAGTAGTCAAATTACAACTTGTTTATAATTAAACTTTTATTTCAAGGTAATTGTAAATTCACCTGTTGTAAGAAATGATACAGGGAGATCCATCACTCCCTTTACCCTGCTGCCCCCAGCAGTGACATCTTGCAGAAATACAGCACATCACGCCAGGACATGGACATAAACAGCCAGAGCACCCAGCACCGTGAGGCCCCCTCCTGTTGCCCTTTAAAGGCACACCCACTTCTCTCCACCCCTAGCAAACCCTAATCTGTTCTCTATCTCTGCACCTGTGTCATTTCAAGGATGTTACAGAAAGGACATACAGAGTGAAACCTTTTGGAATGGCTTTTTTCACTCAGCATAATTCTCTGGAGGCCCATCCAGTTGTTGTGCAGTTTGTTCCTTCGTTGTTGCTTTGAGACGGGAGTCTCACTCTGTCATCCAGGCGGGAGCAGTGGTGCAATCACGGCTCACTGCAGCCTTGACCTCCTGGACTCAAGCAATCCTCTAGCCTCAGCCTTCCAAGTGGTTGGGACCACAGGCAGGGGCCAGCATGCCCGGCCCTTTGTATAATTGAAGAGTCTTCCGTATGGATAGATCTCATTTTGTTTAACCATTTATTCACCAAAGGACATTGGAGTTGTTTCTAGTTTTGAGCTATTATGTATGAAACTGCTTTGAGTATTAATATGCAGGTTTTCATGTGAACATAGATTTTCACTTCGTTGGGATAAATGCCTTGGAATGCAATTGCCAAACTGTTGGTAGCTGCATGTAGAGATTTAAAGAAACCACCAAACTGCTTTCCAGAGTGGTGGTACCATTTTACATCCCTACTGGCAATGTATGAGGGTCCAGTTCCTCCACATCTTCTCCAGCATCTTGTGTTCTACTTTTTTAAAATTTAAGACATTGTTAGGTGTGTACTGGCAGTTCATTACGGTTTTAATGTGCATTTCCCTGACGGCTAATGATGATAAGCATATTTTCATGTACTTACTGCCATCTGAATATCCTCTTCAGTGAAGTATCTCCTGTCTTTTGCTTATGTCCTAATTGGATTGTTTGTTTTCCTGGTGAGTTTTGAGAGTTCTTTACATACTGCAGATGCCAACCTTTTGTAAGATACATGGTTTAAAATACCTCCTCTTCTCAGTCTGTAGCATGTCTTTTACAGAGCAGAAGTTTTCAATTTTGATGAAGTCCAGTTTATCAGTTTTTTTCTTTTGTGACTTGTGCTTTAGATATCAAGTCTCAGAACTCTTTGCATAGCCCTGCATCGTGAAGATTTTGCTTTTTTTCTAGAAGTTGTATTTTATATTTAAGCCTATGACCCATTTTGAGTTAATTTTTGTGTTTAAGGTGTGAAATTTAGGGCGAGGTTCAATTTTTGCCTACAAATGTCCAACTGCTCCAGCACCATTTGTTAGAAGGGTATCCTATCCTTTCTCCACTGAATTGCTTGTGCACCTCTGTCAAGAATCAGCTGGGCATATATGTGTGGATCTGTCTCTAGGTTCATGATTCTGCTCCCCGATCTCTGCGTCAGTCCCTCTGCAGGTACCACACAGTCTTGACTGTGATAGCAATACGACCTACCTTGAAATCAGGCAGGCTGACTGCTCTCATCTTATTCTTCTTTTTCAAAATTATTTTTAGCTATTCTATTTATTTTGCCTTTCCATTTAAATTTCAAGAATGGCTTGAAATTTAAGATCGCACCACTGCACTCTAAGAATAGCCTTGTTTATAGCTACAAAAAATTCTTGCTGAAGTTTTGATAGAAATTGCATCATTCGCTTTTAATAGTTACACGCTATTCGAATTATTTATTTCACATTGGATGACTTGCGGTAGTAGCTTGTGCTTTTCAAGGAGTTAGTCCATTTATATCAACTTAGGGATGACTAACATATTAACTAGGTCGAGTCTTCCAATACTTGAAAGCATTTATTCAGATCCTTGACTTCTTTCATCAGTGTTAGTTTTCAGCATACACATTTTATTTGTGTTTTGTAATATTTACACCCAAGTGTTTCCTTTAAGTGACTGTAAATGGTATTATTGATTTAATTTTGATATCCACATATTCACTGTTCACATACATATCTTGTTTGAGTTTTTAATCAAGAATGGGTGTTAAACTTTATCAAATAAATATTCTGCCACTGATTGATATAATGTGTTTTTTTTCTTTCGTTTGTTAATATGATGGATTACATTTTCAAATACCAAAGCAGCTTTGCATCCTTAGAATAAACTCCACTTGTTCATGGTGTATAATTCTTTTTTGTTATTTATTCTCACAGCCACAGCAAGTATAATTCTTTTTATATATTGCTGAATATGTTACCTAATATTTTTCTGAGGAATTTTTTGTTTGTATTGGTGTCTGTGATTTCTTTTTATTTTGCACTGTTTTTTGTCTGGTTTTGATATTAAGGCAATACTGCCCTTGCAAAATGAGTCAGAAAATATTCTCACCCAAGCACAGGTTCATGACTAGAATCCCAGGACTTTGGGAGGCTGAGGTAGGAGTTCAAGCCTGGTCAACATAGTGAGACCTCGTCTCTACAAAATATAAAATTATCTGGGCAGGGTGGCAGGCATGTGTAGTCCCAGCTACTCAGAAGGCTCAGGTAAGAGGACTGCTTGAACTTGGAAGATCAAGGTTCAGTGAACCAAGACTGCGCCACTGCACTCTAACCTGGGCAACCAAGTAAGACCCTATCTCAAAAAAAAAAAAGAAAAAAGAAATAAAAAGTGTTTCTTCCCTTTCTGTTTTTCTGGAAGAGTATGTAGAATTGAGATTAAATTTTTAAATGTTTGATAGAATTCTCCAGTGAAACCATTTGGGCCTGAAGACTTTCTTAACGGGAGTTTTCAAATTAGATACTGAATTTCCTTTAATAATTATAGGGTTATTCAAATGATCTATTTCATATTGGATGACTGTGGAAGTTCGTGCTTTTCAAGAATCTGGTCTATTTTTTGGCCCACTGTTTATGTGTGTGGAGTTGCTTGTATTCTCTTATTAACCTTTTGATTCTCGGAGTCTCTCCGCACTTGAATGTTGTGCCACTGGTACTCATTATTTGTAACAAGAAATCTGCTGTCGTTCTGTTTTCCCCTATGAAAAAAGTGTTTCTTTCTTGCCACTTTCAAAATTTTTTGCTGTTGTTGTCTTTACTTTTCAGAATTCTACTATGATGGGTCTTAGCAGTGGATCTGTTTTTCGTTTGGCATTTGCTCAGCTTTCTGAATCTTTTAAGTTTGTCCTTTGCCAAATGTTTCAACCCAAAAGATCTCTGAAAAGCTTTTCAGCCCTTCCCTCTTTCTCTTCTCTCTTCAGGACCTCAGCAATAAAAATGTTGGAAAATGTAACCTAGTTCTTTAGAAGGGAGAGGAACACCACCGTTTTACCACCAAGCAGGGGTGAAGGTCAGCTTCCCTACTTGGCCTCCTGCAGGAAGGGCTCCTTCCTTTTTACTGCTGGGTATGATGAGAGTTCTGCTTCCCCATGTGGCTTCCACTGATTCTTCCCTGGTTGGGAGGAAGAGGAGGGCCTCATTACTGCCCACCCACTGTGGTCTCCACTAACACTCCAGAACCACACAAGGTTTCTTAGGGGTTACTGCTCAGCAGGGATAAAAGTCCATGGTCCCTACTCAACTTTCTCTGGAGGAGTACGTGGCCCTCACTCAGGCTTTGGTAGCAAGAACAGAGGTGGGACCATAGCTCTGTCATGTTTGGATGGCACTGAGCAATTACCTAAATATTTTCTGTCTTGTACTAGGCTGTCCCTTTCCTGGTCCTTTTGTCAGAAGGAGCAGGCTTTTTGCAGGGTTCTGCCTGTATCTGTTGGTGTTTCTGGGTTGCCAGCTTCTTCAACTCATAGTCTGGACTACATGAGGCAAAAAGACAACCTGAAGAAATCACTACTGGGTTGTTTTCTGGGTCCTGGGTGGCCTGCCTTCTCTCTACCTTTCAGAGTGTTCTTACGTTATTGCATATAGTGTCCAAGGGTTTTAGATTTTAGGTGCACTTAACTGGTAGTAATAGGGAAAAGAATGTCTACTCCAACTTCCCAGGAAAAGAAGTCTCTAACCCTTAAGTTTTCATTTTAAATGATTTATTATTAATTCACTCACACCTCCATTTGCTTTGTTTTCTATGTACTATTCCATTTCTTCAGCAACTTCTCAATACAGTCTTCCACCCAAACATAGTCTATACTTACTTATCCCAGAGCTTCTGTAGCCTGTTTCTTAGATTATTTTCCAGGGACTTTGCTTTCCTGTCATCCTGGAAATTATCTTTGTTCTTTTCTCTGCCAGACTCCTTGGGCTCTAAACCGGTGTTTTCCTATTCCTGGCTTGCCCTTGTGTTTTGTTTTGTTTTTGGGAACAGTGTCTAACTCTGTTGCCCAGGCTGGAGTGCAATGGTGCAATCTGGGCTCACTGCAACCTCTACCTCCCAGGTTCAAACGATTCTCGTGCCTCAGCCTCCCAAATAAATGGGATTACAGGCATGTGCCACCACGCCTGGCTAACTTTTTTGGCATTCTTAGTAGAGAAGGGGTTTTGTCATGTTGGCCAGGCTGGTCTCAAACTCCTGCCCTCATCTGATCTGCCTACCTCAGCCTCCCAAAGTGCTAGGATTACAGGCATGAGCCACCACGCCCAGCCTCTCCTTGTGTTTTGATGCAGATCCTCCAGTAACTTCTAAGAATAGGCTTCTGTGAGTTGAGGTTTTAGAGATCTATCTGGTCAACATGACAGGATCCTTAAAATGGGGGAGTCATGTTCATCAGTCAATTCTGCAAAATGCTCTTCTTTTACTGCCCTGATAAATTCTTCTCACTCTTCCTTTTATTCTTTTTTCTTGGGAGTCAGATATTGAACTTCCTGGATTGATCATCTAACTTCCTTTAATTTCTCTTTCTCATCTTTTGTTCATTAACTTTTTTGTCTTTTGAATATTCTTTCTGGGACTTTTTTTACTTTTATCTTTCAATACCTCTATTCATTTTTTTTTTTTTTTTTTTTTTGAGATGGAGTCTTGTTCTGTTGCCCATCAACAGAGTGGACAGCAGTGCCGCCATCTCGGCTCACTGTAACCTCCACCTCCCAGGTTCAAGCAATTCTCTCCCTCAGCCTCCTGAGCAGCTGGGACTACAGGTGCACGCTGTCACACCTGGCTAGTTTTCGTATTTTTAGTAGAGACAGAGGTTCGCCATGTTGGCCAGGATAGTCTCAATCGCCTGACCTTGTGATCCGCCCACCTCGGCCTCCCAAAGTGCTGAGATTATTGAGCCACCGTGTCCTGGCCAAATTTTTTTAAGATATATAATTAACAGAGTTTGAATTCCAGAAGCTCTTCTTCTCACCTTTTATTTAAAAGTAGAATCCTGTTGTCACTGCCAACAATATTTCCTCTTATCTTTCTGAAAAATAGTATATACTTTTAAAATTTCTTCCTGTTTTTTGCATTGCTGCTGTTTCATTCACATCTATTTTGTTTTTGTCTTGGGCTCTGACTTTAGTTGAAAGTTTTTCTCAAATGTGTACTTAGCTGCCTATATTTGAAATGAGGCTCTGAAAAGCTGACAGATGCTGGATGCCTAGGACAGGAGTCCTAACTGTTGGAGTTTATTCAGGGTGGTTCGGTGGTAACCCCCAGGGCCAGTATGGACTGCTCAACTTTCCCAGTGAGCACCCTTCCAAGAATTCCATTGTGGGAAAGGCCTGGCTGCAGGCATTCTAGAAGCTTGACTGAAAAAGGAGTTGGGAATGCTCTCCATTACACATAGAGGCTTTGATTTGACTTCCTTATCTTCTGTCTTGATCTCTCCCCAGCTGCCCCTGTATTGGTTTTTGCACATTCAAAGCCCCATCTCCCAGTGGGGTGGGGGTGAGCTAATCATCTGGCTGGGCCGGGAGAGAGTGGAAATCCCTCCCATGGACATTCGAACTGCTCCATGCGCATGAGCCCCATGGACTCCGTATCCTCTGTAGGAACTCGGGTCTGGCTGTGGTAGCTCTAACTCAGTTATCTTACCCTCAGTGGTTTCCTTCTTCCATGTTTATGGACAACTCATCCACTATTGTCTCCTTTCCTTTTTTTTTTTTTTTTTTTTTCCCCTGAGATGGAGTTTTACTCTTGTTGCCCAGGCTGGAGTGCAATGGTGTGATCTTGGCTCACTGTAACCTTTGCCTCCTGGGTTCAAGTGATTCTCCTGTCTCAGCCTCCTGAGTAGCTGGGATTACAGGCATGTGCCACCACACCTGGCTAATTTTGTATTTTCAGTAGAGACGGGGCTTCTTCATGTTGTTCAGGCTGGTCTTTAACTCCCGACCTCAGGTGATCCGCCCACCTCAGCCTCCCAAAGTGCTGGGATTATAGGCGTGAGCCACGGCGCCCAGCAGCTTTATACCTTTTTATTCACTTACTTCCATTTTAGGGGAGGGATTAAAAAATCACCTTATACACATCACATGGTTTATGTACAGTACTTTGGGCTCAGGCCCTTGAGACCCAATGATGAGCCTCAAACACATGGTCTGAATTCTAGGCGGTGACAGACCGCAGAGTCATGGTCTTGACCAAGTAACTCTTTTCAACTGCAAATTGTAGGAGACGTGAGTTCTCTCCCAGCTCTTTAACCCTCTTCTGGTGGAGCAGCACACACTACTCACACAGCCAAGCCTTCAAGAGAAAGAAGGTGGCATTGCTACTAAAAAAACAGGCTGGGCACGGCGGCTCATGCCTGTAATTCCAGCACTTTGGGAGGCCAAGGCAGACGGATCACCTGAGGTCCGGAGTTCAGAGACCAGCCTGACCAACATGGAGAAACTCTGTCTCTACTAAAAATAGAAAAGTAGCCAGGCGTTATGATGCATGCTTGTAATCCCAGCTACTCTGGAGGTTTAGGCAGAACTGCTTGAACCCAGGAGGCAGAGGGTACAGTGAGCCAAGATCGTGCCACTGTACTCCAGCCTGAGCAACAAGAGTTAAACTCCATCTCAAAAAATAAAAATTAAAACTGGGGGCAGCAGACAGGAATCTGAGTTTTTGGTTATCCAATTATTAAATTTATCACCAAAGACAAGACAATGGGAGGGGTAATCAACTAAGGTATTTGTGTGGCTGTGTCTTATAAACTCAAGAGTGTCTGGTGGATACAGGCACGACTGTCACTGTCGTTTGGCAGGCACATCCTGTGGCCCGTGACGACTTACCTTTACCTCCTTCTCAATATAGTCGCTCAGCAGTCTGTCTGGCTCGACGCGCTCAGGCAATGACAACACCACAGTGTGCAGAGGGCGCCTCTCTGTCACCTTCTCATGGGCTTTCTTATCTCTACTCTTTTCACCTTTTAGGAATACTCGTTTAAATGGCGACACAATTCCAGGCTGCAGGCAGAAATGGCAATGATTGGAGTTCATTATTTACAAATGCTTTGTGTTGTACCTAAGGTTAACAAACAGAAGTAGCCAAAATCACTACCACCATTCCCATGTAACAGGGATCACTGACTGCAAGACCGGTGAGAAAGGTAGCAACAGCACACAAGCCTGAGGGGCCACAGCCAGCACACAGGCCAGCAGGGTGGGGCTGGGCTGCCATGCAGCCTCTGGCATGGAAGGACCTTGTTCTTCATCTGTTCCTGCAACATACTGAAGGCAGGTAACGTTATATGGCAAAACGATGACAGAAAGGGGGAGATTCCCCACAGAAGACAAAACATAACGTCACTCTTTCCAGCTCAGCTGGGACACTTCATTTCTGAGAACTCCAGGAGACAGATGGAAGATGTGGCCAGTGCTGGCATCAACAAGTCATGCATCTCAACAGCCAAAGTTGAGCACATTCTACGAAAGCACATTTCTTAATGGCTTAAAGGGGCACGTGCTTTTTATGCAATTCCTTCCCCAACGAGGACCTTGTGACTCCAAGTGGGGACACTGAGCATGTTGAGCTCCAATGCAGATCAACAAGAGAGAAACCAGGCCGGGTGTGGCGGCCCATGCCTGTAATCCCAGCATTTTGGGAGGCTGAGGCAGGTACATCACTTGAGGTCAGGAGCTTGAGACCAGCCTGGCAAACATGGTAAAATCCCGTCTCTACTAAAAATACAAAAATTAGCAGGTATGGTGGCACATGTCTGTAATCCCAGCTACTAGGGAGGCCAAGGCAGGAGAATTGCTTGAACCCTGGAGGCGGAGGTTGCAGTGAGCCGAGATGTCACTGCACTCCAGCCTGGGCAAAAAAGTAAGACTCCGTCTCAAAAAAATAAAAATAAAAAAATAAATGGCAGGGAGAAGCCCTGATCAGCAGCTGGCCCTCTCCTAACGTTGATGACCTCACACCCTATCCAGCATTTCATGAGGATTCTGAAGGTTAATCCTACAAAGTCAATTTGAAGAGTGAGAATGAATGAGAGAGCAAGAGAGAGAGGATTACAGTAAGCCTCACCTGCAGAACCCAGGAAAAGACCTGACACTTCCTTCAAAATAACTCTGTAAGAAAGCAATTCATCACCACTTTTGACAATGGGGCAGGGGAGGTGGGCGGCAGAAAGAAGCAATGCCAAATTGTGCTGAGAGATCATGCTACAATCCCCATCTACAGTCACCCAAAGGAACATAAACCCGAGAAAATGAGACACGGATGTGCAGCCGCAGCAAGGAAACATCACACAAGCCTGAAAAAACCAGAGCTGTGACCTGTGTAAGTGTGAGAACTTATTCCCCACCATCTTCTCCATGACCTTCAACAGAAGAAACACAGGAGGAAATGACAACACTCCTTCTACAGGTACTGCCAGGATGGGTGACACAGTACACAGATGGCAGCCAAAACCCCCAAGCAGGCCCAGCTCAGATCCTCCCTTATCACCAAACACAGCAACAAACAAAACATATATACAATAAATCACCAAACTTTCATTAAAAGCTATCATTTCAAGCCGGGCGCGGTGGCTCAAGCCTGTAATCCCAGCACTTTGGGAGGCTGAGGTGGGTGGATCACGAGGTCGAGAGATCGAGACCATCCTGGTCAACATGGTGAAACCCCGTCTCTACTAAAGATACAAAAAATTAGCTGGGCATGGTGGCACGTGCCTGTAATCCCAGCTACTCAGGAGGCTGAAGCAGGAGAATTGCCTGAGCCCAGGAGGCGGAGGTTGCGGTGAGCCGAGATCGCGCCATTGCACTCCAGCCTGGGTAACAAGAGCGAAACTCCGTCTCAAAAAAAAAAAAAAAAAAAAAAAAAAAAAAAAGCTATCATTTCTGTCTCTCTCCAGCATATGGGAAATTCAGTCATATGCCAAATCCAATATAAAATGGTGAAGGAGAACCTGTGGGTCAAACCCACCAATTTCACAAATGGACAATCGCCATCAAGGACTACACTGTTCAGTAACCACTCCTGACAAAGGCAGAAATCGGTCATCCAGTGGCTCTCAGCAGTCCCTGCAGCTGCCCCACTAATGAAGCTAACACTTCCTTCAAAATAACGCTGTAAGAAGCAATTCATCACCACCTTTGACAATTGGGAGGTGGGCGTTGGGGTGTGTGGAGAAGCAATCCCAAACTGTGCTGCGAGATCATGCTACAATCCCTATCTATAGTCACCCAAAGAAACATAGACCTGAGAAAACGAGACACTGATGCACTAATGCTGCCACCACGCCTCTGTCACTCTGTCCCCTGGGTTTCCTGCATCTCATGCATCCTTTGCCAGCTCTCTTTCTTCTGCCAGTAAATATAGATGTTCCTCAGATCCTAGGCATGACCTCTGCTCTGGCATGCTCTGGACAGCACTTACTAAGCAAATTGGTTAGCTGAGTGCTCACTGTCTGCAAAACAGGCTAATGATCCTTAGAGAAGTGCCACAGGTAATCAATACGATAATCTACATAGAGCTCTAAGCACATATCTGATATGTTGTGAACAAGCAAAATACACGCCAACAGTTAACTTTATGACTGTATTTACCTTGACAGTAAGTTAAAATTCATCTCTTCTTCCATTGCTCTCTTTATATATACATATAATCAGACTGTCTCCTACACATCATGACCACAGACAAGATAATAAAGTTGGAGCAGCATCCCAGCCTAAGCTCTTCATTCGTGCCCCCAACAGGTGAAACACCTGTGACCCAGGCTTACAGCCCTGTAATCTGCTAAAATGTTTCTTCTCACTTGGGCTGACTGAATCCACCCCAGCATCCACCTTCTTCACCGTTAACAGTGCCCCCGGACCTGGAATAGTCTTCCCTTGACCTGGAGTGGTTCCTCATTGACCTGGAAGAGTCCCCCATCTACCTGGACTAGTCCTCTCATAGACCCAGAGTAGTCCCGCGAGGACCAGGAGTAGTCTCTCCCCTTCGGCCTGGAATAGGCCCCATCTCTGCTGTTCAGCACATCCGGGGCTGGGGCGAGTGTGTGGAGTAAGGATGACTAAAGGTCCTCAGGGTTGGTAACAGTTGGAGACAGATGATGTATACAGTGGCTTCACTTACTTTTCTCTGTATATTTTAATATTTGAATTTTTAAATATTTTTTGAGAAGAATGAATATATTTTCTGCCTCTCGCTGATTATAATTAAACTGAGGCAAAATACAAAAGCATGAAAAATTAAGATCACCAATAAGCTTACAAGATGATCCTCTCTTAAGACAAACCGTAGAGGGGACAGAAAGTGTTCCCAGGCTGCGTCAAGTGGCTCACGCCTATAATCCCAGCACTTTTGGGAGGCTGAGATGGGTGGATTGCTTGAGCTCAAGGGTTCAAGACCAGCCCGTTGGGACCCCCATCTCTACAAAAAATACAAAAATTAGCCAAGTGTGGTGGCTCACACTATAGTACCAGCTACTTGGGAAGCTAAAGCAGGAAGTTGCTTGAGCTCGGTAGGTCAAGGCTGCAGTGAGCTGTGATCATGTCACTGCACTCCAGACTGGGCAACAGAGTGAGACATTGTCTCAAGAAAAATAAAAAATTTTTAAAAAGTGCTTCCAGAAGCTGAGCACAGTGGCTCACGCCTGTAATCTCATCATTTTGGGAGGCTGAGGCGGGTGGATCACTTGAGGTCAGGAGTTCAAGACCAGCCTGGCCAACATGGTGAAACCCAGTCTAATACAAAAAACGAGCTGGGGGTGGTGACAGGCGCCTGTAATCCCAGCTACTGAGGAGACTGAGGCAGGAGAATCTCTTGAACCCAGGAGGTGGAGGTTGTAGTAAGCTGAGATCTCACCATTGCACTCCAGCCTGGGCAACGAGAGCAAAACTCCGTCTCCAAAAAAAAAATGAAAAGTGCTTCCAGAAGAGCTCGATGGGACTGGCCTAGGCTCAGAAAGCACATGGCCTTGTGCTGACCAGGACCGGCTCTACAACAGCAGTGAAGACAGGATGTCCCTGGAGCACTTGCAGGCTTCATTCTCCTTAATCCCTGACAAGCTTTGAGCCCCAGGACAAGATTAGACATGTCAGGTAGTTTGCAGTGTGGGGTTCTCATGGGAGAATGGCAGGAAATGGTCACCTATGATTTGTCAGCCAAGAAATCATGGTAAATTGTGAGTTGGAAATGGCCCTCAAAATTTAGTGATGTAATTTTAGCCATGCAAAAAATCATGTTTCCGTAGCCTCACTGCAAACACATCAGGCTTTACTTGCCTGTGATTTCCTCTCTGCTGGCACCCCTGGGTAACCAGTTGGCACAAGAATTACTTTTCATATGTGTATGGTTGACCACTCACTTATTCTCCCAGGCCCAATGATGTGAAAGACTCTGGTCTGAAGGTTATAGAAATACAGAGGCATGTAACCCATGAGCCCAGCTTGTAGGAAACTTCTATCTCCACAGACATGAATAATCTCACATCAGCCACAGGAAAATGGCTGTCCCTAAACCATTTCTGCCTGCTAGGCCCGAAAGCTCACTCCTCCTAAACGATACTTAGTTGTATTATGGACAGTGATGAGCTCTGAATCCAACAGCGTGGGCGAGCAGCCTGGCTCCATCTGTTGGCTCTTCCCAAAGCTGCCTGTTAGCCAAACTAGTTAGTAATCTACCTATGAGAGCAACAGGAAATCAACTCTGAGACAAGAGATTTGCCAAGATCAAACTCTAACCAAGAAGCCCACACCAAATCCACAGGTCCCACAAACCACATGCAACCTTCCCACACTGTTATTTTAATGTTGATGTACAGGTCATAAAATTATAGTCCTCACACAGAATTATAGTCTGCATGGGAAGGACCCTGGGGGCCCCTGTCCTACAATCCCATCCCTAAATAGAGACTCTCTGCAGTTAGGCAGTGAGACAGAGGAGGAAATCTTGCAGGGCAAGGAAACCAGGACGGCCCTCTGTAGATGCCTCTTATTGCCCAAGCATCAGTTCTTCCCTAAATTGAGCCCAGCTCTGTCCTCCTCTGGCCTTGGCGCGCTCTCTCTCTCTCTTTTTTTTTTTTTGAGATGAAATTTTGCTCTTGCCACCCAGGCTGGAGTACAATGGTGTGATCTTGGTTCACTGCAACCCGTGCTTCCCAGATTCGAGTGAATTCTCCTGCCTCAGCCTCCTGAGTAGCTGGGATTATAGGCACCCACCACCATGCCCAGCTAATTTTTTGTAGTTTTAGTAGAGGCGGGGTTTCACCATGTTGGCCAAGCTAGTCTGGAACTCCCGACCTCAGGTGATCCACTCACCTCAGTCTCCCAAAGTGCTGGGATTATAGGCGTGAGCCACTGTGCCCAGCTGCCCTTGGCTCTTACTCGGCACCCAGCATGGAGTCTGCACAGACTGGACAGCAATAAATGATGGTACTGATTCTTGATGGAATGCCTGGACCAGGCTAGGCATCTGGGGAGGCCCTATGGTTAGAAGAAACACAGCCCCTGCCCTCAACGAAGTCACAGACAAGCAGAAGTAGTAAGACCAGAGTAGAGTAACTGAATTTAAATCCACAGTAAAAACAATCAACCAATGCTGAAGACACACAGGATGCTCCAAGGGTACAGTTAGGGCTCAGCCATCTTGTTCTTAAAGCTGCTGTTCTGAGCAGCAAGACAAGAAGAGGTAATGAACAGGAGATACAGCTTTCCGACTGCTCACAGAGAAGCAGAAGGCAATGCCAGAACACCAAAGACGGGGCATGCCAAGGTGCTTCAGAGGAACGTACCCCTTCTATGTGGGCCTCCAAATCATGACACTTTAACAAGCAGACTCTGTGGACTGCTTGGAGGCAGGTGTCTCTCTGGCCCTAGTCCTTAGCCTTGAATAGCAGAAATCACAAGTTTCTTTTTTTAATGTCCCAAATAATTTTAATTGATGGGTACATCTTCCTAGAAAGTGGAATATTAACACTATTAAGTAGAGAAATACATCACTGCACATCTTCTGCAGCTTCCCTCTGCAAGTCCTCCCCATTCAGTGCAAAATGCAGGTGGCTGCTGCTCCCACTGAGGATGACAGGGCTTTTCGGAGGTGGTGGTTGCTCAGCTCTCAGCTGCAGTGGGTGGTAGGAGGGACAGCCGGTGCCGGGGGGCGGTGGAGAGCTCTCTGCTATTCCAGATACAAAATTGAACAAGAAGCCACCTCAGGTTTTTGGAAAAGAAGTTGCTCTTGAACCCAGCATGCTGGGTGCAGGGGCTCACATCTGTAATCCCAACACTTTGGGAGGGAAAGACGGAAGGAATACTTGAGTCCAGAGTTCGAGACCACCCTGGGCAACAGGTGAGACCTCATCTTTAAAAAAATACAAAAATTAGAATACAAAAATTAGCCAGATACGGTGACACACACCTGCAGTCGCAGCTACTTGGGAGGCTGAAGTGGGAGGCTCACTTGAGCCTGGGAGGTCAAGGCTGCAGTGAACTGTGATCACACCAGTGCACTCCAGCCTGGGTGACAGAGCAAGACCATCTCAAAATAAGTAATAATTAATTAAAAAGAAAAAATTAAGCTGAGCATGGTGGCATATGTCTGTAATCCCAGCTACCTGGAAGACTGGGGTGAGAGAATCACTTGAACCCAGGAGCTCAAGGTTGCAGTGGGCTATGATTGCCCACTGCACTCCAGCCTAAGTGACTGAGTAAGGCCCTTTTTTTAACTTATTTTTGACATGGGAGTCTCACTGTGCTACCCAGGCTGGAGTGCACTGGCACAAACTTGGCTCACTGCAACCTTCACCTCCCAGGCTCAAGCAGTTCTCCTGCCTCAGCCTCCTGGAGTAGCTGGAATTACAGGTACGCACCTGGCTAATTTTTGTATTTTTAGTAGAGATGGAGTTTCCCCATGTTGGCCAGGCTGGTCTTAAACTCCTGATCTCAAGTTATCTACCCACCTTGGCCTCCCAAAGTGCTGGGATTACAGATGTGAGCCACCATGCCCGGGCAAGACCCTGTCTCTCTTAAATCTAAAAAAAGAAAGTAAATTTAAAGGGAAGTTCTGATTAAAAAAGAAATTGAGGGCAGGTGCAGTGACTCATGCCTGTAATCCCAGCACTTTGGGAAGCTGAGGTGGGTGGATCACCTGAGGTCAGGAGTACGAGGCCAGCCTGGCCAAGATGGCAAAACCCCATCTCTACCAAAAATACAAAAATTAGCTGGGTGTGGTGGTGCATGCCTGTAGTCGCAGCTACTCAGAAGGAGAGAACCTTCGAGGTGGCAGTTGCAGTAAGCCAAGATTATGACATTGCACTCCGGCCTGGGTGACAGACAGAGACCCCATCTCAAGAAAAAACAAAATAAAATAAATTGAGAGCAGGCACAGTGGCTCACACCTGTAATTCCAGCACTTTGGGAGGCTGAGGCAAGAGGATCACTTGAGGCCAGGAGTTCAAGATCAGCCTAGACAACACAGTGAGACTTGTCTCTAAAAAAATTAAAAATTAGGCCGGGCGCGGTGGCTCAAGCCTGTAATCCCAGCACTTTGGGAGGCCAAGGCGGGTGGATCACAAGGTCAAGAGATCGAGACCGTCCTGGTCAACATTGTGAAACCCCGTCTTTCCTAAAAATACAAAAAATTAGCTAGGCATGGTGGCGCATGCCTGTAATCCCAGCTACTGAGGAAGCTGAGGCAGGAGAGCAGGAGAATTGCCTGAACCCAGGAGGCGGAGGTTGCGGTGAGCCGAGATCGCACCATTGCACTCCAGCCTGGGTAACAAGAGCGAAACTCCGTCTCAAACAAACAAACAAACAAACAAAATTAAAAAGTAGCCTATAGTCCCAGCTATTCAGGAGGCAGAGGTGGGAGGAGCACTTGAGCTTGGGAGATTAAGACTGTAGTGAGTTATGATCACACCACTGCACTCAGCCTAGGCAACAGAGTGAAACCCTGCCTGGAAGGAAGGAGGGAAATAATTAAATAGAATATTGTTAACGTGCAGAATCAGGATGAGTTCTTTTTTTTTTTTTTCTACTCTTAGGTCATGAATAAATGAGACACCATGGGTTCTTTAACTCACTAGAATGTACTATAGATGGACACACAGAGTTTAAAGGGTGGGACTAGCCCAGGCAACCATTAATTCTCCATTCAACATGTGTTTTACTGAGTACGCCTGTTCACCACCACCAAATGATCTTATCACATTTCAACCTCAGAGACCAAAGGACCAATTCAGTCCCCAGAAGGAAACCAGGCTAAGTGTTATTTCTCTTCCATGAGTGGAGTCCCAGCACCAAGGTGAGGTGTGGGGTCTATCCCAGCCTAAGTCTCTCCTGAAGAACCAGGCTGTGAGGGTTGAAGGAACTTGTTAGAGTCTACAGCACGGAGCCAAGAGGAGGGAACACGGGGCTCTGAGTCACCATGCAGCACTGTGCAAAGACATCTATATGGAACATATGCTGCCTCAGAGAACTTTATAAACTCACTCTGGAAGATCCTTAAATCTTTACAAATTCTTGCAATATTTTACATCTTAAGCTTAAAACAACTCTCAAAGTTGGAAACCTAAAATGTACTTCTGAGTTAAGAAACAAACTAAAACTGGCCTACTAGGGCTTATCTAGTGAGAATGCCCCCCTCACACAACGCCAAGGCGTAGGCTCTGGGAAAGACTTGCTGTCGGGTGCCAACTGCGGGTCTTGAGTTTTGTTAGATCTGAAGCTCAACATTATCAGCTCTTTTGGGTGAACAGGATCTGGAGTAAATGAGTCTACTCAACAAATTCTCAGAAACCAATTTATAAGTCAGGGCACGTGTTTATTAATTTACATGGAGAAATGAATCCATTAAAAGACTCAGCTAAAGCAGACTCACGGGATTGTGGCCTCTACTTGGGGGCCAAAGTAAATAATATGGCTATACCTTCCAGCTGAGCTCTCCATGCAAAACACTCAGCTCGGGATTACTCTGGAGAAAGTGCTAAGAAGTCTGTGAAGGAAGAAAGGGAAAAACCCTTAGTCGCACTGAGTACCCAGCACGTCTCAGCTAGTGTTCAGGCATTTTCACTTGAGCACATAATTTAACCCTTATGAATAAACTACAAGATGGGTTTTATCTAATTAATAAAACAAAACTGCGCCAGACACTAGGGTTGTAGGAGCCACTGTCCCTGCTCCCAGAAAACCCCCTGTGTAAAGGAGACAGACAAGCAGCAACTGCACAGCCCCAAGAGAGCCCAGCGGGAACAAGGGAAAATGACTGGAAGAGGCACCAAACTCAGTGCCTGGGTCTGAGAAGACAGTGGAACCTGCAGTGACGATTCTGTCCAGTGAGAGGCTACAGTCCCAGAGCGATACCTGCCACCCCTCATAAATCACGCTGCTTCAGGCGCACATTGGAGGCACTGCGACAAACCCCTCCTACTAGCTCCATGACAAAGAACTCCTCTTCGGACACCCACACTGCAGCCCTGCCTATCTGAATTTCAGCAAATTTCCAGCACTCCCTGCAGTGCCAGCTAACAGATTAGCTTTTTTTTTTTTTAAGTGCTTTGGTGCCTACCAATGAAAAAAGGACCTTTCCTCGGTGCTAGAGAGGCCCAAATGATAAGAACGACACAGCCGGTGTGCACCTGCATCTCAGGACACAGCGAATTTCAAGGGGAACCAGAGCTCTGCCCACTACTGCCTGTTTGTTTCAGTGAAAAAGGCACAGGCACCTTAGTGCCCACAGGAGGCCACACTGGGGATGGCCAGGATCTATCTGGCGGGGTCTTCAAGCAGCACCCCACTACTGTTCCAGGCTTCATGGATAAAATTCCACCTTTGGGTACTCTCTCTTGCTTGACCATCTCCCTACATAATTTTTCAACTCAGCTCTTGGGTCCCAACTGACCACAAATCCAAAGGAAAATTACTTCTCCCTAGAAGATAAAAAACCTGTGTCTTCTTCTTCCTTGAATCAAGACAGATGAATACAACCTATACACCCCATCTGGATGGGATGGCACTTCTCCTCCATACATGCCCCTTGCTACAGGGTCTCAGACCAGGAAGCCAGCAAATGAACCCTCTACCCCATCCTCCCAAAGCAGGTGTCATGGGGACCGGGCCACCCTAGCTCACAATGGGCAAGCCCTGGGAAGCAGCCGTGAAAGCCACCCACAAGGGACTCACACAATCATTCTAAATGGCGCTTTCCCCACTGAACTTGAACCTACCTCATTCTCCATGGAATACTCCATGTGAAATTCTGTTTGAGGAATTTCTGATTCCTCCTCCTCTGCCGACAGCTACTATGGATTCTCTATTCACTTCTGAACTTGCTGAAAAATATGGCCAGATGTTAGCCCTCCCTCTGAAAACAACATGACTGAACAGGAAGATGAGAAACCACAACTTCCTTCTGCAAAGCCGCTGAAGCTGTTTACAATTTTTTTAAAAAGTTTAAAAAGCAGGCAGCACCCAGAAACTGTTGGCAAAATCCAAACAGTCTGCACACACAAAAAGACACAAAGTAAACCAGCTTATTTTCCCTACTCCCCACAGCACGCCAACCCCACAGGCAGCCTCCCTACACTTCCAGCAGAAACTCTGTAGTCAACTAAAGGACACTAACTTGAAAGTCCACCATTCTGCACATTCCAACAGCAAAGCTAAACAAGCAGACAGAAAACACTGTGAGGGGCTGCCCTTTCCTGGGGACAACAGATCACGCTGTTGGTGAAGACCCATGGTACTCACCTCACAGGAAGGGTGGAAACATGTGACAAGACTGTTCAAGCCGCCGTTTGCAGTGCTTGCTCAAAGGCAGCACAATCTTTACAGAGATAACTCCATTCCCAGGTGGGCCTTGGGCAGGGCACACCGGGCTCTATGGTCCTGAGCCCACAGGTGCCTCTGCCTGCCTCCAGACTCAAGTTTGAGTCAGCAGCACTTTGACACTGAACAGTGTACCTCTGGGCAAGCTCACTTTAACTTCTTTAGGGTAAATTTCCTAATCTAGAAAAGGAGAAGTTGGATTTGTTGCTAGTGAAGGCTCTTGGAACTCTGAAAATTCCAGAATGGTATACAAATAGGGAAAGCTACTTAATTAAACATTCTGGTTGTCCAGGCACAGTAGCTCACGCCTGTAATCCCAGCACTTTAGGAAGCCAAGGTGGGTGGATCATCTGAGGTCAGGAGTTCAAGACCAGCCTGGCCAAAGTGGTGAAACACTGTCTCTACTAAAAATACAAAAATTAGCCAGGCACAATGATGAGCGCCTGTAATCCCAGGTACTTGGGAGACTGAGGCAGGAGAATCACTTGAACCTGGGAGGCAGAGGTTGCAGTGAGCTGAGATCTCACCATTGCACTCCAGCCTGGGCAACAAAAGCAAAACTCTGTCTCAAAAAAAAAAAAAACAAACAAATAAAAAAAAACTGGTTAGAGCGACTATATCCACAGATCAATAAACATACCAATTACAATTTTTTAAGTATTTGGTTGAACAATCAAAGTGCTGATTTTCAACAGGAGTAAGATGCAGAAAGAGATGCCACTCAGCTGAGCAGCCTCACCCCTATTTTGGCTACAGCAGGGAGGGGAAGGGTTCCAGGGAAACAGACATGACTAAAAAGAAAACCCACAGGCAATGAACACTAGTCAACCCCAACCTTCCTTCACAAACCATGGTCAGCATGAGAGATCCCCATGGTCAGCATGAGAGAGAAAAGCCTAAGAGAAAACGGGAAGAGACAGGCAGGAGAGCCCACATTCTAATTAGTATACTTAGAGACACTTGAGAAGAACTGCACCCATAAAATAAGACTAGACAGCTATGAAAAAGAGAGAACAGAGAAAATATATCTTAGAAATGAGAAACATGATGGCCAACACTAAAAATTCACTAGAATAGTAACAAGGATGTAGCTGAAAGCCCAAAGAATGATGTGAAGGAGAACTGCGGAGCTGGCCAATGCGGGCTGGCTGCTGAGGGCCACAGGTGCCAATGTTTTACAGATGAACATCTGCCACCAGTTCGATAACGGGAATCACCAACTTTGAACGCTGATTAAGCAAAATGTTAGCCCCCAAAAAGAATTCCATTCTCAGTAGTAGAACCATATTACAAAAAATTGTACTCAATTATTATACTTTGAATTTCATCAATAAAAAACTTACAAAAATTTGTTTTCTCTCTTATTTCAGTACCTACTTAATATCCTCAATTTTGCTCCTTGGCCCACACAGCCTAAATATGTATTACCTGGTCCTTTACATGAAGTTTGCCAACCCTGTCCTAGAACATAAAGTGAAAAGATAAAAAGTTTAATGTGAGAAAAATTAAAGGCCACAGAAGCTAGGCCCATCGAGTCTAACAGTTTCCTAAAAGGGCAGTAAGAGCAGGCAGAATCAAAGAGGGACACAAGTATCAGAAGACAACAATAATGGACTCAACTCTATGGACAGAAAAGGCACAGTAGTAAGTGGGCTGAATGTAGGCTGGGCATGGTGGCTCACACCTGTAATCCCAGCACTTTGGGAGGCCAAGGTGGGTGGGTCATGAGGTCAGGAGTTCGAGACTAGCCTGGCCAAGATGGTGAAACCCCTGTCTCCACTAAAAATACAAAAATTAGCCAGGCGTGGTGGCAGGCACCTGTAATCCTAGCTACTTGGGAGGCTGAGGCAGGAGAATCCTTGAACCCAGGAGGCAGAGGTTGCAGTGAGTCAAGGTCATGCCACTGCACTCTAGCCTGGGTGACACAGCAAGACTCTGTCTCAAAAAAAAAAAAAAAAAAAAAAAAAAAAGTAGGCTGAATGTAAGAAACAAATCCTAAACACTTAGACTCATCTTCATAAAACTGCAGAATTTCAAGAGAAACTTAAAGTTTCCAATAAGAAAATGTAAGAAGAGTATCTATAAAAACAGTAAGACTCAGATCAACATCAGATGTATTATGATAAAGGGGAATATGGTAAACCCTTTAGAAACCTATGGAGAAATTACTTTAAAATCTGGAAGTTAATTTAAAAACCAACTGTCAGCTGAGGGTGGTGGCTCACACCTGCAATCCCAGCACTTTGAGAGGCCAAGGTGGGCAGATCATGAAGTCAGGACTTTGAGACCAGCCTGACCAACATGGTGAAACCCTGTCTCTACTAAACATACAAAAATTAGCAGGACATGGTGGCACACACCTGTAGTCCCAGCTACTTAGAAGCGTAAGGCAGGAGAATCGCTTGAACCTGGGGGGTGGAGGTCACAGTGAGCTGAGATCGCACCACTGCACTGCAGCCTGAGCAATAGAGCGAGACTCCGTCTCAAAAAAAAAAAAAAAAAATACTGTCAGTTAAGGTGAAGGCAAAATAGTTATTTTCCCACCTCCGGTGCCTTGGGATCTTTATACCCTACAAACTCCTTTAGGAAAACATACTAGAGGATATATACTCCCAGCCTTTTTCTTTAAAGAGGATCCAAGAGAGAAAAAGATGTGGTGGAACCAACCCAGGAAGCAGAGAAAAGAAATCCCAGGTTGACAATGACAGTTGTTCAACAAACAAACAAAGGAATATCTAGAAGATTCTATTATGTAAACTAACAGCCTAGAAGTTATTGATGATAAAAATATGTTTCTTGGCCCTTGACTAAGGGTTGGCCTGGACATGCAGGGATGCAACTCCACAATGCCTACACATAATCATTTAATGTTTGACTGACTGGAATGGTGACACCAGAAATGATCATCAGCTGAAGAGGTTTTGCTGAACATTATAATCAGCTGAAGAGAGTTTGCTGAACTGGCTACTCAACAAAAATCTAGAAAGTCTACACTTTAGGTGTAAGGAAAACATCCAGAACTAAATTCAAAACCGATACAGAGCCATCAAAATATGACTAAACAAAGATGCACAGAACATAAAAAGATTTCCCAGTAATCTCACTGTCTGCCATAATAAAATTGAATCTCATTCACAATAACAAGGCATTCTCTAGAAAAAGGCTGAGTAAACTCTACCACACAGGCAAGCCACCTATTTTTGTAAATAAAGTTTTTTGTATGCTTGAGACAGCGTTTCGCTCTGTTACTCAGGCTGGAGTGTAGTGGCGTGATCTCAGCGCACTGCAACCTCCGCCTCCCAGGTTCAAGCAATTCTCCTGCCTCAACCTCCCAAGTAACTGGGATTACAGACGCGTGCCACCACGCCCGGCTAATTTTTTTTATTTTTAGTAGAGACGGGCTTTCGCCATGTTGGCCAGGCTGGTCTCGATCTCCTGATCTCAGGTGATCCACCCATCTTGGCCTCCCCAAGTGTTGGGATTACAGGTGTGAGCCACTACGCCCAGTCAAATAAAGCTGTATTAAAACATTTTTAGGGGGCCGGGCGCGGTGGCTCAAGCCTGTAATCCCAGCACTTTGGGAGGCCGAGGCGGGTGGATCACGAGGTCAAGAGATCGAGACCATCCTGGTCAACATGGTGAAACCCCGTCTCTACTAAAAATACAAAAAAATTAGCTGGGCATGGTGGCGTGTGCCTGTAATCCCAGCTACTCAGGAGGCTGAGGCAGGAGAATTGCCTGAACCCAGGAGGCGGAGGTTGCGGTGAGCCGAGATCGCGCCATTGCACTCCAGCCTGGGTAACAAGAGCGAAACTCCGTCTCAAAAAAAAAAAAAAAAAAAAAAAAAGAACATTTTTAAAAAGATATTTGGGTGTGGTCCTCACTTAAGTGGAAGCTAAGCTATGGGTACACAAAGGCATACAGAGTGATATAATGGACACTGGAGACTCAGAAAGGGAGAAAGTCGGAGGAAGGTGAGGGATGAAAAATTACCTACCAGGTACAATGTACCCTCTCTGGGTGACGAGTACACTAAAACTCCAGACTTGCTGGGAGCTGTGCTCATGCCTGTAATTCCAGCACTCTGGGAGGCCGAGGCAGGTGGATCATTTGAGCTCAGGAGTGTGAGACTAGCCTGGCCAACATGGTGAAACCCCGTCTCTACTAAAACATACAAATATTAGCTGCTGAGGCAGGAGAATCGTTTGAGCCCTGGAGGCAGAGGTTGCAGTGAGCCGAGACTGTGCCACTGCACTCCAGCCTGGGTGACAGAATGAGACTCTGTCTCAAAAAATAAAATAAAAAGCGAGACTTCATCACTATACAGTTCACCCATGTAACCAAAAACCACTTGGACCCCTAAAGCAACTGAAACTGTTTTTTAATTTAATGTTTCTTTTGAAAGAAAAAGAAAAGCAATTTATCAGAAACTCTAAAGAAAAAGCTAGTCCGAAAAAATAAATCATGATCCCCACATGAAACATACTAAAATGTGGCCTAATTCTGAACACCAAACACAGCACAAATCAATAGTCTCCATTTGTTCTCACTGCTTGACATTCACCTTCCAAATTACAGATTTTGTGGCAAAAAAACTATACATACCCCCTCACTTGCTGTAACCATACTACTTGAAATCCAATTCAGACTATAAAAGTCCTAGGTGTGCTCACTGCTATTAAACTGTCATTGCTCCCAGGTGTTTTCCATACAGATCGCTAAGAAATAACTGACAGCTCTAATTCAAAATGAATCTAGCAGAATTTTTCCTTAAGTTCTTTAACTTTATACTTGTATCCTTTAAATTCTTACATGAAAAAAAGGTTGCTACCTACATGGTTGATTTCACATGCCACTAATGAATCATAATCCACAGTTTACAAAACTGTGACAGCTTCAACAGTGTTGCAGCCATGCAAGGCAACAGCAGAAATAGTGACCCCACCTTCCTTCCCCCTTCCCTCCCCTCTTCTTCCTCACCCACCTCCCTGGCTCTTCCTCCCCTGCCCCATTCTCCTCCTCCTACTACTCCCCTGCCTCATCTCACTCACTCTGCAAACCAGACTTCCACAGACAGGCCCAGGGGACAGGATGGTGTTTGGTGCATTCATTCATTCATTTATTATTCATATTATTATTTTGAGATGGAGTCTTGCTCTGTCACCCAGATTGGAGTGCAGTAGCACAATCTCAGCTCACTGCAACTTCCACCTCCTGGGTTCAAGCAATTCTCCCTGCCTCAGCCTCCTAAGTAGCTGAGATTACAGGCGTGTGCCACCATACCCGACTAATTTTTGTATTTTTTAGTAGAGACATGATTTCACCATGTTGGTCAGGCTGATCTCGAACTCCTGACCTCAGGTGATCCATCCGCCTTGGCCTCCCAAAGTGCTGGGATTATAGGCGTGAGCCACCATTACCGGCCTATTATTTTTATTTTTTAGAGAAAGGGTCTCACTCCATCACCCAGGCTGCAATGCAGTGGCACAACAATGGCTCACTGCAATCTCTAACTCCTAGGCTCAAACCATCCTCCTGCCTCAGCCTCATGAGTAGGCTGGGACTACAGGCACATCACCACACCTGGCTTTGGCACAACAGCTTCAAATCCACATGACCTCTGCCTTTCTGACATGGCGCTCAATGTTCTCAACCTCATGAGCCACCCTCAGACAGTGAGGGAGATTCAGACAGGGAGTGACAGCTCCCCAGAAAGCTCTTTATGCAGTGAGCACTAAGCGAGTGTTTTAAATAAATGATACCAAGGTAAAAAGACTGTATTATTACTGCAAACATAGAAAAGTGTTACACAAACAGAAAAGCAAGGCAAAAGACTCTAATAATAGTTGTTTCTAGTGGGTACAAATTTTTTGAAATATTTTGCTATTTTTTCTGAGATGCAAATGTATTTTTCAGTAAAAAAAAAAAATTAAGTTCATTTTGGAAAATATCCAAAATTTTTAGCAAATACCACTTTCACCTAATAAAAATTGTTCTCTTGAGAAGTGGATAAAGAAAAAAAGAATAGGCCAGGCGTGGTGGCTCATGTATGTAATCCCAGCACTTTGGGAGGCTGAGGCGGGCAGATCACAAGGTCAGGAGTTCGAGACCAGCTTGGCCAACATAGTGAAACCCCGTCTTTACTAAAAATACAAAAATTAGCTGGGCATGTTGGTGTACCCTTGTGGTCCCAGCTACTCAGGAGGCTGAGGCAGGAGAATCCCTTGGACCCAGGAGGTGAAGAGGTTGTGGTGAGCTGAGATCGTGCCACTGCATTTCAGCCCAAGCAACAGAGTAAGACTCTGTCTCAAAATTTAAAAAAAGAAAGAAAAGAATAAACCTTGGTTCTACTATAGAGAACAATTTGTTAACAGCTACCTAAAATTACAAATGCACATACGCTTTCCCAGCAATTGCACTTTCAGGAATTAATCCTACAGATGCATTACATACATGGCAGGTTGGAAGATTAATTGCTTCATTATTTGTTAAGCAAAATGACAACCTAATAATAGTCCATAGGAGGACGGCTGTTTAAATATAGTAGCCCATAGATAAACTGCCATTCCACCCTAAAGAAAAATAAAGAAACTATATATCTATAATGAAAGATCTCCAAAACACACTGTCAAGAAAAAATAAACCCAAAGAAGTTCTTATTCCCCTAAGAGAGGAGCAGACTGTATCAAAATAACTCTTACAGAGTGAGATTATGAACTCTAGATAAAATGTGGAAAACAATCTTCTGAAGGCACTGGAGATAAACAAGAAATAAAAAAGGAACTTGGAATTTACATGACCCTTGAAAGAAGGGAACATCATTGGGCAAGAGCCACTTTTATATTTCTTTACTCCTGAGAGTACACCCCAGTCTGAAAGGAATGGAGCAGAGAAAAAAAGTTAGAATTTTACTGGCCTGAGGGATTAAAGAGAAGGATTTGAGACTGCTAAAGAAGCTAGAAATTGAGAGCGAAATCTAGAAAGGAAGGACCCACTAAAAAGTAACCCTTGAGTATAAGGTCCCCTCAAATCTGTGGCTGAACCCTGAACTGCATAAGTGGGGGTGAGACTCCCAAAAGCCCAGAAATGACACAATAGTTTGAAGGTTGAAGGAGCTGAGCTGATGGCTGGGCACAGGGCTCACGCCTGTAATCCCAGCACTTTGGGCAGCCAAGGCAGGATGATCACTTGAGGTCAGGAGTTTGAAACCAGCCTGGGAAACACAGTGAGACTCCATTTCTAAAAAAATTAAAATTAGCCAGATGGTGCATGCCTATAGTCCTAGCTACTTGGGAAGCTAAGGTGAGAAAATCGCTTTAGCCCAGAAGTTTAGGGTCACAGTAAAGTACGATCACACCACTGCACTCCAACCTGGGTGACAGAGCAAGATCTGTCTCATCAACAACAATAACAAAGCTGAGATTTTAGCTTTCCCTAGCTGCAGGGTAAATGAGAGTTTGGAGTTCAAGTCTTGCCTTGAGGCTATCCATCTGAAATGCCACAAGGGCCACATCACAGGAATAAAAAGTACATTCCAACACTAAGAGGTTTTACCCTAACAGTAAGGACAAAGATCAAAACTGATCTACCACAACAAATTGTAAAACCTGGCCAGGTGCAGGAAGACAGCTTGAGGCCAGGAGTACAAGACCAGCCTGGGCGACATACTGAGAGTCCACCTCCATAAAAAAAAAATTTATCATTAGCCAGGCACAGTGGCACATGCCTACAGTCCCAGCTACTGAAGAGGCTGAGGTGGGAGGATGGCTTCAGTCTGGGAGGCAGAGGTTGCAGTGAGCTGAAATCGTTCCACAGCACTCCAGCTCGAGTGACAGAGTGAGAACCTGTCTCAAAAAAAACAAAAAACAAAACCTAAAAAGTCAGCCATGGTGGCTCATGCCTGTAATCCTGGCACTTAGGGAGGCCAAGGCAAGTGGATTACCTGAGGTCAGGAGTTCAAGACCAGCCTGGCCAACATGGCAAAATGACATCTCTACTAAAAATACAAAACTTAGTGCGTTGTGGTGCACGCCTGTAATCCCAGCAACTTGGGAGACTGAGGCAGGAGAATCACTTGAATCGAGAGGCGGAGGTTACAGTGAGCCGAGATTGCACTCCAGCGTGGGCGACAGAGCCATACTCCATCTCAAAAAAAAAAAAGAAAACTCAGCCAGGCGCAATTGCTCACACATGTAATCCCAGCACTTTGGGAGGCTGAGGCAGGCAGATCACTTTAGGTCGGGAGTTCGAGATCAGCCTGACCAACATGGAGAAACCCTGTCTCTCCTAAAAATAACAAACTAGCCAGGTGTGATGATGCATGACTGTAGTCCTACCTACTTGGGAGGCTGAGGCAGGAGAACTGCTTGAACCCAGGAGACAGAGGTTGTGGTGAGCCGAGATCATGCCACTGCACTCCAGCCTGGGCAACAAGAGAGAAATTCCATCTCAAAAAGAAAAAAAAAAAAACAAACAAAAAAAGAAAACTCAGTGAATCCCAAGCATCATAAATACAAATATATCCATACCTAAACACATCATAAACCAACTGCTGAAAATCAAGTATAAAGAAATTTTTCAAACTGTCAAAGAAAAGACATTCAATATGACAAATAGGACAGATAACTTCTCAAGTGAAACAATGGATCCCAGAAAGTGATGAATCTACATCTTTAAAACGCTGAAAGAGGCCAGGCGCGGTGGCTCAAGCCTGTAATCCCAGCACTTTGGGAGGCTGAGGCGGGTGGATCACGAGGTCAAGAGGTCGAGACCATCCTGGTCAACAAGGTGAAACCCCGTCTCTACTAAAAATACAAAAAGTTAGCTGGGCATGGTGGTGTGTGCCTGTAATCCCAGCTACTCAGGAGGCTGAGACAGGAGAATTGCCTGAACCCAGGAGGCGGAGGTTGCGGTGAGCTGAGATCGCACCATTGCACTCCAGCCTGGGTAACAAGAGCGAAACTCCGTCTCAAAAATAAATAAATAAATAAATAAATAAAAATAAAATGCTGAAAGAGGCTGGGCATGATGGCTCATGACTTGGGAGGCTCAGGCTGGCAGATCACTGGAGTACAGAAGTTGAAGACAGCCTGGCCAACATCGTGAAACCCTGTCGCTACTAAAAATAAAATAAAATAAAATAAAAAACAGCTGGGTACGGCAGTGTGTGCCTATAATCCCAACTACCAGGGAGGCTGAGGCAGGAGAATCACTTGAACCAAGGAGGTGGAGGTTGCAGTGAGCCAAGATCGCACACTGCACTCCAGCCTGGGTGAAAAAGCGAGACTGTCTCAGAAAAAAAAAAAAAATGCAGAAAGAAAACAGTCAACCTAGAATTCCATATCCTATAAAACAGGTCCCCACCCCACAGGCCACAAAGACCAGTCTAGGTCCATGGCCTGTTAGGAACCAGGCCGTACACAGCAGGAGGTGAGCAGAGGGCCAGCGAGCATTAACACCTGAGCCCCACCTCATGACAGAGTGCGCTGCATTAGATTCTCACAGGAACACAAACCCTGAACCCCCACTGAAGGGATCTAGGCTGTGTGCTCCTTCTGAGAATCTAATGCCTGATGATCTGAGGCAGAACAGTTTCAACCCAAAACCTTTTCCCCACTCCAGTCTATGGAAAAACTGTCTTCCACAAAACAGGTCCCTGGTGCCAGAAAGGTTGGGGACTGCTGCTGTAAAACTATCCTTCAAAAATGAAGACAAAATAAAGACACTTTCAGATAATAAAAGGTGAAACAATGTGTCAGACCTACACCATGAAAAATTCTAAGCAAGGTCTTCAGGCTAAGAACTAAAAATAAAATCCTAAGCACCCCAACTGGTGGAACAAAGCTGGTTTTAACCCCAAAGAAACCTTAAAAACTGAATTCCCAGCCATGACAAGATGGGAGGTAGACACACCTCATTATATTCCCTCCCTTTTGCAGTTTAGACACAACTGACCAGCATTAATGTTAAAATAGAAAACATAAAACTGACAGATGGACATCGTGGCAATAAAATAACAAATTACAAACAAGACCTAAGACCTTCAGTCACACAGTTCTTTTTTCTTTTGAGATGTAGTCTCGCCTGTACCCCAGGCTGGAGTGCAGTGCACTCCATCTTAGCTCACTGCAACCTCCGCCTCCTGGATTCAAGCGATTCTCCTGCCTTAGCCTCCAAGTAACTGGGACTACAAGCGCACACCACCACGCCCAGCTAATATTTGTAGTTTTAGTAAAGACAGGGTTTCACCATGTTGGCCAGGATGGTCTCAATCTCTTGACCTCCTGATCTGCCCTCCTCGGCCTCCCAAAGTGCTGAGATTACACGTGCCAGCTACCATACCCAGCCACACAGCCCTATTTTTTTTTTTTTTTTTTTTTTTTTTTTGAAATGGAGTCTGGCTCTGCCACCCAGGCTGGAATGCAATGGCACAATCTGGGGTCACTGCAACCTCCACCTCCCAGGTTCAAGCAATTTTCCTGCCTCAGCCTACCGAGTAGCTGGGATTACAGGCACCCACCACCACATCCAGCTAATTTTTTGTATTTTTAGTAAAGATGGAGTTTCACGGTGTTGGCCAGGGTGGTGTCAAACTCCTGACCTCATGATCCACCCGCCTCGGCCTCCCAAATTGCTGGGATTACAAGCATGAGCCACCACGTCCGGCCCACAGTTCTACTCTTAAAGATAAACTCTGTTCTAACTGCCACAGGCTTCTGCCTAGCTGTCAAACAAGCACTGTCCTGGATAAGCAATAGGAAAACAACTACAGCTCACTACCAGATGCTAACTGACCTCCTGTTCCACAAGCCAAAACTACAGCTGTGACTGGATAAGAGACTGACTTCAGTAACTCTGTCCTGACAAGAAGACAACCAGCCATGACCTGGTTCTAGCCAGTTTACAGAGGCTGTGTACTTGAGTGTCCCGTTATCCTTGCTTCATCTTTTGAGGTATGCGGCTTGATTATAACATATTTAAATGTTGTCTCCACCCCAAAGTGAACATGGAATACAAATATGCCTGTCAAGAAAAATAACTGTCAGGTACTACACTTAGTATCTGGGTGATGAAATAATCTATACACCAAACCCCCATAACAGAAGTTTACCTATATAACAAACCTGTACATGTACCCCTGAACCTAAAAGTTCTTTAGACATACATGTTTGGGCCAAGCGTGGTGGCTCATACCTGTGATCCCAGCACTTTGGGAGGCTGAGGTGGTCGGATCACCTGAGGTCAGGAGTTCGAAAACAACCTCGCCAACATGGTAAAACCCCGTTTCTACTAAAATACAAAAATTAGGCCAGCTGTGGTGGCTCACACCTGTAATCCTAGCATTTTGGGAGGCTGAGGCAGGCAGATCACTTGAGGCCAGGAGTTTGAGATCAGCCTGGTCAACATGGTGAAACCCTGTCTCTACTAAAAACACAAAAATTTGCCAGGTGTGGAGGTGGGTGCCCATAATCCCAGCTACTCAGGAGGCTGAGGCGGGAGAATCACTTGAACCTGGGAGGTCGAGGTTGCAGTGAACCAATATTGTGCCACTGTACTCTAGACTTGGGTGACAAGAGCAAAATTCCATCTCAAAAAATAAAACAATAAAATAAAGTGCATGTCTGGCTTCTTCTCCAAGAAAACACCAAATGGGGGATGGTACCGGTGCAGCTGGGGGGCCCAGAGGCCCCAGGAGCACCGGCACAGAGAACCGTGGTGGCTTCCGCAGTGGCATCTGGGGCCAAGGTCGCAGCCGTTAATGGAGCCGGGGCCAAGGCCAAGGCCATGGAGCTTGCAAAGGCAAGGCCAAGGATAAGGAGTGGATGCCCATCACCAAGCTGGACCACCTGGTCAAGGACATGAAGATTAAATCCCTGGAGGAGATCTATCTCTTCTCCTTGCCCATCAAGGAATGTGAGCTCACTGACTTTTTCCTTGGGGGCCTCTCTCAAGAATGAGAGTTTGAAGATTATGCCGGTATAGAACCAGATCTGTGCTGGCCAGCGTACCAGGTTCAAGGCGTTTGCTGCCATTGGGGACCACAAAAGCCACGTTGGTCTGGGTTTTAAGTGCTCCAAGGAAGTAGCCACTGCCATCCACAGGGCCATCATCCTGGCCAAGCTCTCCATTGTCCCCGTGTGCAGAGGCTAGTGGGGGAACAAGACTGGCAAGCTCTCCACCATCCCTTCCAAGGTGACAGGCTGCTAAGGCTCTGTCCTGGTGCGCCTCATCCCCACACCCAGGGGTACTGCCATAGTCTCGGTGCCTGTGCCCAAGAAACTGCTCATGATGGCTGGTATGGATGACTGCTACACCTCAGCCAGGGGCTGCACTACCACCCTGGGTAACTTCGCCAAGGCCACCTCTCAGACCTACAGCTACCTGACTGCTGACCTTTGGAAAGAGACTGTATTCACCCAGTCTCCCTAACAGGAATTCATTGACCACCTCGTCAAGATCCACACCAGAGTCTGCGTGCAGAGGACCCAGGCTCCAGCTGTGGCTACAACATAGGGTTTTTATACGAGAAAAATAAAGTGAATTAACCCTGGAAAAAAAAAAAAAGCATGTCTGTTCAGTACACATGGACTGATGGACCCCCCCATGAATATTCGTAACTCCTCCTATAACCTGTTGAATATATATACTTGGTCAACCCACTCAGCACAAATTCCTGTTCCAACCCCTCCTCCTCTGAAGTACCTACCTTTCAGGCTCTGCCAAAGGCTAGCCTTTCCAGCCTGTGGGATGGCCAGTCCCCTCTGTAAGAAATAAAGTATCCTTTCCAAATATGGAGATCTCTTGAATTTTAAATTGACAAGGCCAAAGGTAAATTATTCCAGGTGGAAATATTCCAGAGGAAATAAAAGTGCTAAAACTGATAGAGGAATAAATAGAAAAGATCAATATTTTTTCTTTTTTTTTTTTTTAAGTCAAATTGTGGTTTTCCCTTTGTCTACAGGATGAGGGGGATGGGGAATGGGAGGTATCAGTGTGGCAAGCTGAAGAGGGCAGAATGCTCAGGGCCCAGCAATGGGTCAGCATGCATGTCAAGGACAAGACAAGAAGCATGTCCAGAGATGAACTCTCTAACTGGCCTTTAACCCGTGTCTTCTCACTATCCCCTCCCCTTCCTCAGGGCCACACTTTTGGCCAGTGATGTCCACAATGTCCATGGCCAGGTCTGGATTGGCACACGTGCAGTAGGATTAGAGCAGGCATGTCTGGGACCAACTCTGGCTCAACATGCAAGATACAGGGAAAACTGAGATAGTGAACCCACCTTAAGCCAACATGCTGAGCGGGGCCCAGGAACAGCATGGTCAGGGCTGAGCTGCGTAATTGGCCTTTTCCCTTTTTTCATCCTCACTTCCTCCTCCCTTTCATCAAACTCAAGCTTTTGGCCAGTGAACCCAGGAAGGGGAGGGGAATATTTCTTAGTTCAGCTTTAGGACAGCATGCCCAGCAGCAGACTGTGGGGAAGGAACAGTGGCATGTCTTCAGCTGAGTTTGGCTGGCGCAGCTAGGAGCACTAACCTATAGGGAGACCAGGAAAAAGGGCAAATACACCAAAGAAAACAGGAACCAGGTTTCTCACTGTTGGAAAAGCAAGGTATGAATGTAGCCTCCACCTTCCGAGTTCAAGTGATTTCCCTGCCTCAACCTCCCAAGTATCTGGGACTACAGGCGCATGCCACTATGCCTGGCTAATTTTTTGTATTTCAATAGAGATGGGGTTTCACCATGCTGAGGTTTCACCAGAGCCAGGATGGTCTCAATCTCCTGACCTCGTGATCCACCTGCCTTGGCCTCCCAAAGTGTTGGGATTACAGGCATGAGTCACCACGTCCAGCCTGAACTCTAATTTTTAATACACGGATCCAAAAAAGAAGGATGTGTGTGTATGTAAACCTCCCCAGCTCTGCCTGCTAAGAGAACGTAGAAGAAAAAACACCTTAGTAGCAGTGAGCACACCTACTGAACAGATCTTGTTTCCAAATACCATTTCACTAAAAGCAAGAAGGACTCCTTGGACAACTGCCTGGTTCCAGGGCTGGGACAAGGAAAAATAAGATTAGTCTGAAACATCTTATTTTAGCAAATGTAAAAAAGTGTTCAAAGAGGCTGGGCGAGGTGGCTCATGCCTATAATTCCAGCACTTTGGGAAGCCGAGGCAGGTGGATCATGAGGTCAGGAGATCAAGACCATCCAGGCCAACATGGTGAAACCCCGTCTCTACTAAAAATACAAAAAACTTAGCTGGCCATAGTGGCACACACCTGTAGTCCCAGCTACTCAGGAGGCTGAGGCAGGAGAATTGCTTGAACCCAGGAGGCAGAGATTGCAGTGAGCTGAGATTGCACCACTGCACCACAGTCTGGGCGACAGTGAGAGACTCTGTCTCAAAAAAAAAAAAAAAAGAAAGAAAGTGTTGAAAAAACGAGAAGGATGAGGACTTGTCGAAAAGACGCCAGATGTACAACATGAATATTCTTGGCGCTATTAAACTGTACACTTAAAAATGGTTAAGACTGGGCAGGTGTGGTAGTTCAGTCCCGTAATCCCAGCACTTTGGGAGGCCGAGGTGGGAGGATAGTCTGAGCCCAGGAGTTCAAGAGTAGCCTGGGGAACATGGCCAAAAAAAAAAAAAAAAAAAAAAAAAGATTAAGATAGTAAATTTTGTTACATGTTTGTTTTTTCACTGAAGTTAAAAATTAAAAAATTTTAAAAAAGACACCAGAGCCAGCTTCAAGTGGTTCCCACTGGCTGAGTTTGGGACAATTTGAGCTTCAAAATAAATAAGGATACTAGAGGACTACAGTCTTGCAAGTAAAGTAAGAATAAATAAGAACTTGAAAATGAAGAAACTTGGCAACACTATCTTAACCAAGTAACCACAGTTAGTATCACCAACATGGGACAAATAGACATAATTTTCCCTGATATGATGCCATGAGAAGAACATATGATCCCTGTGGCAGTCCTACCAAAAATACTAAAGTCATGAGAACAAACAGACCCAACTGAGGGACATTTTCTACTAAGTAACTGTTCCATAATCTTCAAAAATAGCAATCATCAAAGACAAGAAAATACTAGGAACCAATTCCGATTCAAAGAGCCTAAAGAGACATGCAAACCAAATGCAACACATAATCCTGAATCTATAAGATCTATGAATCCTAGAGCTATATGAAGAAGGTATCGCAAAAATCAGCAAGTCTGGATGGGGTCACGAATTATGCAGTAAGATGGAATGGATGTCAATTTCCTGATTTCGATGGTGTCAGAATGGTGAGGTTAGAGTCCCCTTGTACTGAGGAAGGTACAGTTGAAGTGTTAAAGGGTCATGGGACATTATGTCTATAATTCTATAGTTTATGCTTGCTTTTTTTTTTTTTTTTTTTTTTTTTGAGAGAGAGAGTCTCGCATTGTTGCCCAGGGTGAAGTGCAATGGCGCAATCTTGGCTCACCGGAACCTCTGCCTTCTGGGTTCAAGCGATTCTCCTGCCTCAGCCTCCCACTGGGATTACAGGTGCACATCACCACACCTGACTAATTTTTTGTATTTTTAGTAGAAAGGGTGTTTCACTATGTTGGCCAGACTGGTCTCAAATTCCTGACCTCGTGATCCGGCCACCTCAGCCTCCCAAAGTACTGGGATTACAGGTGTGAGCCACCACACCCGGCCTACAGTTTATTCTTAATGGTTCAGAAACGTTAACACTTGAGGGATTTGAGTGAAAGGTATATAGGTGCTCTGTGTCCTCTGTATATACTCTGCCTGATTTATATCTACTACGTATATATATTTGAATCATTTCTATATAAAAAGGTTAAAAGTCTATTGTTTCAAGCAAAAAAAAAAAAAATGTAATCTAAGATTTATAACATGTATAGAAAAAATATGGCCAGGCACAGTGGCTCACATCTGTAATCCCAGCACTTTGGGAGGCCGAAGCAGGTGGACCACCTGAGGTTGGGAGTTTGAGACCAGTCCAACCAAAAGCGAGAAACCCTGTCTCTACTAAAAATACAAAATTAGCCAGGCACGGTGGCACATGACTGCAATCCCAGCTACTCGGGAGGCTGAGGCAGGAGAACTGCTAGAACCCGGGAGGCAGAGGTTGCAGTGAGCAGAGATTGTACCATTGTACTCCAGCCTGGGCAACAAGAGCCAAACTCTGTCTTGATCTCTCTCTTTTTTTTTTGAGACAGAGCTTAGCTTTGTCACCAGACTGGAGTGCAGGGCACGATCTCAGCTCACTGCAACCTCCGCCTCCCAGCTTCAAGCGATTCTCCTGCCTCAGCCTCCCAAGTAGCTGTGACTATAGGCACACATCACCATACCCAGCTAATTTTTTATTTTTAGTAGAGAAAGGGTTTTGCCATGTTGGCCAGGATACTCTCAATCTCTCAACCTCATGATCTGCCGGCCTTAGCTTCCCACAGTGCTAGGATTACAAGCGTGAGACATCGTACCCAGCAGAAACTCCGTCTCAAAAAAAAAAAAAAAAAGAAAGAAAGAAAATATATGCCCAAAAGTGTGCAAATAACAGGAGGGAGTACAAATGGAATGATACTGCAGACAGGTTCTTATACAAGAAAGAAATGATACAACATTAATGGACAGTAATCTGTGACAAGATATGGATTATGTTTAGTAATATCTAGAGGAGTTATAGCAAAAAAAACCAGTAGCAATAGAACAGAGTTAAAAATACTCAACCTGATACCTGTTAATCATCTCTGCCTATGATGATAAAAAAGAAAAAAAAATACTCAACCAAAAAGGAGAAACAAAGGAAGAAAGCACAAAGGGAAAGAGAAAACAAAAAGCAAAATGACAGACTTAAACACAATGATATCAATTATTACATTAAATGTAAACTTCACAAACCAACAGCCAATATCATACTGAATGGGCAAAAACTGGAAGCATTCCCTTTGAAATCTGACTAGACAAGGTTACCCTCTCTCACCACTCCTATTCAATATAGTATTGGAAGTTCTAGCCAGAGCAATCAGGCAAAATAAAGAAATAAAGGGTATTCAATTAGGAAAGGAAGCAGTCAAACTGTCTCTATTTGCAGACGACATGATTGTATATTTATAAGACCCCATCGTCTCAGCCCAAAATCTCCTGAAACTGATAAGCAACTTCAGCAAACTCTCAGGACACAAAATCAATGTGCGGAAATCACAAGCATTCCTATATACCAATAGCAGACAGCCAGAGAGCCAAATCATAGCAAACTGCCATTCACAATTGCTACAAAGAGAATAAAATACCTAGGAATACAACTAACAAGGAATGTAAAGGACCTCTTCAAGGAGAACTACAAACCACTGCTCAACAAAATAAGAGAGGACACAAACGGATGGAGAAACATTCCATGTTCACGGTTAGGAAGAATCAATAAAGTGAAAATGGCCATACTGCCCAAAGTAATTTACAGATTCAACGCTATCCCCATCAAGCTACCAATGACCTTCTTCACAGAACTGGAAAAAAACACCTCAAACTTCATACAGAACCAAAAGAGAGCCCGCACAGCCAAGTCAATTCTAAGCAAAAAGAACAAAGTGGGAGGCATCACACTAGTGAACTTCAAACTATACTACAAGGCTACAGCAATCAAAACAGCATGGTACTGGTACCAAAACAGAGATATAGATCAATGGAACAGAACAAGAGGCCTCGGAGGCAACACAACACATCTACAACCATCTGATCTTTGACAAACCTGACAAAAACAAGCAATGGGGAAAGGAGTCCCTGTTTAATAAATGGCGCTGGGAAAAATGGCTAGCCATGTGCAGAAAGCAGAAACTAGACCCCTTCCTGACACCTTACACTAAAATTAACACCAGATGGATTAAAGACTTAAACATAAGACCTAACACCATAAAAACCCTAGAAGAAAATCTAGGCAAAATGATTCAGGACATAGGCATAGGCAAGGACTGCATGACTAAAATACCAAAAGCCAAAATAGACAAATGGGACCTAATCAAACTCCACAGCTTCTGCACGGCAAAAGAAACAGTCATTAGAGTGAATCAGCAACCAACAGAATGGGAAAAAATTTTTGCAGTCTACCCATCTGACAAAGGGCTGATATCCAGAATCTACAAAGAACTAAAACAGATTTACAAGAAAAAAAACAAACAAGCCCATTCAAAAGTGGGTGAAGGATATGAACAGATACTTTACAAAAGAAGACATACATGAGGCCAACAAACATACGAAAAAATGCTCATCATCACTGGTTATTAGAGAAATGCAAATCAAAACTACATTGAGATACCATCTCATGCCAGTTAGAATGGCGATCATTAAAAAATCTGGAGACGCTGGGCGCGGTGGCTCAAGCCTGTAATCCCAGCACTTCGGGAGGCCGAGGCGGGTGGATCACGAGGTCAAGAGATCGAGACCATCCTGGTCAACATGGTGAAACATCATCTCTACTAAAGATACAAAAAAATTAGCTGGGCATGGTGGCACGTGCCTGTAATCCCAGCTACTCAGGAGGCTGAGGCAGGAGAATTGCTTGAACCCAGGAGGCGGAGGTTGCGGTGAGCCGAGATAGCGCCATTGTACTCCAGCCTGGGTAACAAGAGCGAAACTCCATCTCAAAAAAAAAAAAAAAAAAAAAAATCTGGAGACAACAGATGCTAGAGAGGATGTGGAGAAACAGGAACACTTTTACACTGTTGGTGGGAGTGTAAATTAGTTCAATCATTGTGGAAGACAGTGTGGCGATTCCTCAAGGACCTAGAAATAGAAATTCCATTTGACCCAGCAATCCCATTATTGGGTATATAGCCCAAGGATTATAAATTGTTCTACTATAAGGACACATGCACACAAATGTTCATTGCAGCACTGTTTACAATAGCAAAGACCTGGAACCAACCCAAATGCCCATCGATGATAGACTGGACAGGAAAAACGTGGCACATATACACCATGGAATATTATGCAGCCATCAAAAACGACAAGTACGTGTCCTTTGTAGGGACATAGATGAACCTGGAAACCATCATTCTCAGCAAACCAACACAAGAACAGAAAATCAAACACTGCATGTTCTCACTCATAGGTGGGTGTTGAACAATGAGAACACATGGACACAGGGAGGGGAGCACTACACACTGGGCTCTGTCAGTGGGGGCAAATAGGGGAGGGACAGCAGGGGGTGGGGAGTGGGGGAGAGATAGCATGGGGGAAAATGCCAGATATAGGTGATGGGGAGGAAGGCAGCAAATCACACTGCCATGTGTGTACCTATGCAACAATCTTGCATGTCCTTCACATGTACCCCAAAACCTAAAATGCAATTAAAAAAAGAAAAAGTAAAAAATAATAATGATAATAAAATAAATAAATGTAAACTTCACAATTAAAAGGCAGAAACTGGCCAGGCATGGTGGCTCACGCCTATAATCCCAGCACTCTGGGAGGCCAAGGCAGGTGGTTCACGAGGGCAAGAGATGGAGACCATCCTAGTCAACATGGTGAAACCCCGTCTCTATTAAAGACAGAAAAATTAGCTGGGTGTGGTGGCACACACCCGTAGTCTCAGCTACTCAGGAGGCTGAGGCAGAAGAATTGCTTTAAGCCAGGAGGCAGAAGTTGCAGTGAGCCAAGATCGCACCACTGCACTCCAGCCTGGTGACAGAGTGAGACTCGGTCTCAAAAACAAACAAACAAAAGGCAGAAACAGTCAAACTACATAAACAAGCAAACTATAAAAAAATGTTGTTTATAAAACATGCAGTTTAAAACTTCAGACATGTTGAAAGATATACCATGCAAACATGCAGCGTAAGAAAATGGGGTAGCTGGGCGTGGCTTGCTCATGCCTATAACCCCAGCTTCTCAGGAGACTGAGGTTGGAGGATTACTGAGGCCAGGAGCTTGAGACCAGCTGGGCAACACAGTGAGACCCCCATCTCTAATTTAAAAAAAAAAAGCACAAACATGTACACATGTATTCCCAGCTACCTGGGAGGCTGAGGTAGATCGCCTGAGCCTAAGAGTTCAAGACTGCAATGAATTATGATTGTGCTACTGCTCTGGTGACAGAGTGAGACTCAGTCTCAAAAACAATCAATCAAACAGGCCTCGCTCTCACCTGGGTGACAGAGCAAGAATCTAGCAGTTGCTAAAGTCTTTAAAGAAAAAAGGAACGCAGTGTGGCTATATTAACGTTAGACAAGAGATTAGGACAAGAAGTGTTACTAGAAAAAAAGAACACCATTTCATAATGAAAAAGATTCACTTCAAGACATTATGGGCTGAGTGCAGTGGCTCACGCCTGTAATCCCGGGACTTTGGGAGGCCAAGGCGGCTGGATCACCTGAGGTCAGGAGTTCAAGACCAGGTTGGCTAAAATGATGAAACCCCATCTCCACTAAAAATACAAAAATTAGCTGGGTGTGGTAGCGCACAGCTGTAATTCCAGCTACTTAGAAGGCTGAGACAGAATAGCCTCAACCCAGAGGTAGTGGTTGCAGTGAGCCAAAATCTCACCACTGCACTCCAGCCTGGATGACAAGAGCAAGCCTCCATCTTAAAAAAAAAAAAAAAAGACATTATGATCCTAAATGTGTATGTACTTAACAACAGAGCTTCAAAATACATGAAGCCAAAAACTAACTACAGGGAAAAACAAATCCAAAATAATAACTAGAGAACTTAACACCCTCTCTCAATAACTGACAGAATCAGCTGGATGCAGTGGCTCATGCCTGTAATCCCAGCACTTTGGGAGGTCAAGGTGGCTTTATGCCAGGTGTTCAAGAACACCCTGGACAACATACTAAGACACTAACTCTACAAAAACTTTTTTAAAAATTACCCAGGACAGGGTGCAGTGGCTCACACCTATAATCCCAGCATTTTGAGAGGCCAAGACAGGCATATCACTTGAGGTCAAGAATTTCAGATCAGCCTGGCCAACATGTTGAAACCTCATCTCGCTAAAAATACAAAAATTAGCCAAGCGTAGTGGTGGGCACCAATAATTGCAGCTACCTGGGCTGAGGCAGGAGAATCTCTTGAACCCAGGAGGCAGAGGATGTAGTGAGGCAAGATCGAGCCACTGCACCCCAGCCTAGGCAAAAGAGTGAGACTCCCATCTCTGTAAATAAATAAATAAAGCAACCATTATAAAATAAAAAATAAATTTTTTAGGCCAGGCGAGGTGGCTCACGCCTGCAATCCCAGTGCTTTGGGAGGCCAAGGCGGGTGGATAACCTAGGTCAGGAGTTCAAGACCAGTCTGACCAACATGGAGAAACCCCATCTCCATTAAAAATACAAAATTATTTTGTATTTTTTGCCAGGCATGGTGATGCATGCCTGTAATCCCAGCTACTTGAGAGACTGAGGCAGGAAAATCAATTGAACCCAGGAGGCAGAGGTTGCAGTGAGGCAAGATCGCGCCATTGCACTCCAGCCTGGGCAACAAGAGCAAAACCCTGCCTCAAAATAAAAAAAAATCAGCAATTCCATTATTAGGTATTCCAAAAGAAATGAAAACATGTTCACACAACGACTCATCCACTAATGTTCACAGAAGCTTTTTCAAAATACAAACCAGAAAGAAACTAAATCTCTAACAAATCAATAAACAAATCACAGCATAAACATATAACAAAATATTACTCAGCAACTGATACATGCAGCAACATGGATGAATCTCAAAAACATCATGCTGAGTAAAGTGATCCTTGCACAAAAGAATATATACTATATGAATCCAACTGTATGAAGTTCTAGAATGAACAAAACTAATCTATGCTGGAAAAAAAAAATCAAAACAGTAGTACCTTGGGAGAAAGACTTGCTAAAGGGCCTAAGGGAATTTTCTCAGTGATGGTAGGTAATGTTTTATTTCTTGGTAGGGGTTTCAGTTGTGCAGGAGTATACATTTGTCAAAATTTAGATAATGTTCACTAAAGATATGTATATTTGTCCAGGCGCAGTGGCTCATGCCTATAATACCAACACTTTGGCAGGCTGAGACAGAAGGATCGCTTAAGCCCAGGAGTTAACCCACAACCAGCCTGGGCAATACATCGAGACTGCATCTCTACAAAAAATTAAAAAAATTAGCTGGGCATGGTGGCATTTTCATGTAGTCCTAGCTACTCAGGAGGCTGAGATGGGAGGATCATTTGAGTCTGGGAAGTCAAGGCTGCAGTGTGTCGTGATTGCACCACCACACTCCAGCTTATGTGAGAGAGACCCTGTCTTAAAAAACAAACAGCCGGGCACCGTGGCTCACGCCTGTAATCCCAGCACTTTGGGAGGCTGAGGTGGGTGGATCACCTGAGGTCAGGAGTTCGAGACCAGCCTGACCAATACGGTGAAACCCCATCTTTAAAAACAAATAAACAAACAAACAAACAAAATGTACATTCATTGTTACATAATTTTACAACAAAAGAAAACTGTTAATGTCCATCAAGGACAGACTGGTGACACATACACCATGGAATACTATGCAGCCATAAAAAATGATGAGTTCATGTCCTTTGCAGGGACATGGATGAAGCTGGAAACCATCATTCTCAGCAAACTAACACAAGAACATAAAACCAAACACTGCATGTTCTCACTCATAAGTGGGTGTTGAAGAATGAAAACACATGGACACAGGGAGGGGAACATCACACACCGGGGCCTGTTGGGGGTGGGAGACTAGGGGAGGGATAGCATTAGGACAAATACCTAATGTAGATGACAGGTTGATGGGTGCAGCAAACCACCAAGGCACATGTATACCTACGTAACAAACCTACACGTTCTGCACATGTATCCCAGAACATAAAATATAATTGAAAAAAAAAAAAGAAAGCTATAAGCAAATATTGAACCCTAGTTAATGACATGCATGCTGACGTATTTAGATCAAAGCGAAACAACGTCTGCAATTTACTGGGGAATCCATCAGAAAAATAAAATGGGTTGACGGGTAGGTAGAGTGATAAACAAGATATGGGATAAAACAAGTAGAGCCAACATTAGTGGCAGAATCTAGGAGGTGGGTGTACAAGTATTCACTGCAAAATTCTTTCAACCTCGGTGTATTCAAAACTTTTCATAAAAAAATACTGGAGGTGGGAGAATGGGCTGGAAAAAGCAGACACAGAGGCTACACATTCCTCTTTCAAGGAAGACGGGCAATACTTGGTGAAAGGAAGAGCCTTAAAATAGAACCTGAACTTGGCCAGGTGCAGTAGCTACGCCTGTAATCCCAACACTTCGGGAGGTCGAAGTGGGCAGATCATGAGGTCAAGAGACCAAGACCATCCTGGCCAACACAGTGAAACCCCATCTCTACTAAAAATTGTTGGGCGTGGTGATACACGCCTGTAGTCCCAGCTACTTGGGAGGCTGAGGCAGGAGAATTGCTTGAACCTGGGAGGCAGAGGTTGCAGTGAGCCAAGATGGCACCACTACACTCCAGTCTGGCAACAAAGCAAGACTGTGTCTCCAAAAAAAAAAGAAAGGAAGGAAGAAACCTGAACTCAGCCTGACATTAGATGTGCACAGGCAGGTGGGCTTTGGTTGTAGTCTATACCCAATGAGATGCACCTAACGGCAGCAATAAATCAGCCAGACGTAATCAGACCTAGGGCATCTTCTGACATGTGACAGAAAGTCAACATGCACCATAACTGATAGATGTGATCAAGGCATCTCATTAAGAACACATACCCCACCACGTAAACCAACAAGGGAAACATTCAGTTTCCACGCCTGACCAGAGAGCTAGCTCATAGTGACAACACACAGGAAGCAAATTTGATTTCTTGGAAAAAAAAAAACCTGCATGGAATTTTAAACTACAGAATGGACATAAATATTTAAATAAAGGCTTCTCACTTTTTCTTCTCCAAGGTACAAGTAACAACATATGTGAAATGGTATCTCCTACTCCTCGCTAGGTTTCCCTTAAGAACAGTAACACTACGGGTTTAGGCTGACCAGTCTTCTCACTTTCAGAAAAGTGAAAAACCTCTTTGGGTCACAAGAATCACCATCCTAAGCTGCAAACAAAAGCCCAAATTCCATGTTCCTACTCTACTTATTAAAGGGGATCACTTTCATTGTACACACATCTAATGCCTGTGATCAAATGCCCTAATTCTTAACATAATCCAAACAAAAAACTGTTACTGTTTGGGCACACTTGGGAGAAAAAGAAAAATGTCACATTTTTGGCAAAGACACAGGGCTAAGGAAAAAATTTCCTATTTCTACTAAAAAAAAAAAAAAAAAAAAAAAAAAAAAAAAAAAATTGAGTGGTTCCACTGAGAAATCCAAATGTAAACTCCTTCATACCTGCAGAATCATTGCAAGAGTAGCTGCTGTTCTTGACTGAGGGGTAAGAAAGCCAAGGAGCACAAAGTGCCCTAACAAAGATCCACTGTCCACAAGTACACAGTTGATGCATGCAGAGGACACGGCTGGGCTCACTGCTCCCCCAACAGATCCAGAGCACCAAGCCTGTCCCAGGTGAAATGAATGACATCCCTCACTGTGCCAGCTCCCAAAACACCACACACATTCTCCCAACCACAAAGAGTGTGCTGTGATTTATGATCTGCATACAATGCAGTGAAGGTTGTCCTGTCCCTCTGAGCAGCTCTTCCATGCCCATGCTGACCGTGTAGACTTGGTCCTCAGAACTCACCCCAGAGACCCTAAGGCAGCCAGCAGATGAGGCCAGAATGACTAGTAACATAAGGCTTGCTACTCTTCCGTCTTGATGAGTTATTACTGCACTCCTATATACAAACAAACTGAACTCCAGGATTTGATTCAAAATCCCCTGGTGCATTAGCCTTCTTTGGCTGCCAGGGCTAAGTACTACAGATTTCAGTGGCTTCCATAATAGAAACATATTCTCTCAGAGTCTAGATTCTGGAAGTACAAGATCAAGGCAAACGCAGGGTGGTTTCTCCTGAGGACTCTCTCCTTGGCTTGCAGATGCCTGCCTTCTCCATATGTCCTCAAATGATCATTTATTTTATTTTATTTTTTTAAAGACAGGGTTTCACCATGTTGGTCAGGCTCCTCATCTTAGGTGATCCACCCACCTTGGCCTCCAAAGTGCTCTGATTACAGGCGTGAGCCACCAGGCCCTGCCTGATCATTTCTTTATCTCTGCGTCCTAATGTCTTCTTATAAGGACATCAGTCAGATTGGATTAGGGCCCACCAAATTATCTCATTTTACCTTTATCACTTCCTTAAATACTCCATCTCCAGGCCAGGCACAGTGGCTCACACCTGTAATCCCAGCACTATGGGAGGCCAAGGTGGGTGGATCACAAGGTCAGGAGTTCGAAACCAGCCTGGCCAACATGGTGAAACCCTGTCTCTACTAAAAATACAAAAATTAGTTGAGCATGGTGGTGCATGTGTGTAATCCCAGCTACTCAGGAGGCTAAGGCAGGAGAATTCCTTGAACCCAGGAGGCAGAGGTCGTAGTGAGCTGAGCCACTCCGCTCCAGCCTGGGCAACACAGCGAGACTCTGTCTCAAAAAAAAAAAAAAAAAAAAAAAAGGCCGGGCGCGGTGGCTCAAGCTTGTAATCCCAGCACTTTGGGAGGCCAAGGCGGGTGGATCACAAGGTCGAGAGATCGAGACCATCCTGGTCAACATGGTGAAACCCCGTCTCTACTAAAAATACAAAAAATTAGCTGGGCATGGTGGTGCGTGCCTGTAATCCCAGCTACTCGGGAGGCTGAGGCAGGAGAATTGCCTGAACCCAGGAGGCGGAGGTTGTGGTGAGCCGAGATCGCGCCATTGCACTCCAGCCTGGGTAACAAGAGCGAAACTCCGTCTCAAAAAAAAAAAAAAAAAATTCCATCTCCAAATACAGTCACATCCCTGAGGTCCATGAGGTGAGGGCTTCAGCACATGACTCTGAGGGGACACTATTCAGCGCACAGACAGGAAAACAGGGATGAGAAGGTGCACACGAAACTGACTGCCCACACATGGGCACAGGGCCTTCATTACATGATTGCTTTTTTCTTTAAATTTGCTTTTAAAGTTTTCATTAAGGTTTTCCCGATCACTCTTACCAAAGCCTGCGTCCTCCATCTATCCCCAGGCTGCATCTCCCGCTCTGAGGCCACAGGCTCACCTTACACATTTCAGTCTCCAGCATCTATGTCTGACAGCATCAGTGCTAACAAACCATAGTTTAATGGGACAAGTGAATGCATGATGCAGAACACCTCCAGTGGCTTCAAGTGCATACAGAACCAACACCAAACTCCCCAGCCCAAGGTCCTCCCAGGACTAGGAGGCCCATTCCACCTCTACCCTATTTCTGAACTGCAGGACACAGTCCCGGTCCCAATCTGTCTGGAAGTGGCTGCTGCCTGCTCCATGAGTCTTCTGACATCCTAGATCTCCCCTTACTCTCTGATTTTAGGTGTAAGTGACCCACTTTCCAAAGTGTAACATCCCTAACCCTCTTCTTGGTATGCTAAGCATGTAACAGGCAAGCATGACCAAGTTATCTCATTAAAAACATGTATCACACCATGTAAACCAACAAGTAAACAGAGAATGATTTAAACACTGAACAGTTGGATTTACAGGACTTAATCATGACCATGTATTTACACTGCTGAGTGACCAGCAGGGGGCACTGCTGATGGAAATGAAGAAACTGGAAGATCAAGAGTAAGCGCCCGAGTGGGGCAGATTGCAGTTGCCCTTCTCCCGTGCAGAGTAGCCCTTCACTGCAATACTACTGCTAAAAGAAATGTTTTGCTTTATACTATCTTCCTCTGAAGGGATGCTCTGAGCAGCCCTCGAAGGTTCTGATGTGCTTTCTGAATCTAAATTACGACAGAATCTGACTATATATTGAAAATTAATAAATACATACTATGTAAATGGTAACTCTTCAAGACAGAAGAGTAATTAAGCCATATGTTGCCAACAGTTCTGGCCTCATCTACTGGCTGCCTTAGGTTCTCTGTTGGGCACCTTCTGCCAGGTTCTCCAGCCTCCTGACCCTGAGTTACCAAGCTGCCACCCAAAAATCACTGTGTTAGCTACCCAAGAGGAAAGATAAAACAAAACACAGCAGGTCCAATTCACCTCCTTAACCCAAATATGGCTTGTGACAGTTACAGAATCAGTTTAGTGGGTCACGACCACCAGGTTGGTTGGTTTGTTTTGAGGCAAGAGTCTCACTCTGTCACCCAGCCTAGAGTGCAGTGGCACAATCTCAGCTCACTGCAACCTCCACCACCCAGGTTCAAGCGATTCTCCTGCCTGAGCCTCACAAGTAGCTGGAATTAGAGGCACCCACAATCACACACCAGCTAATTTTTGTATTTTTCGTAGAGATGGGGTTTCACCATGTTGGCCAGACTGGTTTTAAACTTCTGACCATAGGTGATCTGCCTGCCTCAGCCTCTCAAAGTGTTGGGATTACAGGTGTGAGCCACTGCGCCCAGCCATGACCACCAGTTTTAATGGAAAAAAAAAAAAAAAAATTAAAAAATCAGACCGTTAAAAGTATGCTTCCTTTAAACTTTTACTTCATTTATACAGACACACACATTTGTGTCCATATCAGGTCAGCATGGAGAAGGTATGGCTTTCTGGTGCCTGCAGTGACCAAATTTTAAAAGGTGCTGGTCCAATTCAAGCTTTCAGTTCCTCACAAACAGTCCAGCAATGACTATAGCAGCTGATAGCTCAGTGCCTATAACCTAGGAGATCTTTTCCTCTTCACTTTCTATTATGGCAATTTTCAAAAACACACAAAAGTAGATGGAAGAATGTATAACCATTACCAAAGCATCCAGCTATTCCCTTTATTTCTTCTACTTTTAGTAAAGCAAATCCCAGAAATCAAATTATTTCAGCTACAAATATCTCAGTATACATGACTATCAGATGAGAACTTAATTATCATACCCAACAAAATGAATAATTTATTATTTAATATCTAGTCCTACATTCCTAGGGAACTTTATAACATTTTTCTGTTTTTATTTTTGTTTTTTTCCTTGAGACATGTCTTGCTGTCACTTAGGCGGTGGCACAATCACGGCTCACTGCAGCCTCAACCTCCTAGGCTCAAATGATCTTCCCCCTTCAGCGTCCCAAGTAGTTGGAACTACAGGCATACACTACCATGCTCAGCTAATTTTCTTATTTTTTGTAGAGATAGGGTCTCACTGTGTTATCTAGGCTGGTCTCACACTCCTGGGCTCAAGTGATCCTCCCACTTCAGCCTCTCAAAGTGCAGGGATTACAGGCATAGCTACTGCACTCAGCCTATAAACTTTTTCTACCTTAACGCAAATAAACTAGATAAATGCAAATATTTAACTTTGTTCAGTTTGAAATCATAGCCACCTGGTGGAGCAACCTAAGACCAGAGGCAGCAGGGAAGCTGAGACCCACAACAAGGTTAAGGCCACAAGACCGCTTTTTGGGGGGGGGGGCGGGGGGGAAGACAGAGTCTTACTCTGCTGCCCAGGCTGGAGTACAGTGGCATATCAACCCACTGCAACCTCTGCCTCCTGGGTTCAAGAGATTCTCCTACCTCAGCCTCCTGAGTAGCTTGGACTTTGGGACATGCCACCACACTTAGCTTATTTTTGTATTTTTAGTAGAGATGGAGTTTCACCATGTTGGCCAAGCTGCTCTTGAACTTCTACCTTCAAGTGATCCGCCCACCTTGGCCTCCCAAAGTGCTAGGATTACAGGCTTAAGCCACCACGCCCGGCCCTGACAAAATGGCTTTTTCAGACTGTGATCTGAATATAAAAATACACACACAACCCAACTTAAGTGTACATCCAAGTTTCTTATGAAAAGGAATTACTTCTTGACAGAATTGTGCCACAATGCACAGAACACAGGTCCATACTGTAGGTAGGAACCTTATACTCCAAACCCCAAAACAGGACTCGTAGGCTGAAAAGTACCACTCTGGGGCCAGGAGCGGTGGCTCACACCTGTAATCCCAGCACTTTGGGAGTCCGAGGCAGGTGGATCACGAGGTCAAGAGATCAAGACCATCCTGGTCAACATGGTGAAACCCTGTCTCTACCAAAAATACAAAAAATTAGCTGGGCATGGTGGCGTGTGCCTGTAATCCCAGCTACTCAGGAGGCTGAGGCAGGAGAATTGCCTGAACCCAGGAGGCAGAGGTTGCGGTGAGCCGAGATCGCGCCATTGCACTCCAGCCTGGGTAACAAGAGTGAAACTCCGTCTCAAAAAAAAAAAAAAAAAAGAAAAAAAGAAAAAGAAAAGAAAAGTACCACTCTGCAGACATCGGGACAGAAGGGCAGCCCCAATTGGTCACTTCTACTCCCTAGGGCCCACACCTTTAATGGCCAGTGGACTTCTCTGTCAATGCACTAATTCCTTCAGAGGTACCCAGGACTGATTCATCTCCCCCATCAGCTCCTCCGGGCCACAAGCTCTTCCTGCATCCCCATCACCCAGTGAGTTTCACGGGACACAGAGGGGCTCAACAGACATTTGTTAAATGAACATGGCCCACTTGAGGAAACCCAGGTGTACAATCATTATAACCACATGTGCTGAGGTGGCTTGGGAAAGGGCAGTGCTACACTGGGGCCAAATTTCCATGAAACGCACTTCGGTCCATCAGTTCTCTGCCAACTCACTGATTCCTGCGTCCTGAGGAAAATGGACCGTGGTAGAACAAGCCTGAATCACTGCCTGGCAAGACACCAAGACAAGTGTCTGAGACCTAAAACAAAACAAAACAAAACAAAAGGCCCACCTGGGCTCAAGTGATCCTCCTGCTTCAGCCTCCCAAGCAGCTGAGACTACAGGTGAACACCGCTGCACCTGGCTAATTTCTATATTTTTTGTAGAGATGGGTCTCTACAAAAAATATAGAAATTGTATTTTTTGTTGCCCATGCTGGTCTCAAACTCCGCTTGCCTCAGCCTCCCAAAGTGCTGGATTACAATCATGAGCTGCCATGCCCAGCCTAATTCTGCATTTTTTAAAAGAGCTAATTTAGAAGAATTTAAATGTCCAAACTGTACTTTCATAAAACTATTGTCATTAATTCTGCTATTTATGTCTGAATTTGTGTATAAGTTTACAGGAGATATCTCTGGTTAATTTACCTTAATGCAGGAGTCCCCAAACTGTGGCCCCCTGAGGCCATTTATCCGGCCCCCCGCCGCACTTCAGGAAGGGGCACCTCTTTCACTGGTGGTCAGTGAGAGGAGCACAGTATGTGGCGGCCCTCCAACGGTCTGAGGGACAATGAACTAGCCCCGTGTAAAAAGTTTGGGGACGCCTGCCTTAATGAGAATGATTTAACTACCAAAGTTCTTTTTTTTTTTTTTTTTTTTTTTTTTTGAGATGGAGTTTCGCTCTTGTTGCCCAGGCTGGAGTGCAATGGCGTGATCTCGGCTCACCGCAACCTCTGCCTCCTGGGTTCAGGCAATTCTCCTGCCTCAGCCTCCTGAGTAGCTGGGATTACAGGCACGCGCCACCATGCCCAGCTAATGTTTTGTATTTTTAGTAGAGACGGGGTTTCACCATATTGACCAGGATGGTCTCGATCTCTTGACCTCGTGATCCACTAGCCTCGGCCTCCCAAAGTGCTGGGATTATAGGCGTGAGCCACCGTGCCTGGCCTACCAAAGTTCTTAAGCTGGAGGTGGCCTCACACTGAATGTGGGAGCCGAGCAGGAAGGGTCTGCCAGCTTGTAATTGGCAGAGTACACGAGATAAAGTGTGTTAAGTCATGACCTGCAGAAGAATCCATGCCCCAAAGCTCCTTGTCTGGCTTGTCTACAGAAAACAAGCTAAGACAAGCGGCAGAATACAGAAAAAAACACAAAACTCCTGGTTTAAGCAACTACATAACAATTATCTCCCCTAGTAGAGACAATGAAATTAATAACCAACCTTGTTTATGCCTATATTTTTCATTGCCACCAAATGAAAAATTCTTGTTAATTTTTACTGTTTTTTTCTCACTTGTATTCCAAAAACTCAACAAAGTCTTACTGCTTCTCTCTCTCTCTGTCCATATTGCTGGATGTTTCTTGTTTTACCAAAGCTGACAGCTCCAGAAAAAAAAAAAAAAATCACTCAATCCCATCCTTGCCTATCACACACAGGTAGATGAGCTAGGTACTCCTTTAAGTGGTACACAGTGAGGTCATCAGTACTCAGCGCGCTCTTAGATCCCGGCATTCCATAGAACAGATGGCTCAGTTCCCACAAAGCTCAGCATCATCCACAATCGGGTCTGATGGTCCCTGCTAAGCAGTCACTGGGTTTGCACCTCTCCTTTCCAGCTAACTCCTTTTACTCTGCTTGGCTCCTCCCTCTTCTGTGCACAGCGCCCCTGTCTAGTCTTAACGCCTGCAGGCTGAATCACTCACTATATTGGGCTACCTTCCAGTCTTAAAACATCTTTGTAGGTAACCGCAAATTATATTATATTGCACCTAAATTAGACATGCATGGTCCTAACATGAAACAATGAGTTAAGAAAGTAGAGAAGCAGCACCACAGGACTCCCTGAAGGCCACCTGGCTACATTCCATTTCAAACAGGACTTTTAAATGGGGCACCTTGTCAAACAAGGTGGTATTTGTCAATTAAAGGACACTGCCCTACGGAGTACAGGGTAGTGAAATCGTAGGACTTACGGAGGTCTGCTTTAAACTTGTGGATAAAAGTGAGCACACACACATCAAAAACAAAACGATACCCAACACGTGATTATAAAGCATTTATTTAAAAAAGATACATTTTATTAAAATCCATTTTCCACTTTAATTGTAGCTCAATCCACATCGTTTTTCCAGTCTTAAAATATTTATCAACTACTGTACCCTTTTACTGTAATTAAAGCCACATTTTGTAAAACTACATAAACTGGGGTTTGACTATGAACTATGTCCTAAACTATGTCCTAAACATTGAACTATGTCCTAAATCCCACTGCCAAATGTAGAGTCACTAAAATCAATTAATGGTTTTAGGTCTGAGTGATACTGGACGAGTGAGCTGGCCATGAGGTGAAGGCCACCCCTGCTTTTACTGGATATCCAAAAACGAAGTCCAGTGAGCAGCAAACGTCTCCACGTTAACCACACAGCCCACTGGCTCCAGTTCCAGCCCTGGACAGCTTTCTGGCCCCTCGCCGGGCCCACTTCCTCTGCAGCCCCGGGTCCCGACGCGCAGAGAAGGCCGTCTGGGGCCGAGGTTGGGGCGAGCCGCTGCCCGGGCCGGAGGAAAGGCGCGGCGCTTCCTGCCTGCCCCGCCGCGCAAGCCCACCTGACCATTGTCCGGGGTCTCGCCCTGCCCCGCCCCGCCCCTCCAGCGGGCTCGCCACCCCCGCCCGGGCCCCGAGGAACACCCGCCCACCCGACCCTGGCCCCCAACACAGCCGCCCGCCGACCCCCGCAGCAGGACGCGCCCGCATACGCTCACCTTCTTGCCCTTCTTGCCCTCCTCTTCCATATCGCCGCGTGCGGCTCCCGCGGCCCGCCCGGCCCGCCCCGGGAGCCCCACCGCCAGCTGCAGCTACATGCTCGTCCCGGGCCCGCCGCCCCCGCGCTCCAGGCGCCGCCCGCTAGCCAGGCCCCGAAGTCTCCGCCCCAGCCGCGCCCCGCACCCGCACTTCCGGGCCCGAGGGAGCCGGCCCCCAGCCCAGCACAGGCCCCACCCTCCCCAGCGCAGGTCCCGCCCACAGCTGTCGCTCATCTTCACTTTCAGGCCCAAGGAAATCGGACCCGCGGGGATAAGACCCCGCCCCCTCAGGAAGGACGGAGCCTGTTGGCCCCGCTCACGGCGAGAGCACCGCCCACAGGCTGAAGATCCTGCCCCTTCAGGAGGGCGGAGAACGCGCCTGCCTTGCCCCGCCCCCAGCCCGCCCCGCGTCCTTCAGGAGAGACGGAAACACTCCTACCCCCACCTCGCCTCTTCAGGGCCGCGAGAACGCACCTGTCCAGCCTCCAGTTCGCTCCGCCTCCTCAGCGCGCGCGACACCGCGCGCGGGAGCAGCTGCAACTTTTTCAATTTGCCGCCATCTTTACGGCGGCCGACTTCCCAGCCTGCCTCGCGCTCGGGGAGGCGGAGCTCAGGCCTCTGAAAACGGGACGGTGGCAGGCGGGAGGGGGCGTGACCGGCAGATGGCGAAGGAGGGGCGCGAGGGGGCGGGCCCTCTGGAGGGGCGCGAGGGGGCGGGCCCTCTGGAGGGGCGGGGCGTCCCGCGGTGAGTCTGGGTGCGGTGCCGTTTGCTTTATTCTTGTGTCCCATTTTATTTCCTGAGCCACAGGGAATCCCTTTTCTAATATTTCTGTGTTCTAAAGTCTCCCTGCTTTGGACAAACACATTCGGAAAGTAGATATGCAACAACAAGGATGTGCGGGCTATCAGAATAGAATCGTAGAAGCTTACCGTCATCTGGCATGATTTACAAATTTTCCAGATGAGGTCCCGGGAATGGGGATTCACCCAAAAACACACTGCAAATTGGAGTCACCAACAGGTCTGCTATTTTGCCACTAAACCAACCTGCCAGTAAGGACTTTGTAGCACAACTAGAATGCAAACTTGTAACAAAGGGAACCAGTATTTGTCTCAACAGATTTTTTTTTTTTTTTTTTGACTCGGAGTACTGTCGCCCAGGCTGGAGTGCAGTGGCGTGATCTCGGCTCACTGCAGCCTCTGCCTCCCGGGTTCAAGTGATTCTCCTGCCTCGGCATCCTGAGTAGCTGGGATTGCAGGTGCCCGCCACCACGGCCGGATAATTTTTTGTATTTTTTTTTTGTAGAGACAGGATTTCACTATGTTGGCAGGCTGGTCTCAAACTCCTACTCCTGACCTCGTGATCCGGACGTCTGGGCCTCCCAAAGTCCTGGGATTACAGGGGTGAGCCACCGCGCTCGGGGCCTCGACTGATTTTTTTTTTTTTTCTGGTAAGTATTGGGTACTGTACCAGTTGTCAGTGTATTGTCTCTCAGCTCCACATTCACTTCTCATTTCCTGCTCTGAGAACATGGAGCTGGGCCCTCTAAGCATTCCTCCTTTGCTGAAGACACAATGTTAAGATCGTTAATGGGGCCATACGCAGTGGGTCAAGCCTGTAATCCCAGCACTTTAGGAAGTCGAGGCCAGCGGATCACTTGAGGAGTTCGAGACCAGCCTGACCAACATGGCGAAACCTCATCTCCATTAAAACACAAAAATTAGCTGAGTGTGGTAGTGCACACCTGTAATCCCAACTACTTGGGAGGCTGAGGCAGGAAAATCGCTTGAGCCCGGGAAGCCGAGCTTGCAGTGAGCCCAGATCCTGCCACTGCACTCCAGCCTGGGTGACAGAGTGAAACTCTGTCTCAAAAACAAAGATTTACAGGAACATTGTGACCCAATCAAGGACAAAGAAGTTTCACAACCCCCTCACAACCAGATGTCCATTATCATTGGACAAGTCATGACTTCAGCCTGCACCGTCTTCACCCTCCCGTAACATAAAAGGAGACTGAAATTCATATTAACTTAAAACGGTTCTTAGGACATTACTCCACCATCTTCTCAGTTCACTGGCTCTCCAAAATAAACATTACTTTCCTTGTCTCTTATCTCTGGCTGTTGTAGGGCGAACTGTATGAGCTTTGGACTTGGTGAGTTCTGCCCTTCATCTCTGGGAAGCTGAGGGACATATCTGCACAAGAACAAAGATTGCTTTACTATGCAGATAAGTTCCCCATCAGGTAATCTCTTGGAGATGTCCTCAGAAGAATAGACAAAAGGTCTATGACAACTCCGAGTCTCTTGGTTGATCTTTCCTGGTTATAGGATGAGATTCCTAGAGAGAGGTTTTTGAGACGATGGCATTTCTTTTTTTCTTATTTGGAGACAGAGTCTCACTCTGTCACCCAGGCTGGAGTGCAGTGATGTGATCTCGGCTCACTGCAACCTCTGCCTCCCAGGTTCAAGCAATTCTCTGCCTCAGCCTCCCAAGTAGGTGGGACTGCAGGCACCCACCGCCATGCCTGAGGGAATGTGTTCTCTTTCTGGATCCACCAGGGGGCGCAGTTTCAAGGGCAAGAACTTGCCAGCGCCATGTAGGACAAACTCATCTCTCTCTCCATCCATCCGGGAGATTTAACAGTTTCTGTTTTAATTTTCAAGGGCACAGGAAAGTGTCAAAAGTCAATCACTCAAGCGGAAGTTCTAAGGAACTCCTTTCACTGGCCTGGGGTCTTAGAGAAGCTGGGTTAAAAGTCCCCTTCTCGGCCGGGCGCGGTGGCTCAAGCCTGTAATCCCAGCACTTTGGGAGGCCGAGGCGGGTGGATCACGAGGTCGGGAGATCGAGACCAACCTGGTCAACATGGTGAAACCCCGTCTCTACTAAAAATACAAAAAAAAATTAGCTGGGCATGGTGGCGCGTGCCTATAATCCCAGCTACTCAGGAGGCTGAGGCAGGAGAATTGCCTGAGCCCAGGAGGCGGAGGTTGCGGTGAGCCGAGATCGCGCCATTGCACTCCAGCCTGGGTAACAAGAGCGAAACTCCATCTCAAAAAAAAAAAAGTCCCCTTCTCCCACACCCCTTCGGACTCCATGTTTCGGTCCCCTTCCACGAACACTCCCTTCGTTGAAGCCGTCTTTCTCTTGGATTTCCCCTCTGGAGTCCCCTCCCACACTCTCATGGAAGCCTGTCTTCCCCTCCTAAACACCAGCTCTCTCTCTATTCCCTTCCACTCAGAGTGGAAGGTGCTTTCCTCTTCTGGAATCCATCTGTCTGGACTCTCTCACTCAGTGTGAGAGTTAGCTGTTTCTTTCTCTCTCCTCCTTTTTCTTTCTTTACCTAAATAAATCATTTTCTACAAACACTTTTGAGTCCGGCATTTACTGCGCACTGTGCCGTGGTCTCCTCTCCCGTTCTTCAGGGAGTGATAGACCAAGAACCTGGAGAAATGTCCTCTCAGGGGAACTGAGGGCTCCCTTGAACCCCTGAACTGTAACATGCCCAGCTAACTTTTGTATTTTTAGTAGAGGGTTTCACAATCTTGGCCAGGCTAGTCTTGAACTCCTGACCTTGTGATCTATCCACCTCAGCCTCCCAAAGTGCTGGGATTACAGGCGTGAACTATCATGCTAGGCCTAATAATTTCTTTTTTCTTTTTGAGACAGAGTCTCCCTCTGTTGACCAGGCTGAAGTGCAATGGTATGATCTCGGCTCACTGCAATCTCTGCCTCACAAGGTTCAAGCGATTCTACTGCCTCAACTTCCAGAGTAGCTGGAATTACAGGCACCTGCCACCACGCCTGGCTGATTTTTTTATTTTTAGTAGAGACAGGGTTTCAAAAGCCAGGCTGGTCTTGAACTCCCGACCTCAGGCGATCCAGCCACCTCAGCCTCCCAAAAGTGCTGGGATTACAGGCGTGAGCCACCATGCCCAGTATCTCTAGTAATTCTTTATATTACACTTTTTCTACACTGTGTTTCTGTCTCCTGACTGGGCCTATCTGATACTGATACAAAAGAAATATTGGTCTCTAGAACTCCCCAAAGGCATTGGTATTCCAGTCTCTGCCAGATGAAGCAGAGATAGGGGAAACACCCTCTCAATCTGCCTTCTGCAATAATCCAGCTTGCCACATTTACACAAGCAAATGATGTAATGCATTTGATTGTCATTGTTCTCCCACCATTCACAGAACAAAGGCCTGATATTTAAAGTCTTCCACAATCTGCCACAAATGCATATTTATCACTCCATAATACAGTAAATATTTATCACTCCATAATACAGTAAATAACACTACTAAAACTTCCCTTAGCCTGCCCCTGAACCTGCTGACTTCCTCAGGCTGTACTTAACCCCATTAGAATACCTTTGCCCTATCTTTGCATCCACAGGTTCATGCTTCAAGTAAAAATCCATCTGCTAATGATCAGATGGTGATAACTGGGAATAAAGACAATAAAATGAGAAAAGCAAAGGCTGTTCGTTCAGAACTTCCTATAACAAGGGAGTCAGCCACCATCATTTGTATACAGATGACGCGCAATGTCAGGCAGAAAAGTGGGTAAGATTTATAGTGAAAAAAGGAACACCTCCAGCAATGTCCTAATTAGAGGACTGATGATTAGTGATATTGAGCATTTTTTAAATATACCTGTTGGTCATTTGTACGTCTTCTTTTGAGAAATGTCTATTAAGATTCTTTGCCCACTTTTCAAGGGGATTGTTTGTGTTTTTTGCTGTCAAGTTGTTTGAGCTCCTTGTATATTCTAGATAGTTCCTTGTCAAATGAAGTTTGCAAATATTTTCTCCCATTCTACAGGTTGTCTCTTCACTCCGTTGATTGTTTCCATTGCTGTGCAGAAGCTTTTTAGTTTTAGCTTAATATAGTCCCATTCGTCTAGTTTTGGTTTTGTTGCCTATGCTTTTGAAATTTTAGTCAGGCCGGGCGTGGTGGCTCAAGCCTGTAATCCCAGCACTTTGGGAGGCCGAGGCAGCTGGATCACGAGGTCGAGAGATCGAGACCATCCTGGTCAACATGGTGAAACCCTGTCTCTACTAAAAATACAAAAAAAAAAAAAAAAAAAAAAACTAGCTGGGTGTGGTGGCGCGTGCCTGTAATCCCAGCTATTTAGGAGGCTGAGGCAGGAGAATTGCCTGAGCCCAGGAGGCGGAGGTTGTGGTCAGCCGAGATCGCGCCATTGCACTCCAGCCTGGGTAACGAGAGCGAAACTCCGTCTCAAAAAAAAAAAAAAAAAAAAGAAAAGAAATTTTAGTCATAAAAATCTTTTCCTGGATCAATGTCTTGAAGCATTTCCCCTGTTTTCTTCTAGTAGTTTTGTAGTTTCAAGTCTTAGATTTCAGTCTTTGATCCATTTTGAGTTGATTTTTGTATCTGGTGAGAGATAGGGTTCCGGTTACTAATTAAGTCCTAGCCTTTTGGGGCTGTTACAAAAGTTACTCCTGGATTGTCACTAGAGATAACACCTGGCCTCCTGCAAGTTTGTTTTATAGCAGGCTGGTTTCCTGGGCTGGTTGCTGTACATAAGGAATTGGTTTCCTGAGGAGGTTGCTGCAGGTTGTAGGTCAGAGTTCAGTTGTATAAATGGTCCAGCTATTGTCTATTTGTATATTCAGTCTCTCATAACAGATGCCAATGAGACAATTATAAGACAATTTTTCTTTCCAGGTCACATCTTGGCTGTAAAATGTCCTAACAGCCACCTAATTTGGAGTGATTATTGCTTTCTTACCAATAAACTCCCAGCTCTTACCAATGGCTCCCACGTCTTGAACAAAAAACGACCAAGGTACCCAATTACTAAACTGCCCAGGCTTCATGAAAGCAACTTTATAGCCATGATACTCACTTCCTTCTCTCCCCTTTTCAGAATCACTCAGGGACAGCCTAAACCTTACAAAATCCCCTTCCTATTCCCTTATAATGAGAAACAGCCTATTTTCCTCTGGGGTGGTCTCCCTGGCCATGGTAGGTTAATAACCCCAAGTCTTTTAGACTCTGGCTAAATTTGGCTGTTGAGTTTTATGACTCAGCTCAAGAATCACATCTTCTACTAAATCTCTGGATGCAATTTTCCCCTCCTCCAATTTCCAGATAACTTTATTTGTGTGTCTGTGATTCTAGTTAACCATGTTTAGTACATTTTCTCTACTAGAATGAGCTCCTTCGGAGGTACGCACTGCATGAGATTCCTCCTTGTACCTGAAAGAAACTCTAATAAGGGAAATTATGTACCTCAAGCCAGTCTGAGGAGGAGGGGCCCTGGCAACATTACCTGAACATAGCTTCTCATAGATGCTTACCAGCTAGGCCCTGGGGTTTTTAGGAAACACCTAAACACTGAAAATTTACCCTTAATTGGCCTATTCAAAGACAATGTTCCCAGATTTGCATTTTTCCTAGATTTTGGCCAATATATACATGTTTTGAGACAGGGTCTCGCTCTGTCACCCAGGCTAGAGTGCAGTGGCACCATCTCGGCTCACTGCACCCTCAACTTCCAGGATCCAGCTATCTTCCCCACCTCAGCCTCCCAAGCAGCTGGGACTACAGGTGCATGCAACCACACTGGCTAATTTTTGTATTTTTAGCAGAAATGGGGTTTCACTATGTTGGTCAGGCTGGTCTCAAACTCCTGACCTCGTGATCTGCCTGCCTCAGCCTCTCAAAGTGCTTGGATTACAGGCACATGCCACCATGCCCAGCCTCTGAGTTATTTTTTGACATATAACAGGTCACACTTCAATTGTTGTGCATTTGATAAATCCATATAGACTGCATTAATGAAGGAAAGGCACTTTAGAGTTCATAAGAGTGAATTAACAGAGAATTTTAATATCCAGCTTCCAGGCCTATAAATCATGAAGGACCAAATCAACTCTGGATCAGAATGACCTCTCAGAAACACAGCCACATTGTGTGGCCCCCAACGGAAGCAACCTTGCAACTTTACTTTGATATCTCCTTAGCTATCACTGTTTATTCTTCTAGAGTGGCTCATTTTCTTTTCACGCATACATCTGTAGGAGACGAGAATATGCCACCCCAAAATATGCCTCCATGGCATAAGGACTATTTTGAGCTGATAATTTTGAGAAACAGAAGTTATGAAAACAGCATAAGCTACTCCTTTGAAAAGGAAATTTACAGTCTTAAAAGAAATCTCTCTTTGTAAGGGTGTCTCTCTCTCTGCCCCAGGAAGAGAAGGATGACTCTAAATCATCAGAGACCCTTATCAGTGGAGAAGGCAGCAACTTATTTACTGTAATTTTCCAGGTCTTTCTCCCAAAACTGGCCTTCCCCACTCCCTTCTTTGCTTTTAGCTGAAGATGGTACTTAAACCTGAATTCTAGGCTGCTCCTTTGAGATTTACTTATTTTCTTGGGTATCTCATATGTATGTGCAAAGTATACATGTTAATATAGTTCCATTCGTTTTTCTCTTGTTAATCTGTCTTTTGGGCTGGACATGGTGGCTCACGCCTGTAATCCCAACACTTTGGGAGGCCAAGGCAAGAGGATTGCTTGAACCCAGGAGATGGAGATCAGCCTGGGCAACATGATGGGAATCCATCTCTACAAAATTTAAAATTTAAAAATTAGACAGGCGTGTGCGGTGGCCAGCTCCTGTAGTTCCAGCTACTTGGGAGGCTGAGGTAGGAGGATCACTTGAGCCTGGGAGTGTAGAGGTTGCAGTGAGCCGTGACAGCACCACTGTGCTCTAGCCTGGGAGACAGAATAAGATCCTGTCTCAAAAAAAAAAAAAAAAAATCTACCTTTTGTTATAAGGACTCCAGCTGTGAACTTAGAAGGGTAGCAAGAAAATTAATCTTTCCTCCCCTACATATGCTACTGATAGAGACAGGAGACAGCCAAATGCCATCCAGGTCATTATGCACAGGGGGCTTGCCCAAACATGCCCATGGTGAAAAATTCCATCTCTTTTTTTTTTTTTTTTTTTTTTTCTTTGTTTTGATACGGAGTTTCGCTCGTTACCCAGGCTGGAGTGCAATGGTGCAATCTCGGCTCACCGCAACCTCCGCCTCCTGGGTTCAGGCAATTCTCCTGCCTCAGCCTCCTGAGTAGCTGGGATTACAGGCACACACCACCATGCCCAGCTAATTTTTTGTATTTTTAATAGAGATGGGGTTTCACCTTGTTGACCAGGATGGTCTCGATATCTTGACCTCGTGATCCAACCCGCCTCAGCCTCCCAAAGTGCTGGGATTACAGGCTTGAGCCACCGCGCCCGGCACGAAAAATTCCATATCTTAACACATGTGCAGTAAGGGAAATAAATCAGGGCGGAGCAGCTCAGACTAGGAGTCCACATGTGCATTGAGGGAATGGGGTGGAGCCACCAGGAATTCACGCGTTATGCAGGGGAGAAGCCAGGCCTCTTCAGCTCCAGTGTGGTGGCCTGGTATTTAACCTGTGAGGTGGGAGCCTGTTGGTAGGACCTCCTCTTTGCTGAGAGCTTTCTTTTCACTTAATAAATTCTCACCCTTCAATGTGTCCATGTGCCTAATTTTTCCTAATCAGGAGACAAGAACCTGGATTTTAGCTGAACTAAAGAGCAAAAAAATCTAGCTTCACTACTTGGCCTGGAAGAACAATGGAATTACTCATTTGAGATGTGGGTTTGAAGAAAGTTATTTTTAGTATTCTGACAAGCAGTTAAAATACTGCTGTCATGTCTCTCTCTTTGTGCCAGTCTCCATCCTGTTTCTACCTTCCAGTTTCCCAGCATAATCACAATTCAACTCTGATTACGTAATTTTTATGTTTTGGCATCTTTTCTGATTGGTTTTTTGTTTTTTAGATGGGGTCTTGGTCTGTCACCCAAGCTGGAGTGCATTGGCACAATCATACTGCACTGCAGCCTCAATCTCTAGGGCTCAAGTGATCTTCTGATCTCAGCCTCCTGAGTAGCTGGGACTATCAGCCACCGTGCCTAGCTAATTTTTAAAATTTTTTGTAGAGATGAGTTTTGTGATGTTTCTCAAGCTGGTCTTCAACCCCTGGGCTAAAGCAATCCTCCTGTCTGGGCCTCCAGAAGTGCTGGGATTACAGGCCACCATGTCTGGCCTGTAATTACTTTGATAATAAGTAAGCATCTCCCTTTCTCTGTGTCTGTCTCTCTCTCTCTCTCTCTCTCTCTCTCTCTCTCTCTCTCTCTCTCTCCCTTTTTAAGACAGAGTCTCGCTCTGTTGCCCAGGCTGCAATGCAGTGGCACAATCTCAGCTCACTGCAACCTCCACCTCCTGGGTTCAAGCAATTCCCAAGTAGCTGAGATTACAGGGGTGTGCCACCACACCCAGCTAATTGTTTGTATTTTTAGTAGAGATGGGAGTTCCCCATGTTGACCGGCCTGGTCTCAAACTCCTGACCTCAGGTGATCCACCTGCCTAGGCCTCCCAGAGCGCCAGATTCAAGGCATGAGCCACTGTGCCTGAGTCTTTTTTTTTTAGATGGAGTCTCATTCTGTCATCTAGGCCAGAATGCAATAGCAGCATCTTGGCTCACTGCACCTCTGACTCCCAGGTTCAAGCAATTCTCCTGTCTCAGTCTCCTGAGTAGCTGGGACTACAGGCATGGGCTATTATACTTGGCTAATTTTTGTATTTTTATAGAGACAGGGTTTCACCATGTTGGCTAGGCTGGTCTTGAACTCCTGACCTCAGGTGATCCACTCACCTCAGCCTGCCAAAGTGCTGGGATTACAGGTGTGAGCCACCACACCTGACCACAACTCCCCTTCTTCAGTGAAGTTTTTTGGGTTATCACTCTGTTAAAAAGCTCTTCTCTTTCAGTCCCTTGGGAGAGCCTTTTTACAGTAACACACATTCTCTGGCCCTTTGTAACTATTTACTTTCTTAGTTCTCTTTCATCATCTCTGAAACCACCATTGCAAAGTTATAACTGAGACAGTGACAGAGAACTGACCAAACCAACTCCATCCTGTTTCTAACTTCCAAGCTGTCCTTGTTCATTCCTGGGTGGAGGTTGAACTAATGAACTAACTTTGGGAGGAACTTAGTTTATAGTTTAAAAGAAAGACAATAGGCCAGCATGGTGTCTCACGCCTGTAATCCCAGAACTTTGGGAGGCTGAGGCCAGTGGAACACCTGAGGTCAGGAGTTCGAGACCAGCCTGACCAATACGATGAAACCCTGTCTCTACTAAAAATACAAAAATTAGCCAAGTGTGGTGGCGGGCACCTGTAATCCCAGCTACTTGGGAGGCTGAAACAAGAGAATCGCTTTAACCCAGGATGCGGAGGTTGCAGTGAGCTGAGATCGCGCCATTGCACTTCAGCCTGGGCAACAAGAGCAAAACTCCATCACAAAAAAAAAAAAAAAAAAAAAAAAGAAAAGAAAAGAAAAGAAAGACAATAATAGCCCTTTCCCAAAACAAACTCCCTTCTTGCCTGGGACCGGACTGCCTTTGTAGGACTAACAAATTAACCAAAATATTAGAAATTATGATTTAAGAGTTATGCAGCTACAAGGTTCTGACCCTCCCCAAATTGCTCCTGGGGACATCACTAAAGTCCAAGATCTGTGTTTGAGATATTTCGTAGACCCTACACTGGATCGATCAACTGGCACCACCAAGATGGATAAACTGGCTCATCTGATCTTGTGGCCTCCACCCAGTAACTGACTCAAGCACAAGACATCTAGGACTCCATATGATTTCATCTCTGGCCCCACCAATCAGCGCTCCTGACTCACTGGCTGCCTCTCACCCACCAAGTTATCCTTAAAAACCATGACCTCCGAATGCTTGAGGAAACTGATTTGAGTAATAAAGTTCCAATTTCCCGCACAGCTGGCTCTGCGTGAATTATTCTTTCTCTATTGCAATTCCCTTGTCTTTTTTTTTCTTTTTTTTTTTTTTTTGAGACGGAGTTTCGCTCTTGTTACCCAGGCTGGAGTGCAATGGCGCGATCTCGGCTCACCACAACCTCCGCCTCCTGGGTTCAGCCAATTCTCCTGCGTCAGCCTCCTGAGTAGCTGGGATTACAGGCATGCACCACCATGCCCAGATAATTTTTTGTGTGTGTTTTTAGTAGAGACGGGGTTTCATCGTGTTGACCAGGATGGTCTCGATCTCTTGACATCGTGATCCAGCTGCCTCGGCCTCCCAAAGTGCTGGGATTACAGGCTTGAGCCACCGCGCCCGGCTCCCCTGTCTTGATAAATTGGTTCTGCCTAGGCAGCAGGCAAGGTAAATGGAGCCATTATAATCTCATATCAGACTGGCAGAATGGACCGAGCAGTCTGATATGAGCATCTTGGCTAGGACAAACTGCACCAGGCCCTGGCTGTTCTAGGAGGTTTTGAGCAAACCATTTGACTTGTTTGGGTGAGCCTTAGTTTCCATGCTAGTAATCTGGAAGTAATAGTCCTGTCCTATCTGTCCCTTAGGATTCTGACATGTAGTGAAGTATGGGATTTGCATACCGGTGACTGAGTATATTTACTAGTTGCCATACATATAATACGAGTTTCAAGCCCTGCTCTGCTTTTACTTATATAGAACCACGTTCTCACCTTTCTAGCCTGATCATTCAAGACCCCTGAACACACAGCTACCGCCTCTCCCGCTCCTCATTGAGATCCTTCCAGAACAGTACAATCTTGTAATACTTAGCTGTATCACCAGCAAACCATATCCTTCCCAATTTCAGGACCTTTCAATGTATTTTCCTCTGCCTGGGGATGGGTGGGGGTGGAGGGTAGTTTCCTCCCAACCCATGAAACCTCTCCACAACAGCAGAAGCGACAGAAAACCATTATCGAATAAGCATTAAACCAGAATGTGATGCTATACATCACATGCAACCTGCTAAAGGCAACACAAAGACAGAAACTCACTCTTTTTACATAGCTAAGTAGAGATAACCCACCACATTACGTAGGTTTTGCAGTTTGGAGTCAGTTGACAAGCCGTTGACCTCCCAAGAAAGTAGACACTTGGCCATTTTGTCCCTTAACAATTATGTTTCTTTTCATTTTTTTAATTTATTTTTTATAAGACGGGGTTTCACCATGTTGGTCAGGCTAGTCTTGAACTCCCGACCTCCGGTGATCCGCCCGCCTTGGCCTCCAAAGTCCCTGGATTACAGACGTGAGTCACTGCACCCGGCCTTCTTTTTTTTTTTTTTTCTGAGATTAAGTCTTGCTCTGTTGCCCAAGCTGGAGTGCAGTGGTACAATCCCGACTCACTGCAACCTCCGCCTGCCGGGTTGAAGCAATTCTCCTGCCTCAGCTTCCCAAGTAGCTGGGATTACAGGCGCCCACCACCATGCCAGGCTAATTTTTGTTTTTTGTTTTTGTTTTTTTAAGAAGAATGGAGATTTCCCCATGTTGGCCAGGCTGGTCTTGAACTCCTGACCTCGTGATCCGCCCGCCTCAGCCTCCCAAAGCGCTGGGATAACAGGCGTGAGCCACCGCACCCGGCCTAATAATTACACTCCAGGGAGATGGCTTCCAACAAACATTCCTGAGTTGAGCCTGGCAATAGAAGAGAAAGACTTGAGTACATTTTATAAGGAGAGAGGCTGAAATTCTGAAAGAAAAGAGCATGGGATGTGGTTTCTCGTCCCTTATTTTCCGCAGGGAAAATTAAACCCTATGTATAATTTGTATTTGCCCTTCCACCTGCATCACCTTTCCCCCCCTTGCTCCCACAGGCAGGCTCTCGTTCATTCCCGAGGCCCCGTGTCTACTACGTGCTTAGATTCCGCCCAGCCCTGCGTGGGCCGCCACACCGGGAAGACACCACCCATTCGGGGCTCAGCGCGCCCGTCCCGGCCACACAGTCTGGCCTCCGTCCTTTTAGCTGCAGGGGCAGATTCCATGATTCCAGCCTTCCGGTCACTAAAGGAGGGTAGCAGGGGCAGTTGAGAGACTCCACTTTGTTGACACGCAGACACCTCTAGCACGGCCCAGCCCCAGCACCCTAACCTTTAAGCCCAAGCCCAAACCCACCCGGCAAAGCCCGCGCCGATGATGTCATCTGCCCCAAACGCTGTGGCTCCGGCCGCTCACGGTTTCGGGGCGGGGCTACGCGGTGACGTCGAGGTGCGCGGTGACGTCGAGGGCGCGGCGCCGTGCTCCGCGTCAGTCTTGGCTGCCGGCTACTGTGCTCAGTACTCGTCAGGGTGCGTTTTCTCGCAGGTTTGTTATCCACCGCCATCCTGGCTCCCACGTGTTGTCTGACTATTCTTGAGCCCAGGTACCGGTAGTGGGGGATCGAGGCTCAGTGGCGGACGGCGCGGGAGGCTGGGCTGCAGTCGGGGGAGCGAGTGGCGCCGGCGGTTCTTGGAGCTCAAGCCTTTGCTACACGTGCTACTTCTCCCAAGAGGCGGGTGAGCGCGTTCGGAACATTTTCCCCGGAAGAGACTCAGGGGTTAGGGATGAGTAACGTCGTGCTTCTCTTTCAGCAGAGTAGTGGGGTTTCTGCATGATCTGGCTGGACCCCAGGCGGGATGGGACGTGTGGTCGTCTGGAGGGACCTCACCGGAAGGGATGGGATGGCGGGTAGACCAGCCGCAAGAGAAGCTGTAGAGGGGCCCAGGCGTTGCAAGGAGCTGGTTAATGGTTCAGAGGCATAAGCTGGAGCTGACTGCATTTGTTCCCCTCTAGTGGGGAGCCATGGCTAAGGTGATGGCCTCACAGTGGAAGAGCTTCCTGTCACAGCAACTCTTTTGCAAGATGCCCTGGTAAGTCAAGTTGCAGAGACCGCAACTCTGCCTTCCTGGAACTAGGCCTGCGTTTTCTCTGAACCATTATTTCATGGGGAAAATGAAATCTGATTCATGTGTCCTGGCCTACGTAGTCGTTAAGAAGTGATTTCAGAGCCGTAAGATACATGAGAGAAAAATGAAGGGGAAAAGGCCGTATTTATGTTTAACTACGTGATAATAAGGATGTGTCTGGTCACAGTGAAGAGCCATGCTTGAATTGTAATGTCCAAGAATAATCAAAGAAAGTGGGATTTTAGTTCGTATTGTCTGATCTATTTAAAAATTTAATAAGATTCTCTTGCAAGACACCTTCCCTTCTTCCTCACCCAGAAAGATCTTTCCCTGAGAGTCATCAGTAGCTCTGGTCTGTAACCAAGCTCAGGTGTCTAATTGAACCCTCAGGTCTCTTCTTGCAGCTTCCAGCAGGGACTGGTGCTCAGTGAGAGGGGACTGCCAGATTCCTAGGGTGTGGGGGATTTGGGTGAATGAGGATAGCAAGCCTCCAGCGTGCTTGGGTCTGTGGTGATCCTATGCATTCCTTCAGTGCTTGCTAGAACAGTTTTGAAACGGTTTGAGGCCTTGCCCTGCTCCATCCAGAGCAAGGTTATAGAAATTTCAGACAATGACTTCCTGCCTCCTGGATCTGGTGTGCTGGGCTTTGTATAGATCTGCAGCCATCTAGTGAATGTGGCAGCCACTTGACACACAGGTGGCCAGCGGCTGCTATGTTGGACCGCAAAGATTAGAGGGCATTTCTGTCGCCGTAGAAGTAGTTTTGGACAATGCTGGTGTGAAAGGTGAAGAGAATCCTGAGTGTTTGCTATGCTCCAGGCTCAGTACAAATTTCATTTTATTATACACTTAAAGCAAAGGCCTTCTAAAAGTTGAGGATGAATCCAAGAGGGGTGGTAAAAAAAAGTAGGAGCTGAAACAGTGTGGAGAGGAATAAACAGGGAAGAGTCTTGCCCTGAGAGACTAATGGGACAGGATATTTACAAGGCAAATCAAAAAGAACCAAAGGCTTAGCTCTGCAGAAGGGCTGAGTGCCCCAGGAGCTAGTGGAGGAAGAAGTCAGTGTGTGCTCACCTTAAAGAAAAAAACTCTCGGAAGAGGAAGGTGCTGATGTTGTCGAACACCTGTTTTGCACCAAACCTCCTACTTCTTGTTATAAATCTTTGAGGCATCACCATGAGGTCATTTTAGGTTCAGTAAAGAAGAGGGGCCCAAGATCAGAGTTATGTGTCCAGGGTTGCCCAGCCACAACCCAGCAGATCATGGTTTGATGCCAGGCCTCTAACCCTGCAGCCTGAGTGGAATCTAGAAGCCGGTGGGAAGGAGATGGATGCCCTCAAGTTCTTGTCCTGGCATGAGGGCTGTTAGGTGTATTCAGGGATTGGCTGGGATGGGAAGAATGTTGCTGGCTTGGTCATAGCACAAGCAGCACAGCTCCTGTGTTCCTCTGGGTGGTGGGGTCACCTCTCTTAAAGGTGAGGCTTCCAGCTGATTTTTTTCTTTTCAGTCCAGGAACAGTTGCTGAACACCCCAGGCCTGCTGAGCTCCCTCCTTGACTCTCATGTTCAAGCAGTCTTGTGAGTAAAGCACTTGGCTACCCCTTTTCCCTTAGTATCTTTTTTAAGGATGTTTGTGCAGCAGACAGGCTTGGAATGTGAGAGGTAGTCCCTTCTTCCAGAGCAGAGAGCAGGCTTTCTTGCTGTGCGTTGTGAAAGGGTAGAGTCCTGCACTCCTTTCCTGTAGTAGCCCAGTGCCTGTGCAGGTGCCCCTGACTCTCCTTGCATCACCCTATGGGAACTGGGGCTTGGGAGGGTGGTGGAAAATACTGATGCTCTGTGTGTTGCTATTGCTCTGATCCATGGTCCCTTGTCCCCTAATCGAGAGATTTGTATTTTCTACCAGCGTCCACAAAACTGGGAGGCTACCTTGTTAGCTGCCAGTTCCTGTCAGCCACCTCTCACCAGCGGCTCCGCTCTGTGTCCCTGACCCAACACATGGCACAAGAGTGCCTGCTGTCCCTCCATACTTCTACAGCAGCAATCCCAGGGTGCCAGAGCTAGTGGGGACCTGACCTGAGAGACGATTCCTTCAGTGGCTGCCAGGCTGTTCCCTGGAACTTGTGCAGGGGTAAGTGTGCAGGAAGGTCTGGCCTGGCAAGTCACTTCACTCCTGTTTTATTTACAGTCACCTGGCTAAGGAAAAGTTCAAAAACCGTCACCTTATTTTGACCTTCCTATGTTGTAAGTCAGGTGATTGAGTACCCAGAAAGGTTAATTGTCTTCAAGCTCACAAGACTATTTTGGGACAAACAGTTGTCTAGTATTTGGACTCATGGACCCTGATTCTTGGGGATGGTTTGGTTTCAACATATATAGCCTTTGCTCCGAAGTTACCTTAGGTCAGTGGCCAGTGTTTCAGCCCCTGGAAAGGCCGTGGGCACAGGCCTCTCTCTGCTCATGGTGGGAGTGGGTTCAGAAGTTGGTAAGTTGGGTGTTGCCGCTGATGGCATTAGGGATTTATAATCCTAGCTGTGTGAATTATGTCACTTAATTTTCACAACAGGTCTCTGAAGTGTTTCTAATCTCATTTTTACAGATGAGGCCTGCCTGCGTTAATACACCTAGTGAGGAGTGGAGCTGAATTTGAACGCAAGTCTTGGCGCCTTAATTGAGCAAGTTTGAAACCTTCCTTGCTGCCCTTCTGGAAGGAGTCAAGAATTTCCGGTTCTGGGCCTGGGCTCTGGGTCCGACAGACCTCTGGCCCTCGGTTTGGGTGCCAGGTTCTCTGCTTCCAGAGAACCTGGGCCCTTCTGGTATCTCCTGAATGAAAAACAAGGGATATTTAATAAATACGGATTTAAGTATGTGATTTGGTCCGGCGTCTTCTTGAAGGAGTTGTCACCAGAGTCTAAGGGAGCCTCAAGCATTTCATCATTCTCAATGCTCATGCTTTGTAAATGGCCACTTGGAACTCTGGTCACCTCATATGCATGTGCCACCAGTTTGGACTGACAGTGGCAAGCTGTGGTGAGGGTTACCACAAGCCAAATCCAGCTGGCTGAATTCTGCAGTGGGGTGCTGGTGCGCAAAGGTACTGTCATCAGGAGCTTTACCTTGAGATCTTGAGTGGGTTCCAGGAACATTTGACAGTTGGCTCGATCAGACACTGTCTCTTCAGATAGTCCCAGGTATTCACCTAAGCATTCAAACAAGTTATAGAAGTAGTACCCTTAGTATGTATGATGTGCCCCAGGTTGGTGGGGACATTGTCTAGGAATGTTGCAGCAGGCCAGGCCAATTAGAGCCATTAAAGTACCAGTGACTTTTTTTTTTTTTTTTTTTTTTTTTTGAGACAGAGTTTCGCTCTTGTTACCCAGGCTGGAGTGCAATGGCGCGATCTCGGCTCACTGCAACCTCCGCCTCCTGGGCTCAGGCAATTCTCCTGCCTCAGCCTCCTGAGTAGCTGGGATTACAGGCACGCGCCACCACGCCCAGCTAGCTTTTTGTATTTTTTTTTTTTTTTTTGAGACTGAGTTTCGCTCTCGTTACCCAGACTGGAGTGTAATGGCGCGATCTCGGCTCACTGCAACCTCCGCCTCCTGGGTTCAGGCAATTCTCCTGCCTCAGCCTCCTGAGTAGCTGGGATTACAGGCACGCGCCACCATGCCCAGCTAATTTTTTTTTGTATTTTTAGTAGAGACGGGGTTTCACCATGTTGACCAGGATGGTCTCGATCTCTTGACCTTGTGATCCACCCGTCTCGGCCTCCCAAAGTGCTGGGATTACAGGCTTGAGCCACCGCGCCCGGCCGTTTTTTGTATTTTTAGTAGAGACGGGGTTTCACCATGTTGACCAAGATGGTCTCAATCTCTCGACCTTGTGATCCACCCGCCTCGGCCTCCCAAAGTACTGGGATTACAGCTTGAGCCACCGCGCCCAGCCTGACTTTTTTTTTTTTTTTTTTTGAGACGGAGTTTCACTCTTGTTACCCAGGCTGGAGTGCAATGGCACGATCTCGGCTCACCGCAACCTCCGCCTCCTGGGCTCAGGCAATTCTCCTGTCTCAGCCTCCTGAGTAGCTGGGATTACAGGCACGTGCCACCATGCCCAGCTAATTTTTGTATTTTTAGTAGAGACGGGGTTTCACCATGTTGACCAGGATGGTCTCGATCTCTCGACCTCGTGATCCACCCGCCTTGGCCTCCCAAAGTGCTGGGATTACAGGCTTGAGCCACCGCGCCCGGCCGACTTTTTTTTTTTTAATGAAGTCTTGCTCTGTCGCCCAGGCTAGGGGACATTGTCACAATCTTGGCTCATTGCAACCTCTGCCTCCTGGGTTCAACCGATTCTCTTGTCTCATCCTCTCAAGTAGCTGGGATTACAGGCGTATGCTACCACACCTGGCTAATTTTTGTATTTTTAGTAGAGATGGTTTCACTGGTCTTGAAGTCCTCTCAGGTGATCCACCCACCTAGGCCTCCCGAAATGGTGGGATTACAGGCATGAGCCACCACACCTGGCCTCTAGTGACTTAACATTCAATTTGCTACTGACAGTGAATGGAAACGCTCCCAAAGGGGCCTGCAATAGTAGGTACAGCATCTTTCCTTGTTGAACCACTAATACACTGTGGCTGAGCAAATTGTCTAGTCTGCAGCCATACCATGGTGGGAGCAGGGTATGAACTGGAAGCCTCATTCCTGCTTAGGAAAGAATCCCAGGAGACAGCAACTCTTGATAGCCTCTTACAAGGATGGGGCAGGGAGTGGAGCTGCCTTATGGCAGTGCCTTCCAGACCTCCACCGTCAGTTCCAAAAGGCTCAGGTGAGCTGTGTGCCCTGTGGCCTGTGAGAGTACATGGGGAATTTCTAAGGTGCCTTTGTAGAGCCATTCCCCTACAACTAGCCCAACAGTATCACCTCAGATGAGGTAAAAATTTTAAATATAAATCCTAAGTTGTGGTACAGTTGTGTAGAGAAGCTGAAAAAACAACTTTCCTATGAAAGGGGACATTTCTGGGACTGGAGATTTGCTGCAAAGATGAGCAGCAGCAGAGCAAGCTTGGGATTTGAAGGTTGCATCAAGGAGGGTGAGGGCAAGGGGCCTGCAGGTGCAGCAGGAGGAGCCCTGGTGGAGGGAGGCATGGTGAAACTGATGAGATAATAAGAGCGAAACTTACCAGGGTGGGGAAGGTTTCCTCAGTCCCCAGCAGGCTTGAGTTGGTGGGGGCCCCTCCTTGCTGTCCTTCCATTAGGGGCCTCCGCCTTTGTTCATGTGCCTGTTGTACCAGTCAGACCCTGTAAGGAGCATGCCCTGGGGAAGCTGCAGATAGAGCTAGCACTTGTCCTGCCTTCTGAGGAGCAGGCCGTGACTCTGACTGACTGGATTTTCCCTGGGGTTTGAGTAGGAGCCACTGAATTCAGTGCTGGAAGGGCCCAGAAGTCTGTTGACCCAGGAGGGAACTTCCTTTGCAGTGATGTCATCTCAGCCTCGGTTTAATAGATGTAAAGTGAAAATAACAGTAACTCTTAAATGGGTCATGAGGATCAAATAAGGCGATGCATGGCAAATTTGTGCAGACTACCAAGGAAGGACGCCCAAGGTCCCAGCAACCAGCAGCAGCTAAAGTGAGGGCGGGCAGACTCCTTCTCCCCCACTCCCCCCGTCCCCCAGCCAAATATCTGAGCTAAGGACGGTCTTGACATTTTTGAGTCGGTTAGTGAGGGGGAAAAAAAACCCCAAAAGAGTATAATTACGTGACAGACAAAAAGTTTGTGAAGTTCAGCCGGGCGCGGTGGCTCAAGCCTGTAATCCCAGCACTTTGGGAGGCCGAGGCGGGTGGATCACGAGGTCAAGAGATCGAGACCATCCTGGTCAACATGGTGAAACCCCGTCTCTACTAAAAATACAAAAAATTAGCTGGGCATAGTTGTGCGTGCCTGTAATCCCAGCTACTCAGGAGGCTGAGGCAGGAGAATTGCCTGAACCCAGGAGGCGGAGGTTGCGGTGAGCCGAGATTGCGCCATTGCACTCCAGCCTGGGTAACAAGAGCGAAACTCCGTCTCAAAAAAAAAAAGTTTGTGAAGTTCAGATCTCGGTGACCTTAAGGTTTTACTGGAACACAGCCATGTTGGTTCCATTGCTTGGCTTGACTCCCTGGGGGCTGGGGAAGTGAAACTGAAAAGAGAGATGAGCAGGCAAGTCCGGGTAAGAATCCCCGGACTTGAGTGTAGGTTTGGGAAACCCTTCAAAAGCACCAGCCCAAGAGCCTGGGGGTGGGGAGGGGGACTGAATTTGAATTTGCCCAAGAGGAGCGCCAGGTCTAGCCCAGGGTGGAGCCAGAAGCCGCCCACTTGGGAATTTGGGGATTTTTCAGGCCAGTGCCCTCTTATCGAAGATAGTGCATGACTCAGTTTTGTTAGGTACTTGAATAAGTACTTTCAGTTTTACCAGGAATGTATTCACTTTAAGGTATTTGAGAGAAAAAAATAACCTAACGGCAGTGGCTCATGCCTGTAATTCCAACACTTTGGAAGGTCCAGGTGGGCGGATCATAAGGTCAGAAGATCAAGATCATCCTGGCTAACACGGTGAAACCCCGTCTCTACTAAAAATACAAAAATTAGCCAGGCTTGGTGGCACGCACCTGTAGTCCTAGCTTCCTGGGAGGCTGAGGCAGGAGAATTGCTTGAACCTGGGAGGCGGAGGTGCAGTGAGCTGAGATCACACCACTGCACTCCAGCCTGGGCGACAGAGCGAGACTCCATCTCAAAAAATAATAATAATAAATAATAAATAACCTTAACTTGCATATGGATTACTTTAAAAAGTGGAATGACTGAAAGACAATAGTTAAACTTGTGCTTATGATTACAACAAATCTCAAAGGCAGCACATGAATGACTGAAGTCTGGGAATTCTGGAGTCTGCCCTCTGACCTCCCTGTATGAGGGGAAGGGGTGAAAGAGAAATGCCCCCAGTCTGTTTGCAGGATGAGACAGAAATGTGTCCATTTGACCTTTGATGAAAGAGTTGCCCCAGTGTTCCTAGAGAATGGGTGTGACCTGCCCTAGTCGGTCCTGGGATGAGAAAACTTTCCCCAGTCTGCCTGGAGGCTAAGAGAACTGCACTCCTCCCTCTTCTTCCAGGAGGCGGGCACCAAGTGTCAGGAATGCAGTGTTTGGAGACTTTGGCCACTGCCCACATGCAGCAGCTCCCCAAATGTGCTGCCTCATCTTCAAAGCGCAGGGACCGCACAAAGCCATATGCCTGGTCCTCACTGCAGTTTATGGGGGATCAGCCGGATACAAGCACAAGGCAGAAGACAGTTACCAGCACAGGGGTCCCACTGAAGGCCAGCCCCATGCAGAGGATGCTCTAGGGTCCTCTGTCCCTCCCCCATGGCTGGGGTGGAGAACTGCAGTGCTAGGACTGCATAGTGCCCTTGGCAGGTCATACGAGAAGCTTTGCTCATCTACACCCCAGTGTGACCTTCACACCTCAAAGAAGGCTGTTGCCCTCACCCCAAAGGCCTGGGCATTAGGATCCTTTCTCATTTTTGTATTAAGGTACAATGTACATACAGTAAATCACATCTAGTGTTCGGTTCTGAATTGACAGACACACAGAGCTGGGTAACAAAGATCGTGTCAAAAAAAATCTTTCTTTAAAGTCCCACAGGTGACTCTAAAGTGCTGCCAGGGTTGGAAACCAACCCACAGAGTCTTGTCTCCTGCTTGTGGGTGGAGGGGAGCTTCCGAAGGAGGCCAGCAAAGAACCCTCCAGAGCTGGGAGGACCCAGCATCCGGCCCCTCGGCCCTGGCGTGCAAGCGGGTCAGACCGTTAGGCACAGCCGCCCTGTGGGGCACAGGGACAGGAAGCAGGGTTTAGAGCACCTCGAGGGGGAGGGAGTAACAAGTGGGGAGGGCAGCCCCTCCCAGGACCAGAACCCACTTCCTACTTTACACCCGCACTGGAGGAGGCTGGTGGGGCGTGGGTGGGGGGCCCTCCCCCAGCCTTCCCTTCCCCTTCTTTTCACTGCCCCGCCGGCAGGCACAGGAAGGTGAGGTAACCTGCTCTGGGTGTTTCCAGCCAGCAGGATGGAGGACGAGGAAGGCTCTGAGTATGGCAAACCTGACTTCGTGCTTTTGGACCAAGTGACCATGGAGGACTTCATGAGGAACTTGCAACTCAGGTAGGTCCCCAGCAGGCTCCCCTCCCCCAGGGTCTCCCACCCCGAGTCCTTGAAGAAATCTGAGGGGGCAAGGAAGGCACGCTGCTGTCCAAGGACGAGGCAGTGGCACATACCCACCCAGACCAGCTGGGACTGAAATGAGCGCCTCAAAGCATGGCCCCGGGGGACAGGAACAGACAAGAAAGCAGCTGTCCCTGTCAGGGCTGTCGAGTCAGCACTGGCGCTACCCACCGCCCTACCCTGCCCCACCCCTGCCTCCCGCACGGTCCAGACATCTTCTGCCCCCTCTTTCCTGCTCGATGGGGCCAGGGCATGACGCTTCTCGGAGAGATAGTCATCAGGCACTGTCTGTCCAGGAGGGACCGGGGCTGTGCCGTCCTTCCAGCTACTTCCCAGTCAGTTGTTGATGCTCCCTGGAGTCATCTCACGCATGGGGTCTGGCCTGAGTCCTGGGGACACTGAGGTGAAGCAGTCAGGCCCCACCCTAGGGTCCAAACAATCCCACCATGTGAGGTGATGCTCTTGCGGGGTGCACGGAGTATCACAGGACACGGTTGGTAGAAGTGATATTGGAGCCCAGTGACCATCAAGGAGGGCAGGGAGAAGCCCGGGAGGTGGGGACATGGCACAGTAGGGTGGCTGTGCAGACAGCTGGGCTTCATGCCACGATTCCCAGGGAGGAACAGAAGGCCTCCTGCTGTATGCTCGGGAAGCTCCCTGGGGAGAACCTGGGGACCAGGAGCCCCACTAAGCGCAGAAGTCAAGAGACCACGAGCCTGGCCCAAGGAGAGGAGGGCTAGCCAGGAAATGAGCTAAGCACTTTGTGCACATTGTTCTCCTCATTCTTACAAAATGAGCTGATGAAACACTGTCCTCTCCATTTTGATGATGAGAACACTGAGCCCTGGAGACGTGGGTGACTTGCACCCCCACCCCCAGCTTGTAGGAGGGCAAGAGTTAGACTCAGGAAAACCCATGTCAGAGGAGGTGGAGAAAGAGGAACCTCAGGACAGGCCCACCCAAGACAGGCTGCCGGGAAACTGGGAAGGGTGGGTACCACACACCAAGGGGAGATGGGTCTGAGGGGCAGGCCTGCCAGTCCTCCTCCCAGGGGCAGAAAGGTCAGAGAAGGGCAGACATCTGCCCCCACTGATGACCAAGTTTGTGAAGGAAAGGGTCAAGAAGCCTGAGGCTGTGCCAGGGAAGAGGCAGCAGCCACTGGCCACAGGCTTGGGGGTAGGGGGTGCAAAGACAAGCACATTGGGTGCTGGGCACTGCGATCCCAACCCCCTCCCTGTCATCTGGGTGGGGCTGGGTGGGGTCCCCTTCTGTCTCTGGGTTCCCGCCCAGGCCTTGAGACAGGAAACAGCCGACGAGGCCCCTCCTTCCCCTCCCAGCCCAGTCACTCCTTCTCAGCCCCATCTCCCCATCTGCCCTCGGTGTTCATCCCAGGAGCCAGCCCTGACTCGCAGCGCCCAGTGCAGTCTTGGGCAAGTCTGCTCCCTTTGCAAAATGGGTGGTCATGATTCCAGTGACCTTGGGACCCCTGTGGAGAACACTGTGGACCCCAAACTCGATGCTGCAATGGGGACAGGTTCCAAGTGGCTCAGCTCACCCAGGATAGCACCAGGGAGATGCCAGGTCAACACCTGCCCCCTTCCCTTCTCCATTCTCAGCCCCTCGCAGTGGGAGTGCTGGCCTACTGGGGCCAGGCCCTGCTGTGGGCTGTGGCGAGAGGCCTGTGGGTGCCTGTAAGCCTGTGAGTGCTGAGGTCTGCCCCTGCTGTGTCCAGGTTCGAGAAGGGTCGCATCTACACCTACATCGGTGAGGTGCTGGTGTCCGTGAACCCCTACCAGGAGCTGCCCCTGTACGGGCCTGAGGCCATCGCCAGGTACCAGGGCCGAGAGCTCTATGAGCGGCCGCCCCATCTCTATGCCGTGGCCAACGCTGCCTACAAGGCAATGAAGCACCGGTCCAGGGACACCTGCATCGTCATCTCAGGTATCTGTCCCCGCAGCTGGGCCCTCCCCCGAGCATCTTCATTTGTGAACATTTGGGAGGACCATTAGAGCATCTCCTGCACCCTGTGTCCTGGTGGGGGCCCTAGGACCCCATCTTGCCAGTCTTTGGGGTATAAATGGACACAAGGGAGCTGCAGTAAGAGAGCCAACCTGGCTGATGCTGTCACCTCTGGTCTTTCCGGCAGGGGAGAGTGGGGCAGGGAAGACAGAAGCCAGTAAGCACATCATGCAGTACATCGCTGCCGTCACCAACCCAAGCCAGAGAGCTGAGGTGGAGAGGTGAGTGGCAACGGGCAACCCTGGGCCTCAGCATGGCAGGCCAGAGACCTCTGTATGGCCGGAAGGGCCGGCTCTGGGGAGCGAGAGACAGGAACTGGGGCCTAGCTCAGGCCAAGTTCAGCAGGAACCTGGGGAGTTTCCAGGTAATGCCAACAGACCCAGAGGTGAGACAGGCTGACCCATGCCAAGGACTTCTCCAGTGGGTGGGTGAGACTTAGCCAAGGGACATGGGCCACCAGCTGGGAGGAGGCAGCAGCAACAGGTAGGATGAGGATAAGTGCAGCAGGAGCTAGAGACACCTGAAATGGTCCCTGGACAAGGGAGCAGGCTCCCCATGGGGGATTCCATGGAAACCTGGAGAAGCTGGTGGGCCTCGGCCAGGATGGCCAAGCATGCCAGGTGGCTGTGTGGGTGATGGCCAGGAGCCTGCAAGCCAGGAAACCAGGGCTGTCCCTTATGGAAGCAGTGTCCTGTGTCCGCGCCTGTCTCTTCCTGTCAAGAGGCAGTAAGATGGGTGAGATGGGATTCAGGAGGGACAAGCAACGTCAGTTCCTGAGCACGTATGGCCAGCACCACTGCCCACGCCTGCAGCCGAAGGTCTAAGGCCCAGTGGTCAGAACAGCCCCTCCTCCCCAGGCTGCAGCTGAAGCCTGGCAGGGGAAGAGGTAGCCATGGGAAACAAGGACCCCAGTGCTATACAGACCGTGCTGAGCACAGCCAGCTTGGCAAGTACATTTCCCGGCCTCTCGGAGGTGAAGTGACCATCACACAACCTCAGAGGCAGCACTGGGCGAGGCCAGGCCACTGGCTCCATCTCAGCAAGTTCAGAGGAACCCATCCTGAGATGCTGTGATTTCTGTTGGGAAGACGTGGGGGCAGGGACAGCATTTCCCAGTGGGAAGCCTTTGCCTTGAGCCCCAGCCCCTCTGCCCCCACAGGGTCAAGGACGTGCTACTCAAGTCCACCTGTGTGCTGGAGGCCTTTGGCAATGCCCGCACCAACCGCAATCACAACTCCAGCCGCTTTGGCAAGTACATGGACATCAACTTCGACTTCAAGGGGGACCCGATCGGAGGACACATCCACAGCTACCTCCTGGAGAAGGTGGGCAGGTGGGCTGACGAGACCCCCGTGCGGAGCCTTGTGGGCAGGTGGGCTGACGAGACCCCCGTGCGGAGCCTTGTGGGCAGGTGGGCTGAGGAGACCCCCTTGCGGAGCCTTGGCCAAGACCCATCCCAGGCCTGGGAATGTACCTATCCTGACGGTGCAGCTTAGGAGCGCTAGGCTCTCTCTCCCTGTGGCCCTTCTCTGGGCCTGTGTCCTCATAGTCAGGGCTTTCTGACCCCCAGCCTGCCTTGCACCTGGGAATTCCCAGGCCTGAGTCCATCTGCCCCTCTCTCCTCAGTCTCGGGTCCTCAAGCAGCACGTGGGTGAAAGAAACTTCCATGCCTTCTACCAGGTAAGCCACTGAGGGCAGGGGAAGGAGGAAAAATGGGATGGGGAAAGGGAGAGCAGCAAGCCAGGCCAGCTTGTGACCCTTCCATCACTACCGCAATTCCCCCTCTCTGCCCACTCAATCCACCTAGCCCATTGTCCCCACTCCCCACCACACGCACCCCAAACAGCACCCCAGACCCCAGAAAGAAGAGGGTGTGAGCTCCTGGGGAACAAATGCAGGGTGTCCCCTTTATCGGAGACACTTGCAGATGAGGGCTCTCTGGAACCCAGAAAGTGTCTCTGTGAACAGTAAGCTCCTCACTGAGGTGGACATCCTCTGGGATACAGGCAGTGTCTCTACTGGTATCAGAGCTCAGCACTGAAATGCTCCTCGGGACACAGGCATTGACTCTGAGCACCTCTCTGAGATAAGCTCTCCCAGGGACTGTCTCCACAAGCTTTGACGCCCCACTAAGGTGGGAGCTCCCTGGAAACAAACAGCATCTCTGCAGTCTCAGAGCTTGACACTGAAGTGGGGCTCCCTGGCACCCCAGCGGTGTGTTCCCAAACTCTGGGCTGCCCACCGTGTCCCCCGGGACACAGGCAGTGTTTCCACAGACGCTGAACTGCCCCACTGAACTGAGAGCACCCTGGGACTTGGGCACTGTCTCTAGGGACCCGGAGCTCCCCACTGAGTTAGGAGTTCCCCGCAGTACAGATGCGAACCCAGCAACTCTCAGCTCCCAGAGCAGCCGGAGCTCCCCGGGACACAGGAGTGTCTGCACAGACTCTGGGCTAGCTTCTGAGGCCTGAGCTCCCTGGTACACAGGCGGTCTTTCCAAGGACTCTGAGCTCCTTACTGAGGTGGGGGCCCCCTGGGAACTCTCCAGTGAGTCTGCGGTGAGGTGGGAGCCCACTGGGAAACCAGCAGTGTCTGTGTGGACTCTGAGCTCTCCTTGAGGTAAAAGCGACCTGAGACCCTGGCAGTGTCTCCAAAGACGGAGCATCCCCCTGGTGGGAGGCCCTGGGAACACAGAGGGCGGCTCCACAATCTCTGAGCACTCAGAAATGAAGCTCCCTGGGACTCTGGCAGGATATCTTTCTCGCTCTCTCTCTCTCGCTCGCTCACTTTTTTTTTAAACATCATTTATTGCTAACATGAATTCAAAGCAAGTATACAGTTTTTGGATGCTAGAACAAATAAGAAATCAAGACACGATTGCCATCATAAAATCTTAATCTTCAGAGAACAACGTTTTCACAAGGTTGGCCTGAAGACACACAGATTCTACCAGTTTTTTTTTTGTTTGTTTGTTTTTTGAGACGGAGTTTCGCTCTCGTTACCCAGGCTGGAGTGCAATGACGCGATCTCGGCTCACCGCAACCTCCGCCTCCTGGGTTCAGGCAATTCTCCTGCCTCAGCCTCCTGAGTAGCTGGGATTACAGGCATGCGCCACCATGCCCAGCTAATTTTTTTTTGTATTTGTAGTAGAGACGGGGTTTCACCTTGTTGATTCTGCCAGTTTTTGACGTATTCCATACTTAAGTAGTGTAGGCACTGCTGTAACTATCAGGTTTTTTTCTGAAGCCATTATTTAGAGTTTTCTAATAAGGCTTGTCTCCTGCTTGGCAGTAGATGAACACACATCCTTCACGAACGTGCTTCAGCCCCTCTCGTACGACTGGTTCAGCCTGCACACAGTCGGGGCACCCGCTTTTCCCTCCGGTGTCCTTAGAACCCATAAAGGAGGCGAAAATGGTCTTGCCATTGTGCTGCTCCCCGGCCCGGTGGAACCCGAAGCCAGACACGCTCACCTCCTCTTAGTAGGCCATTAGCATGACTTGGAGCTGCTGCAGGCAGGGCCCACATGGGCCTCCGGCAGGGTCTCTACAGACTCTTACCTCCCCACTGAAGTGGGAGATTTTGGGACGTGGGCAGGGTCTCCATGGACTTACAGTTCACGATTGAAGACGGAGTTCGCTGGCACATGGCAGTGTCTCTAACGACTCTGAGCTCCGATGAGGGGATTGCCCCCTGGGATGTTGCCAGGGTCTCTGCAGACTCTGAGCTCCCCATGAGATGGGAGCTCCATGGGATTTGGGCAGGGTCTCTGTGAACTATGAACTCTCCACTGAGGCAGGAGCTCCCTGGGACACAGGGAGTTTTTTTTCACAGACTCTGAACTCCTATGAAATGGAGCTCTTTGGAACACGCACAGTGTCTTTAAGGACTTTGAGCTACCAACCGAGGTGGGAGCTCAGTGGGACACGTGAAGCAGTGTCTCCATAGACTCTGGGCTGCCCACTCAGGTGGGCCTGGTCTTGGACACAGGGAGTGTCTGCCAACTCTGGGCTCTGCTCTGAAGTAAGAGCCCCCTGGGACAGGGAGATATCTCCTTGGCCTTTGAACTCCCACCAAAGTGGAGCTCACTGGGACAGTGGCATGTAGGGCCACAGCCCTACAGGGTTGTGGGGTGTCCCCTATCACTGTGCTGAGGCACTGGATCCGAAAAGTAAAGAAACAGGACACAGATGGACTAGAAAAGACAGCTGGGCTCGGGGGGCCACGCCACTTACAAACAGAGATAGGCGAGGCCACAAATGCCCAGAAGCGTCTGTATTTATTGGGTACGAGACAGTGGGAATGATAGTGAGTGAGGTCATCTTAAGGACAGTGATAGGGTCAAGACAATCACGTGAGCAATGAGCAAGGGGTCCACCCTCATTAGGTCACCAAGGCAAGGAGGTGGGCTGTGTGCAGTGAAGAGGGTGCAGTGTGCAATATCTCTATCTAGGGGCAGGCTACTTCTAAGGAACTCCACAGGAGGATGCTTTGAGCAGCAACAGAGCTGACAAGGTCCACAGCCACCTGCTGGCAGCTTCCAGTGATTTCCATAGGAGGATGATCTGAATCACACAGTAGCTAGAGAGCTGACAAGGGATACAGTCACCAAGCGAGATTATCCTGGAGGAGTTTTAAGCCCTCGGAGTCTCGCGGGATTGCCGGTCTGAGGGCGGCGTTCCACAGAACTGGACGCAAGGTATCACAACTCCTTTTTCAGGAGGAGAGGCTCTTGCCCCAAGCCTGCCATACAGCAGGGTATCTTTACAATACTAAACGCTGCCGCCTGGGTCAAAGATTCTTGTCCTGGTATAACTGTTTTTCCCTTAAATCATGCTCTGCACCGTGTCTGCTCTAGCCATTCCTCTGACTATAAGCAAGACATACATATATATATATATATATATAGCTGTTTATCCCTTAATTCATGCTCTGTATAGAGTCTGCTCTAGGCATTCCTCCGACTATGAACTAAGATATAATTTTATACATATATATGGAAATAACTCAGCAGTAAGATATTCTTCAGGCACTAATTATTCCAACTCTAAACTAATCCATGACTATATATAATGAATTATATGAAGGAAACAACTGAGTAATAACACTATAAACTAAGATATTCTTCAGGCACTAATTGTGCCGGGGATCTGCTTAGCTCTCCTTCCTCTGTGCCCAGATGGGGGGTTACCCACAGTGGCAGTGTGTCCATGGGCTCTGACTTCCCACTGAAGTGGAGCTCCCTGGGACTCAGGCAGTGTCCAAGAACTCTGAGCTTCCCTCAACCCCCTGGAACACAAGAGGTGTCCATGCAGACTCTGAGCTTCCATGAAGTGGGGCTGTCTGGGCCACTGGCAGTGTCCGTATGGTCTTTGAGCTCCTCATGGAGCTGAGAGCTCCCTGGGTCATGGGCAGTATCCCCATAGACTCCACTCCCCTCCGAGGTGGAAGCTCTCTGCGACATGACCATTGTCTCTGTGGAATCTGAGCTTCCCACTCGGGGGAGCCCTTGGGATACAGGGCAGCGTCTCCACAGACTGAGCTCCCACTGAAGTGGAGCCCTCTGGAATAACAGCAAGATCTCCAGGGACTCTTACCCCCTCCAGTGAGGTGGGAACTTTTGGGACGTAGGCAGTGTCTCCATGGACTCTGAGCTCCCTGCTGAGGTGGGAGTTCATTCCGCACTGGCCGTGTCTCCACAGACGCTGAGCTCCCTAGGATGTCGGCTCTCCCTGGGAAGAGAGCCATGTCTCCACAGAACTGTGCTCCCTACTGAGGTGGGAGCTTCCTGGAATAGAGGCAGGGTCTCCAGTAACTCTGAGCTCCCACTGAAGTGGAGGTCTTCAGGATTCTGCAGTTTCTCCAGACTCTTACCTCTTCACTGAAGTGGAAGTGGTGGGACCCTGGTAGTGTCTCCACATAATCTGAGCTCCTGAGCTACTGAGGTCAGAGCCCCCTGGGTCTAGGGCAGTATCACCACAAGGTCTGAGCTCCCCACCAAGATGAGATCTGGCACCAAGACAGTGTCTTCACGGCAGAGTCATAGTTCCCACTGAAGTGGAGCTCCGTCACCCACTGAACAGCTAAACGGAGCTCACTGGCACACAGAAAATGTTCACACTGTCTGACCTTCCTCCATCTTTGTTGGTTCAATGCTGGAAGGAAGCACAAGTCTGTTTGTTCTCCTGCCTCTGTGTATGTATGGGGGAACATCCTGGGAGCTTATTTGTCTAAAGGGTGTCTGTGTCCTCTAGTTGCTGAGAGGCAGTGAGGACAAGCAGCTGCATGAACTGCACTTGGACAGAAACCCTGCTGTATATAATTTCACACGCCAGGGAGCAGGACTCAACATGACTGTGCACAGTGTGAGTGTGAGGGGCACCAAGGGCTCAAATTGGGCTCAGTGTCAGGGCCTGAGTGTGGTGGCAGGGAATGGGCAGCACTCAGCACAGGCCAGGGTAACGTGAACTGTTTGGGTGAGTGGGGAGGGTGCTCGGGATGGAGGGAAAATGGCTGATGGAGGGGACAGAGTGCGAGGGTGAGAAGGGTGCTGAGGCTGGTGGAATCAGGGTTCAGGGAGGGGACAGGGGACAGGGGTGAGCAGGTGCCTGGGATGGAGGAATCAAGGTTCAAGGGGGACAGGTGTCCTGGACTCAGTGTGACTTTGGAGTGATGGGTCCCTTCTGCCCTAGGCCTTGGACAGTGATGAGCGGAGCCACCAGGCAGTGATCGAGGCCATGAGGGTCATCGGCTTCAGTCCTGAAGAGGTGGAGTCTGTGTATCGCATCCTGGCTGCCATACTGCACCTGGTGAGTCTGGCTCAGAGGTCTGGGAGGGCTACCTCCCCACAGGGGTTTCCAGGAGGCACCCAGGGAGGAGGAGGAGACTGGCTGGAGATTCCCCAGCAATGTGGCTGGGCTGCTTGAGTGATGAGCTCAGTTGGTATGTGGTACAGAGCCATTCTTAGGGCCAGGGCAGCCGGGCACAGTAAAAGCTGAGCATCATGCCGACTGCCTCTTAGTGCAGTCATGGTTTTGGGTGCATTACTCGGTGTCTCTTGACCTCAGTTCTCTCTGAGTGGCATGAGGAGTAAGTACTGCAGGGCTCCTCTGGCTGCGGGAGGATGCAATGGGGTCATTCACATATCATTTGGACTCAAGGCCTTGGCAAAGACTCTGGTGTGCCCCTTCTCCCAATCTTTGGCTGTGTGTGTGCCCATGGTGGCCAGCTGACCACGCTGGTCTGAGAAGGAGCTGGACTCCACTGCATCCATGTCCCCTGCTCTCCATCCTCCTTCCTGTCCAAAGTTGTCCAGGCTCCTTTGGGACATGGAGCCTGGACTGTTCATGGTTTTCCCATCACCAGGGAAACATCGAGTTTGTAGAGACAGAGGAGGATGGGCCACAGAAGGAGGGCCTGGCAGTGGCCGAGGAGGCACTGGTGGACCGTGTGGCTGAGCTGACAGCCACACCCCGGGACCTTGTGCTCCGCTCCCTGCTGGCTCGCACAGTTGCCTCGGGAGGCAGGGAACTCATAGAGAAGGGCCACACTGCGGCTGAAGCCAGCTACGCCCGGGATGCCTGTGCCAAGGTACTTTGGGGACAGACACAGGGAGGGAAGTCCAGGAGGCCTTCATGGGGGAGGCCAGTCCAGAGGCAGCAGGAAGCAGGGTGTTCCTATTCCCCAGGCGGTGTACCAGCGGCTGTTTGAGTGGGTGGTGAACAGAATCAACAGTGTCATGGAACCCCGGGACCGGGATCCTCGGCGTGATGGCAAGGACACAGTCATTGGCGTGCTAGACATCTATGGCTTCGAGGTGTTTCCCGTCAACAGGTGGGTGGCCGGCCAACCGCGTCTCCACCTCTGATGCCCAGTGGCCTTGCCCACTTAGTCCTGGAAGATTTGGCTCGGGTTGGGCAGCAAGAATGTGTGGGTTTCTCCCAGCTAGTCCCTGAGCCCAAGGCTCATGGCTCCCAAGCCTGCCTCAGCTGCACCCCCTGGCCATTGGTGCCCTAATGGAAGGCAGAATTACGAGGGATGAGTAACTCCTGGTTGTGACTCTCAAGTCCACTCCAGAATGCACATGCAGGAGGTGTGGGTGGAGTAAAGGAGGAGTCCAGAGCAGGGAAGCCACAGGGGGCGCTGGCACCAGAACCCTCCATGAACATTAGCAGAGATGTTCAGGGGAGTTGCCAGCCATTACCAGGCACTCCACAAGCAGCAACCTCTCCTCTGAAAAGCCCACCCCACCCCCAGCTTCGAGCAGTTCTGCATTAACTACTGTAACGAGAAGCTGCAGCAGCTATTCATCCGGCTCATCCTGAAGCAGGAACAGGAGGAGTACGAACGCGAGGGCATCACCTGGCAGAGCGTGAGCACTGTGGCCTGGAGGGCGGGCAGGTGTTGAGGTGTGGAAGGGCCTCAGCCCATGGGGAGGGGCCCGGGCTGGCCTGGCAGGTGGCTGAGTGTAGGGTGGAGGAGGGGAGGTGGCCTGAAAGGTCTTAGGAGCCTCTCTGCTGGCTGTATCCATCCCAGGTTGAGTATTTCAACAACGCCATCATCGTGGACCTGGTGGAGCGGCCTCACCGTGGCATCCTGGCCGTGCTAGACGAGGCCTGCAGCTCTGCCGGCACCATCACTGACCGAATCTTCCTGCAGACCCTGGACACGCACCACCGCCATCACCTACACTACACCAGCCGCCAGGTGCCCCCAGCTGTCCCAGTGCTGCCACGATGGGCTGGTGGGACCTGCCCCACAGGCACCACACTGCCCATGCCTCGTGGGGCCTGGGTGGGGACCCAGCTTTGGTGCCATTGTCATCACTGTGGTGACCTTCTCTGCCCCAGCGGTGGGGAGGCAGGGCTATCCCCCCACACACACCTTTTGTGCCTTGACCTCAGTCTGTCCCCATAGCTCTGCCCCACAGACAAGACCATGGAATTTGGCCGAGACTTCCGGATCAAGCACTATGCAGGGGACGTCACGTAAGGGCCCCCTCCCATTACATCCCTGGCCTTCCCACAGGCACCGTGGCATGTGTCATGGGGCAGGAGTGCTTCAGGCAGTGGCTGGGAGACAGGTGTTATGGCCCCTTCTGCCACCTCACCCCTTTAAGACACTGAAAACATGCCCGACAGCAGATTCACAAGTGAAGAGCAAGTGAAGGAAACAGGGTTTGAGGATAGTGGTTAATCATGGCTGCATTCTTCTGGGAGCCTTAAAAAAAATACCCATGTCTCATGTCTGGGCCCAACCCTATACCAGCATCTGTGGGATGGGGGCGCTGCAAGCTGGTGACATGGGGGTGGGAAGGGAGCAGAGGGTGCAGAGGGGGCCAAGATTCTGCATTTCTAACAAGCTCCCAGGTGAGGCCTCACTGCCATACTTGGACCACACTCCCAGTACCAAAGCCTGGGTGTCCTTCAGAGGTTGTCATGATGACTATTAATTTATGTGTTGCTTGCCACATCCCAAATGATTAAGGTGACTCACAGAGAGCTACATGTATTTCATGAGAACTTCTCAAGGAGAGGAAATAGAGTAGATCATGATGGCAAAGAAGCCCAATGTCATCTACATGTATCTGTTCACAAAATCTATGCCCTGCCTGCATGAGGTGGTTCATGCCTGTAACCCCAGTACTTTGGGAGGCTGAGGTGGGTGGATCACCTGAGGCCAGGAATTCAAGACCAGCCTGGCCAACATGCGAAATCCCATCTATACTAAAAATACAAAAATTATCTGGGCATGGTGTCATGTGCCTGTAATCCCAGTTACTTGGGAGGCTGAGGCACAATAATTGCTTGAACCCAGGGAGGTGGAAGTTGTGGTGAGCTGAGATCGCACCACTGCACTCGAGCCTGGGCAACAGAGTGAGACTATTTCTAAAAAAAATAAATAAAGAAAATAAAATAAAATTATATATATATATATATATATTTATCTCCATTTCTTGAGCCTTCACAGGTGCTACAGGTGGAGCCAAGATTTGGCACTAATCTTTCTTTCTTTTTTTTTTTTTTTTGAGACGAAATCTCCCTCCCAGACTGAAGGGCTCCTGCAACCTCTGCCTCCTATGTTTAAGCAGTTCTCCTGCCTCAGTCTTTTGAGTAGCTGGGATTACAGATGCGCGCCACCATGCCCGGCTAATTTTTTTTTTTGTATTTTAGTAGAGACGGGGTTGGCCAGAATGTTGGCCAGGATGGTCTTGATCTCCTGACCTCATGATCTGCCCACCTCAACCTCCAAAGTGCTGGGATTATAGGCATGAGCCACCACGCTGATTCTGGCACTGTCCTTTCTAGCAGTCCAAGAACTAGACAGTGATTTTGAGGCTCTCAGTGCCCACAGATCAAAATTGACCTAGGACTCAGGAGTTCCTAGTCATAGTTTTGGACAGTAGCTGCTGATGTTTATCAAAACTCGGTGGGCGCTGTTCTGAGCAATTGATGTGCACTGAGGCACAGAGAGGTTGAATGGCTTGGGCAAGGTCACACAGCATGCATGTGGTAGATGCAGGACTCAGTGCTAGGACATCTGGCTTCAGAGCTGGGGGCTTAACCACTCGATTCATCTTCCAGGAGAGTAATGTCTCCTGAGGGAGGGAGTCTTAGGTGATCAAAGAGAAAGCAGATGTGAGGGGGAAAGAGAGGAGCCAAGGCAGAGGGAGGAAGAGAGACTGATGGGAAGAGAGTGGGGCTGCTGGGGTCACCAGCACTCTGGCCTGGCAGCCCCCACCCCTGCTCTCTAACTGACCCTGGCTTCTGGCAGGTACTCCGTGGAGGGCTTCATCGACAAAAATAGAGATTTCCTCTTCCAGGACTTCAAGCGGCTGCTGTACAACAGGTGAGCATGGCTTGCTGGGCACCAAAGGGAGGGCCAGGGCCCTGGTGTCTCAGAGACTCTGGGGTCTGACCCCCACCCCCACCTGATGAGTGGGGTGGGAGTCAGGCATTGACTATCAGCAACACGGAGGCAGGCGGGGCCGCTCTCCCTGAGAATGGGTAGGAATGCGGCCTGTGTCTACAGCACGGACCCCACTCTGCGGGCCATGTGGCCAGATGGGCAGCAGGACATCACAGAGGTGACCAAGCGCCCCCTGACGGCCGGCACGCTCTTCAAGAACTCTATGGTGGCCCTGGTGGAGAACCTGGCCTCCAAGGTATGTCCCAAACCTCCCCACCCTGGCTCTTCTGGATCCTTCTCTCTGTCCCCTAGGTGCCAAATAGGGCCCCAACCACCTCTATACACCACAGTGGTGAGGGGAGCGTTCTTGTCCTGTCTGTATAAGCCACATCTGCTCTAGCAGGGGACTCCGCCCACTGCACAGGTGAGACGTGTGGCCTCAGGGGCTGGGCTGAGGCTTGATCAATTATGGGGAACCCAGCCTTCTCCTCGCCCCATTGTCTCTTGAACAGGGAGGGGCTTGGGGAGACCCTGCTGGCAGGCTGGCTTGGGCCAGCCTAGCTCTTGGCAAAAACCCAGGATTCTTCTGGCAGGTGGAGCCAGAGGGACTGGAAACGGGCACGAGCTTTCTTGGGGAGCTGTGGATCCAAAGTCAGAGGGGTAACAGGTGAAGGGTAGGGGAAAGGACATGTTAGGGTGAACTTAACAACAGAACATCAAGAGATGTCAGCCCTTCTTGGAAGGTGAGCAGGAAGGCAGATGGGGCAAGGCCTGCTCCTGTCCCCCTTACTCCCGGGCTGGAACCTGGCTCTGAACCTGGCCTCGCTGGCCTCTGCCCAACACTTAGGACTTCCAGTGCCCTTGTTCTGCTGAGTTCCCTTGTTCCTGACTCTCCTCCTGGCCTGAGAACTTGAGGGCTTGGGAAGCCCCTGGTGTGGGGCAGGGTGCACAGTGCTGCTGGCGCAGACCCTTGCCAAATCCCCTCTGTCCCTGCAGGAGCCCTTCTACGTCCGCTGTATCAAGCCAAATGAGGACAAGGTGGCTGGGAAGCTGGACGAGAACCACTGTCGCCACCAGGTCGCATACCTGGGGTTGTTGGAGAACGTGAGGGTCCGCAGGGCTGGCTTTGCTTCCCGCCAGCCCTACTCTCGATTCCTGCTCAGGTACTGGCACCTGACACCCATCACTCTGTGGGCCGTAGTCCCTGTGTGGAGCCCAAGGGGTAGAGCAGAGGGTCCCCAAACAGCACATCGCAAACAACAATGCAAGGAGGAACCAGCATGCTGCCGGCCTCAAGACACCAAAATGTCTGGGAGGACATGTGTGTGAGCACACACATGTGGGGGTCACACAGGTGGGAACACCGGTGTGAGGACTGTGTGAGGACATGTGACGACGTGTATAGGAAGACAGGTGTGCACAGTTGTCAAAGGTGCCCCAGGAACTCACTGAGAGATTTCTGCCCCGGGGACACTCTGTACCACTGCTGTCCCCTAGGTGTGGGGTGGGAAGGATGGGCTCCATGATCTCTCCCTGAAGCCTGGGCCACATTGCCCTATCCTGTGGTGACAGGTACAAGATGACCTGTGAGTACACATGGCCCAACCACCTCCTGGGCTCTGACAAGGCAGCCGTGAGCGCTCTTCTGGAGCAGCATGGGCTGCAGGGGGATGTGGCTTTTGGCCACAGCAAGCTGTTCATCCGCTCGCCCCGGACACTGGTCACACTGGAGCAGAGCCGAGCCCGCCTCATCCCCATCATTGTGCTGCTGTTGCAGAAGGTGAGGTGGGCGGGGCAGGCAGGCATCTGCTATGGGGATGTGGAAAGCATGTGTCCCAGGGGCCACAAACATTCTTGTAAGTTTCACAGGCATCTCTGCTTGATGGAGACAGGCCATGGAGTGCTCAATAAATGCTTAGGGCCAGGGTTGGGGCTAAGGGTCAGGGCCTGGCTGAATTTGACTGTGTATCCCATCCCGCTTGGCCCACCCAGGCATGGCGAGGCACCTTGGCAAGGTGGCGATGCCGGAGGCTGAGGGCTGTCTACACCATCATGCGCTGGTTCCGGAGACACAAGGTTCGGGCCCACCTGGCTGAGCTGCAGCGGAGATTCCAGGCCGCAAGGCAGCCGCCGCTCTACGGGCGTGACCTCGTGTGGCCACTGCCCCCCGCTGTGCTGCAGCCATTCCAGGACACCTGCCACACGCTCTTCTGCAGGTACTGCCCTCAGCCCACCACACTTTCCATTCAGCCAGCATCCACTGAACACCTGCGCCCATCATCCCGGGCCTGCAGTGCCTGGATGGTAGTACACACCAGCCCCCTTGATAGGTGGGAAGGTGGGTGCTGTGCCACATTAGCTGACTGTCCACATCCCACAGACGGTGCAGACCCCTGACTGTCTTCAGTACTATGGTGGGTATTCAAGGTCCAGGGCTGCAGCCTGCAGGGGAAGGCCCGTCAGAGCTAGGAAGTCAGGGGATTCTGCATCTGAGCAGGGTCTTGAGGGCTGAGTAGGAGTTCTCCAGAAGGAGGGGCACAGAGCATGCTCAGATGGGAAGGTTCTAGGCAGCTGCTATTCTTTGGGCCACCTTCCAGGAACAAGTGTTAGGCACAAGGGGACGAGACCAGAGAGGCCAGCAGAGGGGACATGAAATGCAGCCAGTGCAAGGCTGAGGGCTCAGCTTCCTCCGTGGAGAGGGGGCTCAGGGAGCACATTAACACACAGCATCGGTTTGACTGCATGTCCTCTCCCAGGTGGCGGGCCCGGCAGCTGGTGAAGAACATCCCCCCTTCAGACATGGCTCAGATCAAGGCCAAGGTGGCCGCCATGGCGACCCTGCAAGGGCTTCGTCAGGACTGGGGCTGCCGGCGGGCCTGGGCCCGAGACTACCTGTCCTCTGTAAGTGCTAGGCGAGTCCAGGGTTGCCAGGGGGAAGTGGCCTGCCAAAGAGGGCTCTTGGCTAATGCTGTGTACAGGTCACCCCAGATGTCCTCTACCAGGCCTGGGGTTGTCTGTCCTGGTGGCCCTGCACCCCAGCCCCCACCAGAGCTCTGCAAGGTCTCAACCTGGGCTTCAGGAACAGTGGCCTTCGGGGGTGGGTGTGGACGACAGGAGGGCCAGACTCAGACAAAGCCTAGAAATCAACACAAGAGGGCTCTGTGCCCTCAGGAAATCCAGGGCTGCTCAGCTCACACACATGTCTGCGACTCAGTTTCCGAGATGAAGGATAGTTTTACTTATTCACACAGCGCTGCCATCAACTGAGTCTGGTCCCATGACTCAATCCCAAGAAGTCTCCTCCCCTCCATCTGTCCTCAGGCTGCTGACAATCCCACAGCATCAGGCCTGTTTGCTCAGCGACTAAAGACACTTCGGGACAAAGATGGCTTCGGGGCTGTGCTCTTTTCTAGCCACGTCCGCAAGGTTAGAAGCTGATGCTGAGTTTTGGCGGGGGGGGGGGGGGGGGGGGGGGGAGTGTGGCGGGGGGTCGGGGGGGGGGGGAGTGTGGCGGGGGGTCGGGGGGGAGGGCACTTGGGAGAGACTGGAGGCAACCCCAGCACAGTCCCAGCTGCTCCTGACACTCCCAAAACTGCCGACACTGGGGAGGGGAGCCAGTAGGGACTGCCGGGGCTGGAGCCCTGGTGGATGACAGGGCAGCACCAGCCTGGGCCCAGCCACCTCTCCCACAGGTGAACCGCTTCCGCAAGATCCGGAATCGGGCCCTCCTGCTCACGGACCGGCACCTCTATAAGCTGGACCCAGACCGGCAGTACCGGGTGATGCGGGCTGTGCCCCTTGAGGCGGTGAGCAACGTGGGGTTCGGGCAGTGCGCAGCATCTGCAAGAGGCACTGCTGGGCTGCCCGGGGCACTGCCTCAGTCTTCCCCACTGTCTAGCTGTGATGGCCCAAACCATCCTAAAACTCAGCCGTTGGTGGCAACCAAATTGAAAACCCTGCAGTGGCTTCCCATGCCCACAGGGTTAAGGGTCTGGTCCTATAATCCCCACCAGCACAGCCATCTCCCCCTATACTCCCACACTCTAGCTAAGCCAAATGGTCTCCTGTCCCGACTTGTGCCCGACTGGGGATTTCTCCCACCTGGGCATGCTGGGACCTGAGTCCCCGCCACAGTGTTCAGGGCCTCCTTTGGGATATTGTCCCCCAACTCTGGAAACTTCTGCCGGGCTCTGTGGCCTTCTTGCTCCCTTCATTAGTAGATGCTGTTCCCATAAATTGCCTTGCACACAGAACAGCGCAGAGGTCAAGGCCAGACTACCTCTGGGTCTTCCAGAGTTTCAGGGGTCCCATGACTATCCCAATAGAAGGGGCGGGGAGTGCCTCGCAGTCCGATGCCGCAGCCGGCGAGGCTGTTTAAATGTAGTGAAAGTGACCTAGAACTAAAAACGGCTCCTCCAGGCGGTAGCGCACACGCAAGTGCTCAGCAGCACAGGCGAGCAGTGGCGGCCCTATTGGACAGCAAGGATCTAGAACCCTTCGCCCTGGAGAAAATCCTATTGTGCAGCGTCCCCGCCCAACTTTTCCCCCTCGTCAGCAGGACCGGGAGAGGGAGGAGGGGGCGGTGGGGGGCTGGTGGTCCCGGCGAGGGCGGCGCTCCCGGGTGCAGGTGCGGGTTCGGGGGAGGCTTCCTGGGAGTGGGTGAGTCCGGCCGGGCTGGGGTTCGGGTCCAGGCGGCTGCACCCTGACCCCGCGCTCCGCTCAGGTGACGGGGCTGAGCGTGACCAGCGGAGGGGACCAGCTGGTGGTGCTGCACGCCCGCGGCCAGGACGACCTTGTGGTGTGCCTGCACCGCTCCCGGCCGCCGCTGGACAACCGCGTCGGGGAGCTGGTGGGCGTGCTGGCCGCGCACTGCCAGGGGTGAGTGCGGGCCGGGCGGTGGCGGGCGCGGAGCCCCGGCCACCGGGCCGCCCTGACCCCTCCTCCTGCCGCAGGGAGGGCCGCGCCCTGGAGGTCCGCGTCTCCGACTGCATCCCGCTGAGCCAGCGCGGGACACGGCGCCTCGTCTCCGTGGAGCCCAGGCCCGAGCAGCCAGAGCCCGATTTCCGCTGCGCCCGCGGCACCTTCACCCTGCTCTGGCCCAGCCGCTGAGCGCCCGCACCCTCCGTACCCCGAGGCCACCGACTGTACACCCTCCACGCCCCGCGCGCTGCAAATAAACCCTCTGAGTCCCTCCGCCTGCCTGCTAGCCTCTGCCGCCCCACCCGCAGGGGCTCCGGCTGCCGCCTCGGCCGGGTCGGCCCGCGCCCCGCTTACCCACTGGGGCCCCGACTGCAGGAGACCCGGCGACCCGGCTGGGAACAGGAGCGGCTCTCCAGAGGAATTAGTGCCCTTTGTGCCCCAGCCTTCCGGGTCCACGTTGTCGTCCCTTGGCCCTCTCCACAGGGCTCCTGGCCTTGTTCCTACTGCGCCACTGGGGAAGGCTTGGGGTTCATCTTCGGGCAGGGCTGGGGAGCACTCCTGAGGACAGAACAGCCCGGAGAGCTGTCACGGGATGTGCTGCTAAGCCGTCGAGGCCCAGGGCTGACGCTGTCCCAGCCGCGAGCTGTCCCTGCTGGATGTGGGTATCTGAGGCCCTGGAACCGACCTCTGGAACCTAGTAACTGAGAAACAGGCCCTGCAGCCAAACTCCCAGCCTCCGGAGAAGACCCACAGGGAGGCCTTGAGAGACACCCGCAGCCCCCGGGCTGACCACCCCTTCCCCAGGCCCACGCCAGCCTCGACCTCCAGCAGCTCTGCCAGCCCCTCAGCGGCCCTCAGGCACCAGGCCCTCAGCCCCCTTAGCCCCTTCAGCCCCTTCAGTCCCCCAGCCCCTCAGCCCCTCATCCTTCAGCCTCCTCAACACTCAGCACCCTCAGCCCCTCAGCCCTTTAGCTTCTTCCTCTTTTCCATCAGTTGGTGTCCCCTGTGCCCCCACAGCTTGCTCTTCTTCTTCTTATGGGGTAACCTAAATTACCGCATAATTTAGGGGGGTAATTTAGATTGGTTTGCCACTTTGTTGTTGGGACAGGTTTGCTTCTTTCACCACGGCCTTTGGGTGGCATACGACAGTTTGGGACTGTCCAGTGTCCGTACCTTCTGAGGCCTCCCCTGTTGAATGGCCAGGCACCTGCAGGTGCAGGGGCTCAGGGTCACCTCAGGCCTGCAGGACTGAGTCTGGCTTCTCCTGCCCTGGGGAGGGCAGCTGTCTCCTAGCCCAACCCAAAAGGCCCCGGAAGCCTCCAGCCAACTCCCCAGTCTGTCCCTGGCTTAGGTGGCTTCAGGACTGTGCCAGGCACCTCCCTCATAGGGCAATCAGATGTGAAGGGTCCCTTTCAATCACACAAGCCTACATAGTCCTAGACGTTAGGTGGGTCCTCTGCCCTCTGCAGATCAGAGAGCCTGGCAGCATCTGCCCACTTCCTGTCCACTTTCTCCTCCCTAGTGCACTGGGAGTGGGAGAGCCCAAACCACCTTCGTCAAAGCTCCCCCATATCTTTCAGAAGCCCCACTGCCAGGCTAAGCGGAGGGCCTTAGTGACGAGTGATAACTTTAGGGAAGTCCAGAGTGGTAGACACATCTGGGTTCCAGCTTTCGGGGGGCCACTCCCTGCTTATGCCCACAGCCTCAAGGGGAAAAGGTCATAATTGACAGGTGGTTCCTGGGGTCCTAAGATCCAGCCCAAGGGATGGGATGACTTGCTAGGAAGGGGAAGGTGACAGAAAGTTCACACGCATCACACACCACTTTGACAAACCCGTACATAGCATTCACCACAGTGAAAAGGAAAACTCACAAAGCACGGTCGTTATAGCACTTTGCAAATATCCCCCACCCAGTACCTTTGAGGTGAGAGTTACCATTGTTGCCTAGTTACTGGTAAGAAAACAGAGGTTCCATGACTTGCCTGAGGCACTGGGGGGATGATGTGAGGACTTGTGGCTGATACACTCACTTTTGTGGCTGATACACCAATACACTCACTCTGCAGATGGGGAGTGGTGCCTGCGCACTGGGATGACGTCATTGGCTTGCGTTGGACAGCGCCTAGATAGGAGTCCAGCTTCTACCACTTATTCCAGTCTATCCACATTTCCCACCAACAGAGCGGGTTTACTAGAACCATCCCCTCAAATTGGTATGAGGACTACATGGCATGGCGTGTGATGTCATGCACACAGAGGCAATCCTTATTCTGGGATGTGGGAAGAGTAGATTCCATACATGGGCTTGGGGGGTGGCTTCCCTCATTGCAGTGTCCAGTCCCCCAGCAGCTCTGGGAGTAGGAATGACTGTCTCCGTTTTGCAGGTGAGGAAACAGAACCATAAAGGTGAACTTTTTTCTTTTTCTTTTTTTTTTTTTTTTTTTTGAGACAGAGTCTCGCTCTGTCACCCAGGCTAGAGTGCAGTGGCCTGATCTCAGCTCACTGCAACCTCCGCCTCCTAGGTTCAAGCGATTGTCCTGTGTCAGCCTCCTGAGTAGCTGGGATTACAGGCACATGCCACTGCACCCAGATAATTTTTGTATTTTTAGTAGAGATGGGGTTTCACTATGTTGGTCAGGCTGGTCTCAAACTTCTGACCTCGTGATCTGCCTGCCTCAGCCTCCCAAAGTGCTGGGATTACAGGTATGAGCCACCGTGCCCAGCTCTTTTTTCACATTTAAAGCTAAATTGGCCTCTCCTCAAAAAATGAAGCAGCAGGAGTGTACATGAGGTTAATAAATAATTAAAATTAAACTTAATTATGTTACTTATCCTCACGTACATTCCTGCTGCTTCTTTATTGAAGTGTAATTTACACACCATAAAACTCACCATTTGAAAACGTGCAATTTGGTAATCTTTAGTATATTCGTAAGGTTGTGCAACCAACACTATTATCTAATTTTAGAACATTTTCATCACTCCAAAACTAAACCCATACCCATCACCCGTCACTCTTCATTGCCCGGTAGTAATTACCTACCCCTACCCTCAGCCCTTGGAAACCACTAATCTGCTTTCTGTTTCTTCAGCTATGCCTATTCTGGATATTTAGTATAAATGAGATCATACACAATATGGCCTCATCTGTCTGGCTTCTTTCACTGAGTGTAATGTCTTCAAGGCTCAACCATATTGTAGCATCTGTCAGTACTTCACTCTTCTATGAACAAATAATATTACACTATGTGGAGACACCACATTTTGCTTATTTATTCATCAGGTGATGGACATTTGGGTTGGCTGTTTTGAACAGTGGTGCTAGGAACATTTGTGTATAACTTTTTGTGTGGACACATATTTCCAATTCTCTTAGTACGTATCTAGGAGTGGAATCTCTGGGTCAAATGGTAATTCTTTTTTTGTTGTTGTTGTTGTTTTTGTTTTGTTTTTGTTTTTGTTTTGAGACAGAATTTGCTCTTGTTGCCCAGGTTGGAGTACAATGGTGCCATCTTGGCTCACCGCAATCTCTGCCTCCCAGGTTCAATCAGTTCTCCTGCCTCAGCCTCCCGAGTTGCTGGGATTACAGGCATGCGCCATCATGCCCAGCTAATTTCATATTTTTAGCAGAGATGGGATTTCTCCATTTTGGTCAGACTAGTTGCAAACTCCCGACCTCAGGTGATCCACCTGCCTTGGCCTCCCAAAGTGCTGGGATTACAGGTGTGAGCCACCGTGCCCAGCCATCAAATGGTAATTTCATGTTTAACTTTCTGGGGAACCACCAGATGGTTTTTGAAAGTGACTGTACCATGACTGTACCATTCTGCATTCCCACCACTAATACATGGGGTTCCAACTTCTCCACATCTGTGCCAATATGTTATTTTCTGAGGTTTTGGTGGGTTTTCTTTTTTCTGTTTTTTTTTTTTTTTTTTTTTTTCCAAGATGGAGTTTCACTCTGTCGCCCAGGTTGAAATGCAATGGCACAGTCTCAGCTCACTGCAACCTCTGCCTCCTAGGTTCAAGTGATTCTCCTGCCTCAGCCTCCCAAGTGGCTGGAAATACAGGCTCCTGCCACCATGTCTAGCTAATTTTTGTATTTTTAGTAGAGATGGGGTTTCATCACGTTGGCCAAGCTGGTCTCAGACTCCTGATCTCAAGTGAGCCACCTGCCTTGGCCTCCCAATGTGTTTTTTTTTTTTTAATAACCGTCCTAAAGGATATGAAGTCTTACCTAATTACAGTTTTGATGTGCATTTTCCTGATAATGAATGAAGTTGGACAACTTTTTATATGCTTATTGGCCATCTGTATATCTTCTTTAGAGGAAAGTTGATTCAAAATTCTTTGCCCCTATCCCACTTCTGCTTTTCTTTGCTTTTTTGTTTGTTTGTTTTTTGAGAGAGACTCTTACTCTGTCGTCCAGGATGGAGCGCAGTGATGCAGTCTAGGCTCACTGCAATCTGTAATCTGTATCTCCCTGCAACCTCCACTTTCCAGGTTCAAGCAATTCTCATGCCTCAGCCTCCTGAGTAGCTGGGACAATAGGCGTGTACTACCGTCCCCAGCTAATTTTTATATTTTTGGCAGAGACGGGGTTTCACCATGTTGACCAGGCTGGTCTTGAACTCCTGGCCTCAAGCAATCCACTTGCCTTGGCCTCCCAAAATGCTGGGATTACAGATGTGAGCCACCATACTCAGCTTCCCCCAGCACCCCATTTTTTTGGTTGATTCATGGACTATAGGCCATTCTCCAGTGGTCACCAGGGTGCTCCTTCTCCAGGCAGGGAGCAGCAGGCTCTGGCCTCTGTTTGCTGCAACCTCATCCCTGCCTGGCAGTGTGGGAGAGAAGGGGCAAGTGCTCTGGCCAGACGGCAGGTCCTACGGCCATGTGGGTGCATATGCCCTGCAGGTGGGCATTGACGAACTCTTCATCCTCTCCAAAAACTGCTCCCGAGCCCCAGAAGGGACAGAGCTTTGCCCATCCCAGGAAGCATGTTCAGCCCCTCCCCTAGAATGCAGCCATGTCTGTGTTTTGGAAGCTCTATCCAGGCATAAAGTGGTGCTCAGCCCCAGGAGCTCCTGAAGAACAAGATAGGACAGTGACCCCAGGCTTCTTGTCACTCTGCTGCAGGCTCACCAGATACTCGAGCTGGAGGCCACAGAGAGCACTATGACACACTGTCCCTCCCAGGAGCCCAGACCCCACCTTGATGCCTGAGACGGATCTAGGGAAGATGCTGGGAGGGACTGGAGAGAGGTGCTGCAGGCCAGGGTAGTCAGAAACAAAACTGACATAGAATCCGTTCTCTGTCTGTCTGTGTAGGCAGAAAAAAAGAGATGGAATATAACATTGAGAGTACTTGTGTCCAGCTGGCAGGATGGAAGGGGGTTTTTATCCTGTTTTTGCAGGTGTTTTCCTATTTCCCCCAAAATTGCCACAATGAATGCTGCCAAGTCATGCCAGTTTGTGGGTGGCAGGGCACAGAGTGGCTGTAGGTCAGGGGTTGTCTGTGCTTCCATGGTTTCCCCATGTGCTGAGCTCTCAGCCAGAGGGCAGTATTTCACTGGGCGGTGAGGCCAGCTCCATCTTGGACTAAAATAAGCAGCCTTGGACCAAGGCCACCCAGGAACAAGAAAAGCAGCAGATTGGGGGTAGGCAGCTTTCTGTTGACCACTACCTGCCCCTTAAGCGAGGCAAAACTGTTGCCTGCATCCGTGTCAGTTGGGAGATGCTACTTTTTGAGGCGGGACCTGGGAAATTCAACTTGGCTTTGGTCAACATGCATGAAATGGGTGGGAATAAGCCTCATCTGTGGTGTGTGGGGGTGGGTAGGAATCTGGAGACAGGTCATCCCTGTGATGCCCCCACCTCCAGCACCTGGTAGAGAAGTCCAAAGGTAGTGGCTCCCATAGAGCAGGGGCTGGGAGAAGTCCTGAGACTCAGAGACCCGCACAGATCACTTTAGTGACGTCCAGTGCAACCAAGATACATTCTTGCTTTTACTTTTGTTGGAGAAAAAAAATCCTTACAGGCTACAAAAGGTCAGAATATTCTTGAAAGCAAATCTGAAGGAACATGACCATCTGTTCAGTTTAAATCTTCACTGAGCTGAGCAAAAGGAAGAATAATTCTGCAGATGGAGAAATGCTGCATATCACAAGGTCCATATCATAGCAGTGTGGGGTTAACCTCCCTGAGTCCACTTCCCATATGCCATCCATTACACTGCCCTGTTTATCAGAAAAATGTGCCACCAAGCAATCGATACATTTTCCAAGTGAGCAAAACAGATCGGAAACCTCCCAGCTCTTCCTCAACAATAAGCCATGCTGAGTGTTCCTCCCTACACAGGGCTGACCCCACCACACTGTTGCAGCCCCAGCCTGAGCAGAGGGAGAAGAGCAGAAAGGAATTGGTCACAGCTGCTGCAAGGACAGGCTGGGTGTGGAGGTGAGAACACAGAGTAAGCAAGCAGCCTCTGGGTATGAAAACTCATTACTCCCATGAACGAGGCTGGTAACAAGCCACATGGGTGGATGAGACAGAAGCAAGTGTGGAGTGAGAAGCTGGGCACCAGAGAATGGTGTACAGGCTTGGGAAGGCCAGGCCAGGCCAGTCCAGGTGATTGTGATGACCCAGCTGTTCAGGGCTTGTCTGGAAAAATTATGTTCTTAGGAAAATGGTGGTGCCATGGTCTGACTGTGTCTTCTCCAAAATTCAGGCGTTGCCAATGTGCTGGTATTAACAGGTGACACCTTGAAGAGGTTGGCCGGGCATGGTGACTCATGCCTGTAACCCCAGCACTTTGGGAGGCCAAGACAGGGGGATTACTTGAAGCCAGCCAGGAGTTTGAAACCAGCCTGGCTAACATGGTGAAACCTTGTCTCTACTAAAAATACAAAAAACTAGTTTGGTGTGGTGGTGGGTGCCTGTAATTCCAGCTACTGGGAGGCTGAGGCAGGAGAATCGCTTGAACCCAGGAGGCAGAGGCTACAGTGAGCCAAGATCACGCCATTGCACTTAGCCCGGGCAACAAGAGCAAAACTCTGTCTCAAAAAAAAAAAAAAAAAAAAAAAAAAAAAAGAAGTGAATATGCCATGACAGCTTCTTCTTCCATATTAATAGGATTAAGGCCCTCACAAAAGAGGCTTCATGCGGAATTTGGGTAGTTTGCTCTCTTGCTCTTCTACCTTTTATCATGGAATGACACAGCAGGAAAGTCCTTACCACATGCTGGTACCCTGATCTTGGACTTCCTAGCCTCCAGAACTGTGAGAAATAAATTTCTTTCTTTGAGACAGAGTTGCGCTCTTTGTCGCCCAGGCTGGAGTGTAGTGGCACAATCTTGGCTCACGGCAACCTCCGACTCCCAGGTTCAAGCGATTCTTCTGTCTCAGTCTCCTGACTAGCTGGGATTACAGATGCCTGCCACCACACCCAGCTAATTTTTGTATTTTTAGTAGAGACGGGTTTTCACCATGTTGGCCAAGCTGGGCTTGAACTCCTGACCTCAGGTAATTCACCCTCCTGGGCCCCAAAGTACTGGGATTACAGGCATGCACCACTGAGCCCGGCCTTTTTTCTTTATTAGTTACCCAGCCTGTGGTATTCTGCCATAGCAACACAAATGGACTAAGGCAGAAATTGGACCAAAATTGGGATGTTACTAAAACAAATACCTAAAAATGTGGAAGTTGCTTTGGAACCGGGTAAGGAGTAGAAGCTGGAACCGTTTTGAAGTGAATACTGGAAAAAGCATGTGTTTCCTTGAATGGAGCAAGAAGGACAATTGCGGTGAGGGCTCAGAAGAAGAGAAGAACTGCAGGGGAAGCCTCATTGTTCTTAGAGATTACCTAAGTGGCTGCAACAGTGAAGACTATTCTCATGAGACCTCAGATGGAAAGAAGGAACAAGGTAATAAAAATTAGAGGAGTTGGGTGCAGTGGTTCACGCCTGTAATCCCAGCATTCTGGGGGGCTGAGGTGGGCAGATCACTTGAGGTCAGGAGTTCAAGACCAGCCTGGCCAACTTGGTGAAACCCCCATCTCTACTAAAAATACAAAAATTTGCCAGGTGTGGTGGCGTGCACCTGTAGTCCCAGTTACTCAGGAGGCTGAGGCAGGAGAATTGCTTGAATCTGGGAGTTGGAGGTTACAGTGAGCCGAGGTCATGCCATTGCACTCCAACCTGGGCAACAGAGTGAGATGCCATCTCAAAATAAAATAGAATACTTAAAAAAAATTGGAGGGAAACCATCCTTATTATACAGTTAGTAAGAACTTTGCAGAATTGAGTTTGTGTCCTAGGACTTAACGCATGGAAAGCAGAACTTAAGAGCTATGAACTCGGGTATGTGGCAGAAGAAATCTCCAGGTGGCAACATGTTTAGCATGCTGCATGGTTTCTCTTACCTGCTTATGATAAAGTGTGAGATGAGAAAAACAATTTAAGGACAGCATTTATAATTAAAAGGGTAGCAGAATGGAAAGATTTATAAAATTCCCAGCCTGGTCAAAATAGAAATAGTAAAAAAGAGAAAACTAAGGCTCTGGCCAAACAACCATCTAATGGGGAGATGAGCATGGCTAGAAGGAAGCCAGGTGCTATTCATCCAGACAATGGGAGAATGATTTTGAAGGCATTCCAGTTATCTTCAGGGCTGCCATACCCATCACAGGCTCGGAGCCATAGGGCCTTGAGGGCAGAATAGTTTCAAGGGAGGGATCCAGGATGCCCAGGGGACCTTGGAGCTTGTTGTCCAGGGCCACCTCAGATCTCTGTTCCCCACTCTCTCACAGCAGTCCTTGGCCACCCTAGCTGTGGCTCAAGTGTGGCTGAGTGGCCCTGCCACAAGTGGGCTGCCGCTCAAGAGGACACAAGCAGTGAGCCTTGGTGGCATCAACATAGTGCTAACTCTGCAGGTGCACAGAGTGTGCAAGCTATAGAAGCATAGCTACCTCCACATACATTTCAAACGATGCCTCAAACAGCCTCAAGGTACAGGCAGTGACTTGCTGCAGGGGGAGAGCCACAAATGAGAGCATCCACTAAGGCAGTGCTTCATGGAGCCATGGGGGTGGGGCTGCCCCCAAGACCTCAGACCTGTAAAGTCACCAGCAGGCATGAAAAGTCAGTGCATGAGACTGAATGAGTTCTGTTGCCAGCAAAGCCATGGAGTCAGGGCTGCCCAAGGCCTTGGGAGCCCAACCCCCACCCTACTATGTCCAGATGGCAGGACATGGAGTTAAAGAAGATTCTTCTTTTTCAATTTTTTTTTTTTTTTTTTTTTTTTTGAGCTGGAATCTCACTTCCAGATTGGAGTCCAGTGGCATGATCTCGGCTCACTGCAACTGTTGCCTCCCGGGTTCAAGCAATTCTCCTGGCCTGGATGGTCTCCATCTCTTGACCTCATGATCCACCCGCCTCAGCCTCCCAAAGTGCTGGGATTACGGGTGTGAGCCACTGCACCCGGGCTTCTCTTTTAATTTTTTAAAAATATTTTTGCCGGGCGCGGTGGCTCAAGCCTGTAATCCCAGCACTTTGGGAGGCCGAGGCTGGTGGATCACCAGGTCAAGAGATCGAGACCATCCTGGTCAACATGGTGAAACCCCGTCTCTACTAAAAATACAAAAAATTAGCTGGGCATGGTGGCGTGTGCCTGTAATCCCAGCTACTCAGGAGGCTGAGGCAGGAGAATTGCCTGAACCCAGGAGGCAGAGGTTGCGGTGAGACAAGATCACGCCATTGCACTCCAGCCTGGGTAACGAGAGCAAAACTCCGTCTCAAAAAAAAAAAAAAAAAAAAAATTTAAACGTAAATTTATTTTTTACCTAAAAATTTATTTATCTAAAATTTTTTTAATTAAAAAAATGATTTTAAATGTACATCTCAAACTCCTGACCTGAAATGAATGCATTTTGTATGTGAGAAGACGTAAGTTTTGAGGAGGGCGTGGAACAGAATGGTGTGGTTTGGATGTATCATCTCCAAAATTCAGTTGTTGGCAATGTGCTGACATTAAGAGATGGGACCTTTAAGAGGTCATTACGCAGGAGGGCTCCTTCCTAATAAGGAATGAATACATAATGGGATAAATAAGTGAATGGGATTAAGGCTCTTATAAAGGAGACTTCATGCAGCCCTTGGCTACCTTGCTCTCTTGCCTTTCTGTCTTCTGCATGAGATGATACAGCCAGAGGGCCCTCACCCAATGGTGGCACCTTGATCTCAGACTTTCTAGTCTTCAGAACTGTGACAAATAAATTTCTTTTCTTTATAAATTATTTAGTCTGTGGTATTCTTTTTTAAATTGATATATCATAGTTGTACATATTTGGAGGGTACATATGATATTTTGATACACGTACATAATTTTTTTTTTTTGAGATGAAATCTCACTCTGTCACCCAAGATGGAGTGCAGTGGTGCTATCTTGGCTCACCGCAGCTTCCGCCTCCCTGCCACAGGCAATTCTACTGCCTCAGCCTCCACAGCCACCCGCCACCACGCTTGGCTAATTTTTGTATTTTCAGTAGAGATGAGGTTTCACCAAGTTGGCCAGGCTGGTCTTGAACTCCTGACCTCAAGTAATCCACCTGCCTCCGCCTCCCAAAGTGCTGGGATTACAGGTGTGAGCCACTTCACCCAGCCAAGTATACATATGAATAATCAAATCAGGGTAATTGGGATATCCTTCACCTCAAACATTTATCTTTTCTTTGTGTTTTGAAGTCTGTGATATTCTTTTATAGCAGCACAAATGGACTAAGACAGAAGCTCTTCACAGATCTTAAAAAGAGGAGTTAAAAATAAAAAGTTGGCGCTAGCCTCTATAGAATACAGTATGTCAGTTCCTCAAAAAATTTTTTAAAAATTATCATATGATCCAGCAATCCCAATTCTTGGTATATGTACAAAAGAATTGGAAGGGCGCTCTTGAGCAGACACGTGTACATTCATATTTATAGCAGCATTATTTACAATAGTTAAAACATGGAAACAGCCCAAGTGTCCATTGATGAATGAATGGACCAACAAAATGTGAAATATATATGCAATGGAATATTATTCAGCCTTAAAAAGGATGACAATTCGGACACATGCTACAATATGGTTGAACCCTGAGGGCATTATGCTAAGTGAAATAACCCAGTCACGAAAAGAACTCCTGTCTGACTCCACTTATGTGAGGAACCTAGAGTCACCAAATTAATACAGACAAAGTAGAATGGTGGCTGCCAGGGGCTGTGGGAAGGGAAATGGGGAATTAGTGTTTAATGGGGGCAGAGATTCAGTTTGGGCAGATGAAAAAGTTCTGGACATGGTGATTGCGCATCAATGTGAACATGTTTTACACTACTGAACTCTGCACTTGAAAACTGTTATGATGGTAAATTTTTTTGAGACAGGGCTTGTCCTGTTGCCCAGGCTGGAGTGCAGTGACACAATCATAGCTTACTGTAACCTTGAATTTCTGGGCTCAAGTGATCCTCCTGCCTCAGCCTCCTCAGTAGCTGGGAGTACAGATGAGCACCACCACACCTGGCTAATTTTTAAATTTTTTGTAGAGATAGGGTCTCCCTCTGTTGCTCAGGCTGGCTTTAAACTCCTGGTCTCAAGAGATCCTCCCAGTTCAGCCTCCCAAAGTGCTAGGATTACAGGTGTGAGCCACCGTGCCAGGCCAGCGTCAGAGCTTATACCTGTGCCTAGGGCCATCACCAGTAGGGAAAATGGCACATCCACAAATAGTGTGGCAATAAAGACCACCCAAATGAAAAAAGCAGAGACTATTTGTTCAGAGCTTGGTATAGGAAGGGAGCCGGCTACCATCAATTGCATTTGACTGAGACTCACAGGTAGGTAGAAAAGAGGGGAAGCTTTGCAGGGGAAAAGGGAAGGGTCAGGTGAGTCCTAAGGGAGGCTTCTGGCCTGGGTAAGCAGGGGCAGCTGACTAGAAAGCGGGAGGACCCTATGTGATTGCTTATGGGAGCATATGTGGTTTTCTCTGGTTGGTCCTAAGTTGGAAGCAGAGACAAAATTAGGGAAGTGCCAGTTATTAATCAAATCCTAGCCACCTGGGGCTGCTACAGAAGTAATTGTTTAGCTTCCCGGATTGTCACTAGAAGTAACACCTGGCTTAGCAAGCTGGCATCCCAGGCTGGTTACTGTAGATAAAAGGCGTCATGGCTACGCACAGTGGCTCATGCCTGTAATCCCAGGACTTTGGGAGGTGGAGGCAGGTGAATCACTTGAGCCCAGGAGTTTGAGACCAGTCTGGCCAACATGGTGAAACCCCATCTCTACTAAAAATACAAAAATTTGCCAGATGTGCTGGTGCACACCTGTAATCCCAGCTATTCAGTAGGCTGCAGCAGGAGGATCACTTGAACCCAGGAGGCAGATGTTGTAGTAAGCCAAGATTGTACCACTGCACTCCAGCCTGGGCAACAGAGCAAGACTGTCTCAAAAAAAAAAAAAGATTTTTTTTATCAGGGACTGATCCACGACAGCAAGAGGTTCCCAATACCTGGAAGAGAGCGTGCGCTTGAAGAAATAAAGAGAGACAGAGAAAGCGGGGGTCTGGAGGGCTGGATAGGCCGTGCCTAAACAGCAGCAAATTTATTTTTTCAAAAGCCAGGAATAAATACACTTTCTTTGCTCTGGTTTACGTCATTGCAAGAGGAAATGCAAATCTGTACCTTACATGGCCTATACAATAGAGAAGTCAGATACACCATCAGTGGTTGTAAAAAGTAACAGAATTTCCTGTGATCACAAAGCTTATTTACATCCAGACATTATTCCTCATGGCTGCAGGTATTTTTGGTTTGATCCTGTTTTAGGACTCACATGTGAAAAGGTTTTCTGGTTTTGCTCATCAGAGTATCTTTTAACCAGATTCTCCTTTGTCTGCTTCTGACTCAACTTATCTCAACTCCCCCTATTCAGGAGTCTCTGAGTCTGGGATCAAAGCCATCCATATAGTGGCATTTGCTTTGCAAATATCCCCACAGTTAAACTATTATCTAGGGTACAAGGCAGTCATGCAAGTAAAGAAAAGGTTAAAGCTATTAAAAGTTAAAAGCAGAAACTGGTTGCTGGTAGGGAGTCACTCAGTCTAGCAGCACCGCATAGTTTGGGCCCAAACGATATCGTGGTTGATATTAGAAACTGATCATCCATCTTTCAGTCCCTTCTTCCCGATAGCTCAACTGCCTTCAGTAGGAAACTGTGTTTGGGATCAAACTCACCGTACAGTGAGACCCACGACTTTTGGGGAATCTCACACGGGAATGTTTCCCACATTTTTTTCCTGGGTAGGTGGCTGCAGGTTGTTGTTCAGAGTTCTAGTTGCATAAATGGGCTGGTTGTCCATTTTGTATACAACTCCACAAAAGGTAACCCAGCAAATTAATAAATTGGTGATTTGCATTATACATTTGTCTGATAGGTTTGGGTTAGTATGAGTTACTCCCCCAAAGTCTGGCCAACTATGCAAATACTCTGGATAAATTTCCAGAAATGACAAGGAGCAGCCTAGGATCTGGTAATGAGATCAAGGTGTCACAGAAGGGGCCTTTCTGGAATAGATACTAATCTCTCTGAAAGCTGCCACGTGATTTCTCTATAGAATTTCAACATTCATAGCAAATTAGGAGGAATGTACCTGTCAGATGACACAGTTCTTTGAATCTGATTAGACAGCAGAATATAAAAATAGTGACAGATTTCAAGTTGGATTATTTATTCAAATTAGAGTTCTGCTTCTTGTTGAGGTTAGTATTAGGTTTCAGGATAAATTTAGTGCTAGAGTTGGCACTGGGCTTAAGGTTATTAAAATGAGCATTAGGGCTAGAGCTGTTTTTAGTTGTAGAGTTGGGGTTATGATTAGGATTAGAGTAAGGGTTTACATAGGAGTTTTGTTAATCCGGGGTTTCTTTAATGCTAGAGTTAACATGAGGCTAAGCTGGGTGCAGCGGCTCACAGCTGTAATCTCAGCACTTTAGGAGGCTGAGGCAGGCAGATTGCCTGAGGTAGGCAGATCATCTGAGGTCAGGAGTTGGAAACCAGGCTGGCCAACATGGTGAAAGCCCGTCTCTACTAAAAATACAAAAATCAGCTGGGTGTCACGATGCACATCTGTAAGCCCAGCTACTCGGGAGGCTGAGGGAGGAGTATTGCTTGAACTCAGAAGGTAGAGGTTACAGTGAGCCGATATGGTGCCACTGCACTGCAGCCTGGGTGTGGGCAATACACTGAGACTTTGTCTCAAAAAAGAAAAAATGAAGGTAAAGATTAGTGCTGAGGTTTAGCATATTATTAACAGTTAAACTGAAGGTTAATGACAGTGTTGGAGTTAGGGTTAGAGTTGGTAAGATGGTGAAGTTCATGACTATAGTAAGGTTAATATGGGGTTAGTTCAAATATTAGAGTTATAATTAGTATTGGGTTAGAGCTAAATTTGGCGTTAGAGTTAAATTTGAATTAGTTTTGGAAATGATTCTGTTTATGATTATGGTTAGGCTTACTATTTGGTTGGCATGAGGATTACATTTAGAGTTAGGGTTGGAGTTAAGGATATTGTTAGCGTTTAGGTTAATAGGTAGAGTTGAGGTAAAGTTGATTCTCAGATGTTGGAAGCAGATGCTCAGTGCCACAAAGAAAAATTAGCACTGAGACAAAGGATCTTTTAGCAACACAATTTTTACTTCCTAGACAGTAGGCAGGGTACTCTCACTAGCCATTTTGCCAGAGAGTACAATGAACAAAGGAAAATAGACATATTTATCTCTTATGCATTTGGGGTCCTCCTTACTGCTGTGTCTGATCTCCGTTGGCTGGAGCCAGACCTCACAATCTAAACTAAAACCTGATTGGCTAATAACTTAAAACTTTTCTAAATAGTTAAAAAGCAATGGAGAGCTGGGACATACCTGTGAGCATGTCCAGCACAGATATTTTTGTTAAAGTACAAGGACATAGAATATACTACATGCCTGTAAGTATGGCATGTCTAACAGCTACATAGAATAGGGCTTAACAAAGAGTTATTAGCACACTTCTGATTATTCTTTAACAAGAAAGGAAACTTTAAAGAGGAACTTTTCTACTTCCCACATCAGAGCTGGAGTTAGAGTTAGGGTTACAGTTAGTTTAGTGTTAGATTTAAGGTTAGGGTTAGTTTTAGGTTAGAGGTTCAGGTTAGGATTATATTACATTTGGGTTAGGCTTAGTGTTAGGGTTTAGAATTAATGCTAATTTGAGGATTGGGTATGGTTAGAGTATTGCTAGTGACAGATTATGTTAAAATCAGAATAGAATTAGGGTGAGGACGTAGGTTATTGTTAGAATTAGGGTAACATTTTTCAGTAGAGCTATTTGTTGTTAAGGTCACGGGTTAGGCTTAGAGAGCTCTGAGATTGAGATTTGTATTCTGTTTTGGCAAAGATATGTTTTAGTTAATAGAGGTGGTAACTTTGGGATTTGACTAGGGTTAGGTTTAAGGTAAAAGTTAGATTAGGCTTGAAGCAGGTTTAATGTTATGGTTACATTTATGATTAGGGATAGAAATAGGGTTAGGATTAAAATCAATGACAGGTTTAGCTTTCGAGGTGATGCTGGTTAGGGTCTTGTTAGGCTAGAATGACAGTGAAAGTTAGGGTTAGGATTAAGATTGTGTTTGGAGAGTCAATGATGAAGTTACTGAGATGAAAGAATTCACTAACATAACTGAGATATAAAATTAACACACAGTTCTGTACCATAAAACAGAGTGGAAAACATTAAAAACAAAAGTTAAAAATAAATAAAATTAACACCCAGGTATCAACAAGACACAAACCCAACCAGTCAGATTACACAGTGGTAGCAAACACTCTATACATAACAGCATACAAAAAAACATCAAATACTTAGGAATAAACCTAAAATGTGCAAAACTTGTCTGGGTGCAGTGGCTCACACCTGTGATCCAGCACTTTGGGAGGCCAAGGCCAGCGGATCACTTGAGGTCAGGAGTTTGAGATCAGCCTGGCCAACAGAGTGAAACCCGTCTCTCCTAAAAATACAAAATTTGTCCTGATGTGGTAGTGGGCACCTGTAATCCCAGCTACTCAGGAGGCTGAGGCAGGAGAATCACTTGAACCTGGGCGGTGGAGGTTGCAGTGAGCCAAGATCACGCCGCTGCACTCCAGACTAGGTGACGGAGCAAGACTGCATCTCAACAAATAAGTAAATAAACAAATAAATAAATAGTAAAATAAAACGTGCAAAACCTATGTAAGCCTATAAGATACAAGGCTAGGTGTGAATCAATTGAAAACATTTGTTGCTTGTTCTTGGACAGACAAGTCAACATCATTATACGTCAGTTTTCTCCAAGCAAATTTACAAATTTAACACAATTGCAATAAAAACTCCAGTTATGAATATAAACAAGTTATACTAAAGTTGATATGGAAAAATTAGCAGGAAATAGCCAGGAAACCACTGAAAAAGAGAAGCTACAAAAGCCAGCTAGCCACATCAAACATTAGAACATGCTACAAAGGCCTTCATAATGAAAAGCATGGTACTAGAATGGTAACCAGTGGAATAGAAAAAAAATGTAGAGAGCTGGCCTAGGTGGTTCATGCCTGTAATCCCGGCACTTTAGGAGGCCAAGGCAAGTGGATCACATGAGGCCCGGAGTTCGAGACCAGCCTGGACAACACGGTGAAACTCCGTCTACTAAAAATACGAAGATTATCCAGGTGTGGTGGTGCGCAACTCTGTTCCCAGCTACTCAGGAGGCTGAGGCACCAGACTTGTTTGAACTCAGGAGGCGGAGGTTGCAGTGAGCGGAGATTGCACCACTGTACTCCAGCCTGGGTGACAAAGTGAGACTCTGTCTTAAAAAAGAAAGAAAGAAAGAAAGAAAGTACAGAAACATAACTAAGTACACATGAAAATTTATTACATGTTCACCATGGCATCTCAAACTGCTCGATCAAAAATGGACTTTTTCCTCCATCGTCTTATTGGAACATTCTCAAACACACAGAGAAGTTGAAAAGACTTGTTCTTTATATTCTACTTGTTTTATCACCTATTTATCCGTTCTGCTATCCATCTTTCTATTATTTTCTGGGACATTTCAAATCAAGTTGCAGGAAACAGTACACTTCCCCTATTCAAATACTTCTGTTTGCACATTATTAACTGAAGTTTATTATTTGTTTGTGGCTCTTATTTTTCTTTTGAGGTACAATTTACATATAACATAATACATAAATTTTAAGTATACCATTTGATGACTTTTTTTTTTTTTGAGACGGAGTCTCACATTGTCACCTACGATGGAGTGCAATGGCGTGATCGCAGCTCACTGCAACCTCCACCTCCCAGGTTCAAGCAATTCTCCTGCCTCAGCCTCCCAAGTAGCTGGGATTACAGGTGCGCACCACCACACCTGGCTCATTTTTTGTATTTCTAGTAGAGACGGGGTTTCACTATATTGGCCAGGCTGGGTTTTTTTTTTCCCTCTTTTTATTTGATGACAAACGTATGTATTTTGGTAACCTAACCCATAGCAAGACTTAGAATATCACTCAGAACATTCCCAAGCCAGATGTTCCTGCCCCTTCACCAGGCAACTGCTGTTTTATTTTTTTTCTACCACAGATTTATTATTTTTGCCTATTCTAGACGCCACACATATGGAATCACAGTAAGTAGTCTTTTCTGAGGTTTCTTTCACTCAGCACATTTCTGAGGTTAATTCATGTTACATGTTATAAGTTGTTTATTCCTGTTTCTTGCTGAGTGATATTTCACTATAGGGATATAACACAGAGTGTTTGTCTATTCTTTGAATACACGGACTCCTTCCAGTGTTTGGTGATTAAGAATAAAGAGCTGCGCCGGGCGCGGTGGCTCAAGCCTGTAATCCCAGCACTTTGGGAGGCCGAGGCGGGTGGATCACGAGGTCAACAGATCGAGACCATCTTGGTCAACATGGTGAAACTCCGTCTCTACTTAAAAAAAATACAAAAAATTAACTGGGCATGGTGGCGCGTGCCTGTAATTCCAGCTACTCAGGAGGCTGAGGCAGGAGAATTGCCTGAACCCAGGAGGCGGAGGTTGCGGTGAGCCGAGATCGCGCCATCGCACTCCAGCCTGGGTAACAAGAGCGAAACTCCGTCTCAAAAAAAAAAAAAAAAAAAAAAAAAGAATAAAGAGCTGCTATGAAAATACTCATTTTGGCCAGGTGCAGTGGCTCATGACTGCAATCGCAGCACTTTGGGAGGCTGAGGTGGGCAGGTCAGGAGGTCAGAAGTTTGAGACTAGCCTGACCAACATGGTGAAAGCCTGTCTCTACCAAAAATATAAAAATTAGCCGATGTGGTGGCACATGCCTGTAATCCCAGCTACTCGGGAGATTGAGGCAGGAGAATCGCTTGAACCTGGGAGGCAGAAGTTGCAGTGAGCCAAGATTGCACCGTTGCACTCCAGCCTGGGCAACAAGAGCGAAACTCCATTTCAAAAAAAAAAAAAGAAAGACAAAAATTCTCCTTTTAATTAAACTTTCTATTTTGAGATGAAAGGAGATTTCCAATCAGTTGTAAGAAATAATACAGCAAGCTCTTGTACTCTTTGCCCCATTGCCCCCAAGGGTAACATTTTGCAAAACTATAATATAACATCATTCAAATTTTCCCCCATCTTACTTCTACTTTGTGTAGAGGTGTGTGTGTATCTGTGTGTGTGTTAAGTGCTACACAATTTTATTACCTGTATAAGTCCATATATTCATCACCATGATCAAGATACTGAAAAGTTCCATCACCACAAAGATCCCTCGTGTTGCCCATTTATATGCACACCTACTTCCCTCCCATCCCCATTCCTCTCCCCAGTCCATATTCACCGGGAACCACTAATCTGTATCCCGAATCCTGTAGGGGCTATAATTGCCTGGAGAGAGCAATAGGAATTGTCCTTGTGGAAATGGACATTCTGTACCTTGACTGCATCACTGTAGTGTCCTGGTGTGATTCTGCACTCTCACTCTGCAAGGTGTTACCATTCAGCCAGGCACGGTGGCTGATGCCTGTAATCCCAGCACTTTGGAAGGCTGAGGTGGGTGGATCACTTGAGGTCAGGAGTTTGAGACCAGCCTGGCCAACATGGTAAAAACCCATCTCTACCAAAAATACAAAAATTAGCCAGGTGTGGTGATACACACCTGTAATCTTAGCTACTCGAGAGGCTGAGGCACAAGAATAGCTTAAACCTGGGAGGTGGAGGCTGCAGTGAGCCGAGATCACACCACTGCACTCCAGCCTGGCTAACAGAGTGAGACTCCATCTCAAAAATAAATAAGCAAGGCCGGGCGCGGTGGCTCAAGCCTGTAATCCCAGCACTTTGGGAGGCCGAGGCAGGTGGATCACGAGGTCAAGAGATCAAGACCATCCTGGTCAACATGGTGAAACTCCGTCTCTACTAAAAATACAAAAAATTAGCTGGGCATGGTGGCGCGTGCCTGTAATCCCAGCTACTCAGGAGGCTGAGGCAGGAGAATTGCCTGAACCCAGGAGACGGAGGTTGCGGTGGGCCGAGATCGCGCCATTGCACTCCAGCCTGGGTAACAAGAGTGAAACTCTGTCTCAAAAATAAATAAATAAATAAATAAATAAATAAGCAAATAAAGATGTTATCATTGACAGAAATAGAGTAAAGGGGACATAGGAGCTCTCTGGGTTATTTCTTTTCTTTTTCTTTTTCTTTTTCTTTTTCTTTTTTTTTTTTTTTTTTTGAGACAGAGTTTTGCTCTTGTGGCCCAGGCTGGAGTGCAATGGTGCAATCTCAGCTCACTGAAACCTTCACCTCCCGGGTTCAAGTGATTCTCCTGTCTCAGCCTCCCAAGTAGCTAGGATTACAGGTATGCACCACCATGACTGGCTAATTTTGTATTTTTAGTAGAGATGGGGTTTCTCCATGTTGGTCAGGCTGGTCTGGAACTCCCAACCTCAGATGATCCACCCCCCTCGGCTTCCCAAAGTGCTGATATTATAGCGTGAGCCACCAAGCCCAGCTATTTCTTATAATTACACGCGAATCTATAATTATTTCAAAATAAAAAGTTTAATTTAAAAAATTATTTTTGAGACAGGGTCTCACTCCATCACCCAGGCTAGAGTGCAGTGACATGATCACCTAGGCTCAAGCAATCCTTCCACTCCTGCCCCTCGAGTAGCTGGGACTGGGACCACAGGTGCAAGTCCTCGTGCCTGGCTAATTTTTAAATTTTTTTGTAGAGGTGGGGTCTTCCTATGTTGCCCAGGCTGGTCTCAACCTTCTGGGCTCAAACAGTTCTCCCACTTTGGCCTCCCAAATTGCTGGGTTTACAGACATGAGCCACTATGCCCATCCTTAATTTAAAAATTTATATTTAAAAGGCGTGGTAGTTCAGACCTGTAATCCCAGTACTTTGGGAGGCCTAGGAGGGAGGATAACTTGAGCCCAGGAGTTCAAGATCAGCTTGGGCAACATAGGGAGATCTTACCTCTACAAAAAATTAAAATTAGCCAAGTGTGGTGGAGGATGCCTGTGGTCCCAGCTACTCAGGAGGCTGAAGTGGAAGGATTGGTTGAGCCCAGGAGGTCGAGGCTGCAGCAAGTTGTGATCCCACCACTGCACTTCAGCCTGGGCAACAGAGTGAGACCCTGTCTCAAAAAAAAAAAAAAAATTAAGAGAAAAGAAGACCAACAATCTGATAGAAAAATGGACAGAAGCTGTAAACAGACAATTCACAGATACATAAAAAGCCATAAATATTTGAAAAGATGTTCAATGTCACTCAAGATTAAATAACTGCAAATGAGGCCGGGCGCGGTGGCTCAAGCTTGTAATCCCAGCACTTTGGGAGGCCGAGGCGGGCGGATCACAAGGTCAAGAGATCAAGACCATCCTGGTCAACATGGTGAAACCCCGTCTCTACTAAAAAAATACAAAAAATTAGCTGGGCATGGTGGCGCGTGCCTGTAATCCCAGCTACTCGGGAGGCTGAGGCAGGAGAATTGCCTGAGCCCAGGAGGTGGAGGTTGCGGTGAGCCGAGATCGCACCATTGCACTCCAGCCTGGGTAACAAGAGCGAAACTCCGTCTCAAAAAAAAAAAAAAGGCCGGGCGTGGTGGCTCAAGCCTGTAATCCCAGCACTTTGGGAGGCTGAGGCGGGTGGATCACGAGGTCAAGAGATCTAGACCATCCTGGTCAACATGGTGAAACCCCGTCTCTACTAAAAATACAAAAAAAAAATTAGCTGGGCATGGTGGCGTGTGCCTGTAATCCCAGCTACTCAGGAGGAGGCTGAGGCAGGAGAATTGCCTGAACCCAGGAGGCGGAGGTTGCGGTGAGCCGAGATCGCGCCATTGCACTCCAGCCTGGGTAACAAGAGCGAAACTCCGTCTCAAAAAAAAAAAAAAAAAAAAAGAACTGCAAATGAAAACTACATTCACATATCAGATTTAAAAATTGTAAACGTGGCCGGGCGCGGTGGCTCAAGCCTGTAATCCCAGCACTTTGGGAGGCCGAGGCGGGTGGATCACGAGGTCGAGAGATCGAGACCATCCTGGTCAACATGGTGAAACCCCGTCTCTACTAAAAATAGAAAAAATTAGCTGGGCATGGTGGCACGTGCCTGTAATCCCAGCTACTCAGGAGGCTGAGGCAGGAGAATTGCCTGAACCCAGGAGGCGGAGGTTGCGGTGAGCCGAGTTTGCGCCATTGCACTCCAGCCTGGGTAACAAGAGCGAAACTCCGTCTCAAGAAAAAAAAAAAAAAAAAAAAAAAAAAAAAAAAATTGTAAACGTATGACAGTGTATTCTCTTGGTAAGGCTGTTGGGAAAGAAGCACTCTCCTATGTTGGTGGTGGAAATACAACAATTTTTTTTTTTTTCTTTTTTTTAGGTAAGTTCTTGCTCTGTCACCTAGTCTGAGTGCAGTGATGTCACCATAGCTCATGGCAGCCTCGAACACCTGGACTCAAGCAATCTTCCAGGCTCAGCCTTGGAAATTACTGGGATTACAGGAATGAGCTACAGTGGCAAGCTGGTATTTTTTAAATAGATTTTATATTTCAGGTTTATAGAAAAATTGAGCAGGTAGTACAGATTTCCCATGTGTTTCCTTTCCCTTCTACACACGTGGTTTCCTATTGTTAACATCTTGCATTAGTGTGCTACATTTGTTACAAGTGATAAGCCAGTATTGATACATTATTGACTAACGTTCACAATTTACATTAAGGTTCACGCTGTGTTGTATGGTTCTATGGGTTTTAACAAACACATAATGTCATGTACCTACCATTACATTGTCATACAGAATAGTTTGACTTCCCTCAAAATCCCTTGTACTCCACCTATTCATCCCTCTCCTCTTCTTTCCAAATTCCTAGCCATCACTGACTGATTTTTCACTATGTCTATAATTTTACCTTTTCCAGAATGTCATATAGTTGGAATCATACATTATATAGCCTTTTCAGACTAGTTTCTTTCAATTACCAAAATGCATTTAAGTTTCCTCCATGTCTTTTCATGGCTTTGTATTTTTTGTGTGTTATTTCTTTCTTTTTTTTTCTTTTCTTTCTTTTTTTTTTTTTTTGAGGTGGAGTTTCACTCTTGTTACCCAGGCTGGAGTGCAATGGCGCGATCTCGGCTCACCGCAACCTCCGCCTCCTGGGTTCAGGCAATTCTCCTGCCTCAGCCTCCTGAGTAGCTGGGATTACAGGCACACGCCACCGTGCCCAGCTAATTTTTTGTATTTTTAGTAGAGACGGGGTTTCACCATGTTGACCAGGATGGTCTCGATCTCTTGACCTCGTAATTCACCTGCCTCGGCCTCCCAAAGTGCTGGGATTACAGGCTTGAGCCACCGCACCCGGCCTTGTTATTTCTTATAATTACATGTGAATCTACAATTATTTCAAAATAAAAACAATTTTTTTTCTTTTGAGATGGAGTCTCACTCTGTCAGACTGGAGTGCAGTGGTGCAATCTCAGCTCACTGCGACCTCTACCTATCAGGTTCAAGTGATTCTCCTGCCTCAGCCTCTTGAGTAGCTGGGATTATATGAGCCCACCACCACGTCCAGCTAATTTTTTTTGTATTTTTAGTAGAGATGGGATTTTACCATGTTTGCCAGGATAATCTCGATCTCTTGACCTTGTGATCCACCCGTCTCAGCCTCCCAAAGTGCTGGAAATACAGGTGTGAGCACCATGCCTGGCCTTAAAAATGTTTTTTTTTTTTTTTTTTTTTTTTTTTTTTTTTGAGACAGCATCTTGCTCTGTCACCCAGGCTGGAGTGTAGTGGCATAATCAGCCAAGCTCTTGGGTGATCAAGAGCTTGATCACAGATCTTGATTAAGAGCCATGGTTTGATAGTTCTTTTTTTTCCCCCTCCAAGATGGAGTCTTGCTCTGTCTCCCAGGCTGGAGTGCAGTGGCACGATCTCAGCTAACAGCAATCTCTGCCTCCCGTGTTCAAGCAATTCTCCTGTCTCAGCCTCCAGAGTAGCTGGGATTACAGGCCCGTGCCTGACGAATTTTTGTATTTTTAGTAGAGACAGACAGAGTTTCACCATGTTGGCCAGGCTGGTCTCAAACTCCTGACCTTGTGATCCGGCTGCCTCTGCCTCCCAAAGTGCTGGGATTACAGGTGTGAGACACTGTGCCGGGCCTGTTTGTTTTTTTTTTTTTTTTTTTGAGGAGGGTGGAATAATGTTTCATTTCATGGATGTATCCCAGTTTGTTTATTCATTCACCTACTGAAGAATAACTTGGTTACTTGCAGGCTTTGGCAACTATGAATAAAGCTGCCATAAACATTTGTGTGCAGGTTTTTTGCGTCTGGACATAGTTTTCAACTCATTTGGGTAAATACTGAGGAATGGAATGGCTGGAACATATGGTAAAAATATGTTTAGTTTTTAAAGAAACTGCCAAATTGTCTTCCATGTGGCTGTCCCATTTCACATTCCCACTAGCAATGAATGAGAGTTCTTGATGCTACACATCCTCACCATCATTTGATATTGTCAGTGTTTGGGATTTTGGCCATTCTAAAAGGGACATAGTGGTATATCGTTGCTGTTTCAATTTGCGTTCTCCCTAATGATACATGATGTGCATCTTTTCATATGCTTATTTGACATCTGTATATCTTCTTGGTGAGGGATCTTTTGCCCCTCCTTTTTTTTTTTTTTTTTGAGATGGAGTTTTGCTCTTGTTGCCCAAGCTAGAGAGCTAGAGTGCAATGGTGCGATCTCAGCTCACCACAACCTCCGCCTCCCATGTTCAAGTGATTCTCCTGCTTCAGCCTCCTGAGAAGCTGGGATTATAGACATGCACCATCACGCCCGGCTAATTCTGTATTTTTATTTATTTATTTATTTATTTATTTATTTTTTAAAGACGCGGTTTCACCATATTGGTCAGGCTGATCTCAAACTCCTAACCTCAGATGATCCACCCGCCTCAGCCTCCCAAAGTGCTGGGATTACAGGCATGAGCCACTGTGCCTGGCTAATTCTGTATTTTTAATAGAGGCGGGGTTTCTCCAAGTTGGTCAGGCTGCTCTCCAACTCTCGACCTCAGGTAATCTGTCCGCCCCAGCCTCCCAAAGCGATGGGATTACAGGCTGGAGCCACAGCACAGCGAATGTTGTTTTCTGAATCAGTGTTTCTTCCTTTTCATTGTCCAAAACTAGTTCATTGTATGGATGGATCACAATTCACCTGCTGATGGAAATTTATTTGAGTTGTTACCTGTTTTTGACCACTGTGAATAAAGCTGTGATGAACTCTGAGCTCACCACAGTTTGTATAGCTGAGTTTTCATTTTTCTTGGGAGAGAAATTGTTTGATAAGAAGCTGCCAGACATCTTCCCATGGTGGTCTCCGCTGGTGTCACAGCTAGAGGCAGTAGCCCCACTCCCTTGCCACTATTGGTCTCTTGGTTACTCATGTCTTTGTTGTTGTTATTTTTCTGACAGGCTTTGATCAAATCTTTCGCTCATTTTTTAGTTGGTCTGCTTGGCTTTTTATTATTTAAATGTAGGATTATTTATATACCCTGGATAACAGTCCTTTGTCAGACACATATTCTACAAATATTTTCCTTTAAGCTGTGGTTCTGTGGGAAGTTTTAAATTTTTTTTATTTTTTATTTTTTATTTTTTTGAGACGGAGTCTCACTCTGTCACAGGGCTGGAGTGCAGTGGTGCGATCTCAGCTCACTGCAACCTCCGCTTCCTGGGTTCAAGCGATTCTCCTGCCTCAGCCTCCTGAGGAGCTAGAACTACAGGCACACACCGCTATGCCCAGCTAACTTTTGTACTTTTCATAGAGACGGTGTTTCACCATGTTGGCCAGGATGGTCTTGATCTCTTGATCTCGAGATCCACTCGCCTCGGCCTCCCAAAGTGCTGGGATTATAGGCGTGAGCCACGGCGCTCGGCCTAGAGGTTTTAATTTATTATTATTTTGACAGGGCTGGAATCAGCCCCATGAGGTAGGGGGTTTCCTCTTGGCATCCAAGAGTTTTAAATTTTTTAATGGTCTCCAATTCATCACTTTTTTTTTTCTTTTTGAGACAGAGTCCTGCTCATCAGGCTGGAATGCAGGGGCAGGATCTTGGCTCACTGCAAACTTCGCCTCATGGGTTCAAGCGATTCTCCTGCCTCAGTCTCCCAGGTAGCTGGGATTACAGATGTGAGCCACCGCACCAGCTAATTTTTGTATTTTTAGTAGAGACAGCATTTTGCCATACTGGCTAAGCTGGTCTTGAACTCCTGACCTCAGGTGATCCACCCACCTCAACCTCCCAAAGTGCTAAGATTACAGGCATGAGCTACTGCATGTGGCCTAATTCATCACTTTTTTTTTTCTTTCATGAGTATTGCTTTCTAAGACCTATCTAGGAAAATTTTGCTACCCTCAACTCATAAAAATACTCAACTTCTGTTATATCCTAAAAGCATTATGGTTTTAGATTTTATATTTAGATCTGTGATCCATCTCAAATTAGTTTTTGTAAATGGGGTGAGGTGAGTATAAATGTCCAATTTTTCCCATGTAAACTTCTAATTATTTCAGCATGATTTGTTTAAAATATCTTCTTTCCTCTATAAATTGCATTCTATTGTTATCTATACTGTTTTAAGTGTAACTATATCTGCGTATCTATAGATATATGTTTCATGGTTGGTCTGTATATTATAATATACATATGTAACTTACCATCGTTTACTTTTTACAATACTTTGATTAAGATAATAGTGACCTTTTGGTTGTTTCTCTTAGGTTTTTCTGGTATAAAGTCTTATCTCATGTAAATAGTTATATTTATCTTCTCCTTCATGATTTTAATACCTCTTTTATTTCTCTCCTGTGTTTTTACTCTCAAGATTTTTAGAATACTTCCAGAAAGAAAAAACGTAATAACCTGGCCAATGAGAACCATTAATTCCTTCTTGAATTTAAGGGGATTAATGTATAATAGTATTCTAAAATTGTCTGGAAGAAATGAACATATAGTAATCACCAGGGAACTGCAAAGTCAAAAGAAAAATTAGAGGAGAAGCCCTATTGATGTTAACAGATCGCTGTATTTGAGGTATCTTGATACTGAATATGAAGAACAAATCCAGATATGAAGAGCAGATTAATGAAACATATCTGGGAGCCAACAGGCAGAATTCCATTATAACATCTGACATGATAAATATGGCTACAAATAATTGCTGCTTTCTCAATAAACGTTATTGAGCTAAATTGCTAGGCATCTAAGAAAATGTTTCCACTTCACACCACATACCAAAACTAATCTAGGTTGATTAAAATTTTTTATGTAAAAGAAAATGGTTAATAAATATCTAAACATCTTTATAAAGGGAAGTCTTTTTAAGCATTAGAGTAGGGCATAAAGTAGAAAAATGTGTGTGTGTGTGTGTGTGTGTGTGTGTGTGTGTGTGTGTGTTGTGTGTATATGCAGAAACATAAATTAACACAACTACATAAAAAGTAAAATTCTCCCCAGGTGCAGTGGCTCACGCCTGTAATCCCAGCACTTTGGGAGGCCAAGATAGGTGGATCACCTGAGGTCAGGAGTTTGAGACCAGCCTGACCAACATGGCAGAACCCCATCTCTACTAAAACAAAACTTAGCTGGGTGTGGTGGCGCATGCCTGTAGTCCCAGCTACTTGGGAGGCTGAGGCAGGAGAATCACTGAACCCAGGAAGAGGAGGTTGCAGTGAGCTGGGATCATGCTACTGTACTCCAACCTCGGCAACAGAGCGAGACACTGCCTCAAAAATAAAATAAAATAAAATAAAATAAAATAAAATTCTCTCATTCAAAAAAAAACCCACAAATGAAATTATATAGCAAATGACAAAATGAAAAATTATAATATATACAGGAAGTTTTAATATTTATATGTAGTGCTCTCACAAATTATTATCATTGGCAGACCTCTGGAAAACCAAATAAAGAACACACAAAGAAGAAATACGAATGGTCAATAAATTCACGAAAAAATAGTAAATATGTAATAAGACATGAAAATGAAAATGTGAAACACCACTTTAACATGACATAGTAAGCACTGAGAGTTCCTAGGAAAATTTTAAAAAGCACATTTAAGCCAGGTGCAGTGGCTTATGCCTGTAATCCCAGCACTTTGAGGCCGAGGTAACAGTATCTCTTGGGGCCAGGAGTCCAAGACCTGAGCAACATCATAAGACCCCATCTCTATAAAAATACATTGAAAAAATTAGCGAGGTGCAGTTACACACACTTGCAGTCCCAGCCACTCAGGAGGCTAAGGTGAAAGGACTGCTTGAGCCCAGCAGGTCAAGGCTGCGGTGACCTTTGATTCTACCACTGCACTCCAGCCTGAGCAACAAAGTGAGAACTTGTCTCAAAAAAAGAAAGAAAGAGGCCGGGCGCGGTGGCTCAAGCCTGTAATCCCAGCACTTTGGGAGGCCGAGGCGGGCGGATCACGAGGTCAAGAGATCGAGACCATCCTGGTCAACATAGTGAAACCCCGTCTCTACTAAAAATACAAAAAATTAGCTGGGCATGGTGGCGCATGCCTGTAATCCCAGCTACTCAGGAGGCTGAGGCAGGAGAATTGCCTGAATCCAGGAGGCGGAGGTTGCGGTGAGCCGAGATCGTGCCATTGCACTCCAGCCTGGGTAACAAGAGCGAAACTCTGTCTCAAAAAAAAAAAAAAAACAAACAAACAAAAAAAAAAAAAGAAAGAAAGAAAGAAAGAAAAAAAATAATAACACATTTATATCAGTATTGACCTAGCAGAAATATCAAGTGCTGTGGTCTGAATGTTCATGTTCCCCTTAAATTCATATGCTGAAGCCTTCACCCCAGCATGATAGTATTAGGAGGTAGGGCCTTTGGGAGGTGATTAGGTCATGAAGGTGGAGCCTTAATGAATCAGATTAGTGTCCTTATATGAGAGACCCCAGTAAGACTCCTGGCTCCTTCCACCATATGAGGACACAGTGAGATGTCTCTACAAAGCAAAGAGCGAGCTCTCGCCAGACACCAAATCTGCCAGTGCTTTGATCATGATCTTCCAGCCTCCAGAACTGTGAGAGACAAATTTCTATTGTTTGTATGTCACCCAGTTTATGGTCTTTTGTAATAGCCGACCAAATAAACCAAGACATCAAAACAATATTGTACAGATGGTCCCTGACTTCTGATGGTTTGACTTAATTATTTTTCAACTTTACAATGATACAAACACAAGGTTTCAGATTTTAAGCACCAGTGATTCTCTGACCAAAGACTCTCTGGGCTTCCTCCCTCCCTTCCTCCTTCCCTTCCTTCCTTTCTAATTTAAGAGATGGGGTCTCACTCTGTTACCCAGAGTCATTCCAGGCTGGAATGCAGTGGTGTGATCATAGCTCACACAGCCTCAAACTCCTGGGCTCAAGTGATCCTCCCCTGTCAGCTTCCTGAGTAGCTGGGACTACAGGTGCGGACCATCAAACCCTGCTGGGTTGCATTTTCAATTTAATGATATTTTCTTTCTCTTTCTTTCTTTCCTTCCTTCCTTCCTTTTTTCTTTCTTTCTTTCTTTCTTTCTTTCTTTCTTTCTTTCTTTTTATTCTTTTTTGAGGTAGAGTCTCATACTGTTGCCCGGGCTGGAGTGCAGTGGTGTGATTTTGGCTCACCACAACCTCCACCTCCCGGGTTCAGGCGATTCTCCTGCTTCAGTCTCTCAAGGGATTACAGGTGCCCACCACCATGCCCAGCTAATTTTTTGTATTTTTAGTAGAGATGGGGTTTCACTATGTTGGCTAGGCTGGTCTCGAACTCCTGATGACATGATCCGCCCACCATTGTAAGTTGAGAAGCCATTGTAAGTTGTAAGTATTTAAATTTAAGACCTTGGAAAATTTCAAAATGTTTAAAAATGAATTCAATAAATTATGGTTGATCATGCAAAGGAACATATGCTATCATTAAGATTGTTGAAATAATATTTAATGACATAGAAATATGTTCACTCGCCGGGCGCGGTGGCTCAAGCCTGTAATCCCAGCACTTTGGAAGGCCGAGGCGGGTGGATCACGAGGTCGAGAGATCGAGACCATCCCGGTCAACATGGTGAAACCCCGTCTCTACTAAAAATACAAAAAATCAGCTGGGCATGGTGGTGTGTGCCTGTAATCTCAGCCACTCAGGAGGCTGAGGCAGGAGAATTGCCTGAACCCAGGAGGCGGAGGTTGCGGTGAGCCGAGATCGCGCCATTGCACTCCAGCCTGGGTAACAAGAGTGAAACTCCGCCTCAAAAAAAAAAAAAGAAAGAAAAAAAAAAGAAATATGTTCACTCAAGCAAAATGAAATGAGTAATTGTTTTAAAATTATAGCTTAATAACAGTCTTGAAAAAGTAAATGTAGGTATGTGTATGAGAAAGGAAAGGACGGGGTACAAATGCTTTCAACTGTAAATAGTGGCTGTCTTTTTGGGTGATGTTATTTGTGTTTATTTCTTTTTCCTCACCTCTATCTTCTGAAGGTTATACTCTGGAACACATTGTATGTTGCAATAAGAAAAAATTAGTTTGGCCGGGCGCGGTGGCTCACACCTGTAACCCCAGCACTTTGGGAGGCCAAGGCAGGCAGATCACAAGGTCAGGAGATGAAGATCAGCCTGGCCAACATGGTGAAACCCTGCCTCTACTAAAAAATACAAAAATTAGTTGGGCATGGTGGCACCTGCCTGTAGTTCAAGCTACTTGGGAAACTGAGGCAGGAGAATAGCTTGAACTTGGGAGGCAGAAGTTGCAGTGAGCCGAGATCATACCACTGCACTCCAGCCTGACAACAGAGTGAGACTCCAACTCAAAAAAAAAATTTTTTTTGCACTCACGTGATATCCTTGCTATGAACTACTTGATTGAGGCTGTGGGTCTCTGTGAGGAAAAGCAGTCTTCCCTAGCACATGTCTCTGTCGCTAAGGAGAGAAGACCGTGTGCTGCAGAGAGTAGGGGCAATGTTGGGGTTCCACAGCCCGAGCCAGAGTCTGCTCCTTCTGCTGGGGATCCCCGTCCAAGTCTCTGCTCTCTGTTGTGCAGTGGGGCTAGCACTTGCTCACAGGGCAACTCTAAGATGGTGTGGCATCCATAGACAAGGGTCAGCCATGTGTCTTTTACTATTATGCACACAGTGAATATTTTATTATTGTTGTTCCTTTAGTTTCTCAGTGTCTTTTCCTCACGGTATCTTCAAATAGCTACCCTCTGTGTTAAGCCTCTCTCTGGGAAACTCTTTTTTTTTTTTTTCTTCTGAGACAGAGTCTCGTTCTGCAGCCCAGGCTGGAGTGCAGTGGCACCATCTCAGCTCACTGCAACCTCTGCCTCCCAGGTCCTGGTTCAAGCAATTTGCCTGCCTCAGCCTCCCAAGTAGCTGGGATTCTAGGCACGTGCCACCATGCCCAGCTAATTTTTTTTTTTTTAATTTTTAGTAGAGACAGGGTTTCACCACGTTGACCAAGCTGGTCTTGAACTCCTGACCTCATGATCTGCCTGCCTTGGCCTCCCAAAGTGCTAGGATTACAGGGGTGAGCCACAGCGCCTGGCCTCTCTGGGAAACTCTTAACACTGTAGAGAAGCTTCAAATATTATGAGAAAGGAGAAGCACTTGGCCCTCCGTGGTCTATCTGGTTTGATGCCCTTCATGGGAAAGCTGTTTTTTCAAGATCTGCCTTTTCACAGTCCATGGCACAAACACCATTCCAGCCTGTCTCAATCTCCCCAGCCCATTTTCCTTTTTTCTTTTTTAATATTAGGTTTAACAAAAACAAATAATATAAATTTCTTTTTCAGCTTTGTAGGTCTTCCGATCATGCTATTTATATCCTGCCTTTTTGTTTCTTTGCTTCTTTCTTTTTCTTATTTTTGTAAACAGCGTCATCCTTCCAAAAATACCCAAAGAAATCTCTTCTAAAATATTCATCATTTCCGGCCTGGCATGGTGGCTCACGCCTGTAATCCCAGAACTTTGGGAGGCTGAGGCAGGTGGCTCACCTGAGGTCAGGAGTTTGTGACCAGCTTGACCAATATGGTGAAACCCCATCTCTACCAAAAGTACAAAAATTAGCCAGACATGGTGGCGTGCACCTGTAATCCCAGCTCCTCGGGAGACTGAGACAGGAGAATCGCTTGAACCTGGGAGGTGGAGGTTGCAGCAAGCCGAAATTGTGCCACTGCGCTCCAGCCGAGATCGTGCCACTATACCTCAGATCGAGACTTTGTCTCAAAAAAATAAAATAAAATATTCATCATTTCAGTGGTGAGCCAGAGTACAGAGCCATCTTTACCTTTGGTTATTTAAAAAATTAATGTTTCTATGACTAGCAAGGGTTATCTTGCCATAGAGAGGATATAACTGCATCAGATCAATCTGGTTCAACATTTTTTTTTTTTTTTTTTTTTTTTTTTTTTGAGACGAAGTGTCACTCTTGTTGCCCAGGCTGGAGTGCAATGGTGTGATCTCAGCTCACCACAACCTCCACATTCCAGGTTCAAGCAATTCTCCTGCCTTAGCCTCCCGAGTAGCTGGGGTTATAGGCATGTGCCACCACACCTGGCTAATTTTGTATTTTTAATTTAGTGATGGGGTTTCTCCATGTTGGTCAGGCTGGTCTCAAACTCCTGACCTCAGGTAATCCACCTGCCTCAACCTCCCAAAGTGCTGGGATTACAAGTGTGAGCCACCTCACCCAGGCTGGCTCAACTTTTATGTAACAAAGTTGTGAGTTGATTTTTAGCTGCCGTGGACCCCCAGGTTGAAGGTCATGTAACCAGAGCACACCTAGATGAACCAGTGTGCAACTAACGCTCAGACCAAGAAAGAGGGACTAAATTAAGAGCGGACACCACATGACAGGATCCAGGATCCAATCAGATGGTGTCGTGACATCCAGTTGGACCATGCCCCTGGCATCAGTCTCCAACTTCTGGGCTCAAGCAATCCTCTCACCTCATCATCCCAAGTATCTGGAACTACAGGTGTGTGCCCACATGTCCAGCTAATTTTACAGTATTTTTAGAGATGGAGTCTCACTATTTAGCCCAAGCTGGTCCTGAACTCCTGGGCTCAAGCTACCTTCCTGCCTCGGTCTCCCAAAGTGCTGGGATTACAGGTGTGAGCTGCACCTGGCCTTGTGTTTTTATTTGCTTCTTCCTGATTGCTGATGACGTTGAGTACCTTTTCAGGCTTGTTGGCCATCTGGATATCCTCTTCGAGTTTTTTGTTTTGTTTTGTTTTGTTTTGTTTGAGATGGAGTTTCACTCTTGTTGCCCAGGCTGGAGTGCAATGGTGCAATCTCAGCTCATTGCAACCTCTGCCTCCCAGGTCCAAGCAATTCTCCTGCCTCAGCCTCCCAAGTAGCTGGGATTACAGGCATGTGCCACCGTGCCTGGCTAATTTTTTTGTATTTTTAGTAGAGACAGGGTTTCACCATGTTGGCCAGGCTGGTTTCGAATTCCTGACCTCAAGTGATTCGCTCATCCCAGCCTCTGAAAGCGCTGGGACTAAAGGCATGAGCCACCGCACCCAGCCCTTCTTACTGTTTATATGACCATAACACTTAATTTAAGTTCCCTCCACTAGGCCACATGAATAACAACATTTGCGTGAAAAAATTAAGATAACAAGTGCATAAAGGGACCAGAAAGGGGCCAGCTCCAGTCCTCGACAGTACAGCATCCCTCACCCCCTTGCCTTTCCCACGTCCACAGTTCTCAGCTTGGTACCTGCAAGTGGCAGCACACAGCCTGTGTCCACACTGGGCTATCCTGTGGATGATCGCAGGCCATGAAGGGAGAAGCCATCGATGTGGATGCACTCGCAAAAGGCTCCTTAGGGCACTTGAACTTGGGCCTTCTCAAACACTCAATGATTTGTGGAAAATAATCAAAGAGCGATGAGTGAGTTTTTTCATTAAGCTCTGCATTCTGACCATGGCTTACTCCATTTCTGGTATTAAGATGACCATCCCTTTCATTCTTTCCTGATGTGAGTGTTACTTTTTTATTTTATGTTATTTTATTTTGAGATGAAATCTCACTCTGTCACTCGGGCTGGAGTGCAGTGGTGCAATCTCGGCTTCCTGCAACCTCCTCCTCCCAGGTTCAAGTGATTCTCCTGTCTCACCCTCCCGAGTAGCTGAGATTACCGGCGTGTGCCACTGTAACCAACTTATTTTTTGTATTTTTAGTAGAGACAGGATTTCACCATGTTGGCCAGGCTGGTCTTGAACTCTTGACCTCTGGTAATCTGCCCACCTAGGCCTCCCAAAGTGCTAGGATTACAAGCATGAGCCACCGTGCCTGGCTGAGTGTTACTTTTCTTAAAACAGCATTACTTTATGCAATTATACAGGCAGTAGGAAAAATGTCAAGAAATAAACAGGCCACGCATGGTGGCTCACGTCTGTAATTCCAACACTTTGGGAGGCCGAGGCAGGTGGATCATCTGAGGTCAGGAATTCAAGACCAGCTTGGCCAACATGGTGAACCCATCTCTAATAAAAATACAAAAAAAAAAAAAAAATAGCTGGGTGCCTGTAATCCCAGCTACTCAGGAGGCTGAGGCAGGAGAATCGCTGAATCCAGGAGGCAGAGGTTCCAGTGAGCCAAGATCATGCCATTGCACTCCAACCGGGACAACAAGAGCAAAACTCCATCTCAAAAAGAAGAATAATAGTAATAAATAAATAAATAAGTAATAAATAGACATGATTATTTAAGAAAATAGAAAGTTGGTAGTAAAAATATAGGGGACTTTTACTTGTCCTTGAAATCCCAAAGGATTGGTCTAGAATAGCACTATCCAATAGAAATTGAAATTGACCCACATAAAGAAGTTTAAGCTTTCTTTTTTTTTTTTAAAGAAGTTCAAACTTTCTAGAAGCCACATTATAATAAAAGCAAAAAGAAACAGGTGAAATTGATTTTAATTACATTTTATTTAAGATGGTTGATCCAAAACATTATAATTTCAATGTATTGTCAATATGAAAATGATCAATACCACATTTTACATTGTGTGCACTATTTCTTTAACAGCCTGTGTATGCTTTACACTCACTGTACATCTCCAGGGGACTGACTGCACTTCAACTGCTCGGAGGCTATGTGAATGCCAGAGTGGACCGCACAGCTCTAGAGCCTCGGGCCTGCAGGTTCTCCCTAAATATTTCAGGAATGAATGAATGAATGAATGAATGAACATAAGCATGAACTGCTGGATTGCCACAAATTCTGACTGGGCGGATGTCCTGTATGTGCCTCATCAGGGACTGCCACCAGGGGGTGCGAGAGTGCTGGTTGACAGACTCCATGTGGCATCCTTGCTGAGAGTCCAGGGCTGGGGTGGGGTGTCCCGGGGCCACAGGTCTCACAGGACTCAGCAACCGAGGGCGTTGAGTCCCCACGGCCCCCATCGGCTGTGAGCCACTTTTCCATGCTTCCCTGCTGAGGATGGGGAGGAGGACTGGCACTGGCCACAAGGAGCAGGTCTGAGGATCTCAGAAACGGATCCCTCTGGCTGCTCAGGAAAGCACAAGCCCCTTGACTCACCAAGTTTGAGGGCTGATCCCTGCAGAGCCGACATAATAGCTGGGAAGAAAGGACACTCTATGGCTGAGTCAACCCTCTTGGTGGCTCTGGCTGGAATAGTGGAGAGATACCCTCTCCCCTTTTCAAGGCAGCTCTCCTGCTGGGGCCTCTCCCTCGCTGATGCTGACTCCTCAGCAACCACTGGCTCACAGGCAGCCTGTGTCTAGACCCATTCTTCTTCCAGGTTGTCACCTCTTGATCTTCCAGCTGGTCCACTCAGTAGGTAAGAACACTGAACCCCCCCCAGTCTCTCCCCACACATGCCTTCTGCGCCTGCTGGAGGCTCCTGCAAGTGCCCCTTGAGTGGCTCCTACCAGATGCTCCCCCTGGATGTTACATGTGCCCGTTTTTTTTCAGCATGTAGGGAATTATTATTTTTTTATTTTTTAGGTAGAGTCTCGCTCTGCTGCTCAGGCTGGAGTGCAGTGGCTCAATCTTGGCTGAATGCAACCTCTGTTTCCCAGGTTCAAGTGATTCGCTTGCCTCAGTCTCCTGAGTAGCTGGGATTACAGGCTTGCACTACCATGCCCAGCTAATTCGCTGTTTTTTTTCTTTTTTTTTCTTTTTAGACAGTCTCACACTGTCAACCAGGCAATAGTGCAGTGGCACAATCTCGGCTCACTGCAATCTCTGCCTCCTGGGTTCAAGCAATTCTCCTGCCTCAACCTCCCAAGTAGCTGGGATTATAGGCATGTGCCACCACACCCAGCTATTTGTGTGTGTGTGTTTGTCTATTTTTAGTAGAGACAGGGTTTCACTATGTTGGCAAGGATGGTCTCGATCTCCTGACCTCGTGATCCACCCACATCAGCCTCCCGAAGTGCTGGGATTACAGGTGTGAGCCACTGCACTGGGCCCTAATTGGCTAATTTTTTTGAGAGAGCGAGAACTTAAAATGGTCCCAACACATAGAAATGATAAATGCTTTTTTTTTAAAAAGGGACATGCAATATGTGTATTTTTAGTAGAGATGGGGTTTCACCTTCTTGGCCAGGCTGGTCTTGAAACTCCTGACCTCAAGTTATCGGCCCACCTTGGTCTCCAAAAGTTCTGTGATTACAGGTATGAGCCACCATGCTCGGCCAGAGTTCTTTATTTAATAATGTCCTAACATGAAAGTTCACGTAACTCCTTTTTTTTTTTCAGTTTTCATTATTCTTTTATATAAATCCTCTGGATCACAACTGCTTCTGTCAAAGCATGATACTGAGCTTTGTGACAACTCAGAAGTAAGGACTAAGAGAAGGCAAATATAATGCCTTCCAGATCAAGAGACATCTATGTAGTTCAACTGTTAGAAACAGCTCAACATTCAGCTAGTAGGTAGAGTGTGTGTGTCAGTATGCACAGCATAAAATTCCTTCCTGGAGCTGGGAGACCTTTTGACTGTCCTTCAGTTTCCTCCAAATGCTGGTCCCGTGGAACTCTTTTCTTTTTGAGGCTGGTTTTCCTTTAACGCAGTTTGGGGTCTGACACTCATGTGTTCAGATTTCCAGGAAACGTGACTATCTATCTCCCTGTTGAGTCCTTGCTTTTCCTACTCATCTTAAAATGACACCTTCTGCCAATAAAGCCTTCCTTGTTTCTACAAATAACTTGTCTTCATCTGTTTCTTTAAGTTTCTGCAGCTCAATATACTTCACAAAGCATTGACAGGTAGACTTAAAGCTTGGATTGAATAGATCAAAATCTTTTGATCAGATCTGTAGGCTGAATAGAATATTGCTCCAATGGGCTGGCGCAGTGGCTCATGCCTGTAGTCCTAGCACTTTGGGAGGCTGAGGCGAACAGATCACCTGAGGAGTTTGAGACCAGCCTGGCCAACATTGTGACACCCTGACTCTACTAAAAATACAAAAATTAGCTGGGCGTGGTGGTGCATGCTTGTAATCCCAGCTACACGGGAGGCTGATGCAGGACAATCACGTGAACCCAGGAGATGAAGGTTGCAGTGGGCTGAGATCATGCCTTCGCACTCCAGCCTGGACAAAAAGAGCAAAGCCAAAGCTCTCATGGAGGACATCTAGTATCATGAGAATCCCATTGGAGCAAAATTCTAGGTTGTTCTGGGGACACACCTCCCATAAAAGGCATCTAGGTGATTTTCCACTCCGTGAATTCTTAGGACGCTTTCCTAACTTCTTCTGATTTCTCTGTTTTCTACTTAACTTTGCAAGTTCCTGTTAGATCCATCCTTCTAAAGCGGTGGGGGATGCTTCTGTGCAAATGCCTGAAATACCTCCAGTAGCCCCTCCATCAGAATAAAACCCAGACATCTGCATAGAACATGAATGATCAAGTCAGAGCATTTAAGATATCCATCGCCCCAAGCATTTATCATTTCTATGTGTTGGGAACATTTCAAGTTCTCTCTTCCAGCTATGTTGAAATATACAAAACATTGTTGTTAACTATAGTCACCCTACTGTGACTAGATCTTTTTCCTTCTAACTGTATGTTTGTACCCATTAACCAACCTGTTCTTCCCCCCTCCCACCTACATCCCTTTCCCAGCCTCTAGTATCTATCATTCTACTCTTCTATGAGATGAACAATTTTTTTCCTGAGACAGTCTCACTCTGTCGCCCAGGCTACAGTGCAGTGGTGCAATCTCAGCTCACTGCGACCTCCACCTACCAGGTTCCAGCGATTCATATGCCTCAGCCTCCCAAGTAGGTAGGATTACAGGCACATGTCACCATGCCTGGATAATTTTTGTATTTTTAGTAGAAACAGGGTTTCACCATGTTGGCCAGGTTGGTCTCATACTCCCGACCTCAAGTTATCCGCCCACCTCAGCCTCCCAAAGTGATAGGATTACAGGCGTGAGCCACTGTGCTTGGCCTGAGACCAACTTTTCTAGCTCCCACTTATGAGTAAGAACATGTGACATATTCAATAATGAGAGGATAAAAAAAAAAAAAGAGAGGCCATTCGATATGTGTTTTTCCATGCCCAGCATATTTCATTTAACATAATGATCTCCAGTTCCAACCATGTTGCTGCAAATAACAGGATTTCATTCTTTTTTGTGGCTGAATATTATTCCATTCTATGTAGGTAACAAAATATCACATGTACCTCATAAATATGTACAAATATCTATCAATTAAACAAAAGAAATATATCCGATAAAGAATGAAAATGCTAATAACCAGAATTTGGCATATCCTGTTTTTTAGAAACTAGTGCTTACCAGATTTCTGGAAGGTAAATATTCAGCTAGTTATTCTGTATGTGATGATCTATGTGAGTTGAACCCTTTCCTTACTATTCTTACTGGTATTTTGTAAATATGAAGCCACTAAAGAATAAACAAATTCTATGTTTTCCCCAAGGAAAATACAATCATTTATGTATCAGTGACTAATTAAATATGGTCATTTTTTCTTCTGCAACACATCAATACAGTTTAAAAATAAATAGTTTACATAGCTTTAAAAAAAAAAAACACAGAAATTTGGAAGTGGCCTTCCCACTGAACCCTCAGAATGTTTGTGAATGTGCCTCTGGCGTGGTACAGTGGCTTGTGCCTGTAATCCCAGCACTTGGGGAGCCTGAGGCAGGAGGATCACTTGTGGCCAGGAGTTAGAGATCAGCCTGGTCAGCATAGCCAGACCCTGTCTCTACAGAAAAAAATTTTTTTTTAATTAGCTGGGCCTGGTGGCCTGTGCCTATAGTTCCAGCTACTTGGGAGGCTGAGGCAGGAGGATTGCTTGAGGCAAGAAGTTCAAGGTTGCAGTGAGCTACAATCATGCCACTGCACTCCAGCCTAGGTGACAGAGCAAGAGCCCATCTCAAATAATAATAATAATAATAATAATGATAAATAATAATTAAAATTAACTGGATGTGGTGACATATGCATAGTCTCAGCTACTTGGGAGGCTGAGGTGGGAGGATCTTTTGAGCCTAGGAGTTTGAGGCTGCAGTGAGCTGTGAGCTGTGATAGTGCCACTGCCCTTCAGCCTGGGCAACACAGTAAGACCCTGTCTCTAAAAAAAAAAGAAGGATAGCCTGGAAACTTGTTTCTTATCCCCTACTAAATGAGTATTTACCTTTCCAGAATGCCACACTTGGCAGGTGGGTAATAAATATTGATGAGCTAACATGCCAAATAAATAATTCTCATGTTGTTCTCTTTCTGCATGTGGCCCAGACTGAGTATTTGAGCCCAAGGGTAGAACTTGCCCAACACCATACGTAGAAATGGCTTCAGACATTTACAATGCACTTTCACACACCTCTCATTTCATCTCACAACTAACCTTCAAGGTAGGTGTTCATACCTTCGTGCTTCAACTGAGGAAACATAGGCTCAGAGTTGTGTAGGGATGGAGCTCTGGTTTTTTCTGTCCAATTTAGTAGCCACCTCCACACTTAGGTCCTGAGACCCTGGGGACCCCTGAGATCTCCCTGCTTTTTTATTTTTGTTTTTGTTTCTTTTGAGATGGATCTCACTGTGTCGCCCAGGCTGGCGTGCAGTGGCACAATCTCAGCTCACCACAACCTCTGCTTCCTGGGTTCAAGCAATTATCCTGCCTCAGCCTCCTGTGTAGCTGGGATTACAGGGATGCATCATGACAGCCAGCAAATTCTTTTTGTATTTTTAGTAGAGAAGGGGTTTCACCATATTGACAAGGCTGGTCTCAAACTCCTAACCTCGTAATCCACCTGCCTCAGCCTCCCAAAGTGCTGGGACTGCAGGTATGAGCCACCACATCTGCCGGGACTGTTCTTACTTAGATATTGCTTAGCCGCTACATGAGTGAATTAAATTTTTCCAATGGAGTCTTTAAGATTATATGTATTAACTATTGCCAAAAGTATATGAAGCACTAAAATTCCTAATATGAATATAGGTAATTAGCAAATAATTTTTATGATTTTTTGAAAGATAATCATTGAAGTGTTTATATTGCTTGATATTTAAAAAGTCAAACCACTCTTGTAGATGTACCCACATCCATTTACTGGTAAAACTTGCCATTTGGAACAGTATGTGTTTGTGACAGCCACAAGCAGCAGTGAGCCTGTGGGGGACTGGAGAAGGTGCAGACTGCAGCATCGCACAAGGCTGCTTTTCTGTGATTCCAAGAAAAAGAAAGACTACTTGTCTAAACTGCATAACCGTCCATAAAAGCCTCAGCTCCATGCTACTTCCCCCAAACCAAATCACTATGACAACACGAGCTACACACACACACATGCATGCTCATGCACACACATGAGCACGCTTCCTGGGAGAGCCCCAAATGGGCACTTGTGTGTCTGGGCTGAAATGTGGGCCAGAACCCACTTCAATAGCACAGAGATCATCAGCTGCGGCATTTCTAAGCAGAAATGTTTTCACTCAGCCTTAAACCCACAAGCTTTCAAAATGTGGAATATTAATTCACTCTACTATTTTTTAATTTTTCTTGAAACGGAGTCTCACTCCAGGCTGGAGTGCAGTGGTGAAATCTCGGCTCACTATAACCTCTGCTTCCCAGGTTCAAGCAATTCTCCTGTCTCAGCCTCCCGAGTAGCTGGGACTACAGGTGCATACCACCGTGCCCGGCTAGTTTTTGTATTTTTAGTAGAGAAGACAAGGTTTCACCATATTGGTCAGGTTGGTCTCGAACTCCTGACCTCAGGTGATCACCCACCTCAGCCTCCCAAAGTGCTGGGATTACAGGCATGAGCCACCATGCCCAGCCCACTCTACTATTTTTATCAAATAATTAAAAATGATATCAGGATCTGCAGGATTGGAGATCTGAAAAAAAAAAAATTAAAAATTAAATAAATAAATAAATAAATAAAAATCGTACCAGGAAAGATGAGTGAGCAAAATATGGGATCTCCAGATACCATGGTTTGAAGCTATTGCATTAGAGATGTAAAGCTGACATGGAAGCAAAAGGAAATTAGAATTATGTTTTATTTGCTGTCCTTTTAAAGTATAGAAGTCATGCATGCTCACTAGAAGAAACTGAAAGCATGTAAAGAAAGAGGTTCTTCTGTGGCCTACAGTCTGAGCCAGCCTAGTGTGTAGCTAAGGACTATATGGAGATGGAGGCAGCCTCTGCCCCTTTGCAGCATGCCATCAAAAGCCAGCCGGCAAGTGAGTCAGATGTCAGAGGTCCAGCCCCAGCCTTGAGCTGTCCCCTCTGAGTCTTGCCAAACTATAGATTTGTGAGCAAAATCGATGTGATATTGCTTTTAGCCACCAAGTTTTCAGGCAGATCAGGGGTCCTGGAGTAGGTGTCATTGAAACTGAGTACTGAAGACACCCAGAGCGGGAGGGAGGTCAAGGGTTTGGGGAGACCACACAGGTGAAGGCCTGGGGCAGGTGTGCTGCCGGGGGTGGAAAAAGGTAACTCCAGGTGAGAAGGCAGAGCCAGGACAGGGGTGTGTGGAGGTTGGAAGGCCAGGAGAAGGGGCCCAGCCATCTCACTCGGGGCTTGAGAGTCATGCCAGAGGGCCTGCGATAGCTGAAACACTCACCTACAGGCTGGGTGCGGTGGCTCACAGCTGTAGTTCCAGCACGTTGGGAGGCCGAAGCGGGCGGATCACCTGAGGTCAAGAGTTCTAGACCAGCCTGGCCAACATGGTGAAACTCTGTGTCTTCTAAAACTACAAAGAAAAAATTAGCTGGGCTCAGTGGCGCACCTTGTAATCTCAGCCACTCTACTCACTGGAACCCAGGAAGAAGGGGTTGCAGTGAGCCGAAGATTGCAGTGAGCCAAGATTTTCACTGAACTCCAGCCTGGATGACAAGAGTGAAACTCCATCTCAGAAAAAAAAAAAAAAGGAAAGAAAATCTCATCTAGGCCGGGCGCGGTGGCTCAAGCCTGTAATCCCAGCACTTTGGGAGGCCGAGGCGGGTGGATCACGAGGTCAAGAGATCGAGACCATCCTGGTCAACATGGTGAAACCCCGTCTCTACTAAAAATACAAAAAGTTAGCTGGGCATGGTGGCACATGCCTGTAATCCCAGCTAGCTACTCAGGAGGCTGAGGCAGGAGAATTGCCTGAACCCAGGAGACGGAGGTTGCGGTGAGCCAACATCGCGCCATTGCACTCCAGCCTGGGTAACAAGAGCGAAACTCCTTCTCCAAAAAAAAAAAAAGAAAATCTCGTCTATACAGTCACTATTTGGAACTCAGAGTGCACTTGGCCAGAGAAGCAATATTTCAATTACAAACTGAGTTACCACGCTGCCCACAGCCCAGTTAGATGGCTGGACCCAGGGACTGCGGGATTCTGTCAGCCACCCTACTCTCTCTGCCTGTCTACCTCCATCCTGTACGGGTTTTACCGACCCAGAATTCATCAAAAAGTAGGTGCTCTGTGGATGATTTTTGAGTGGTTCTAAATCTGAGCGCTCCCATGCTGTCTGAACAGATGACAGCTTGTGTCTGTGTCCCAAAGCGTGCCATCAGGAGCAGGCTCTCGAACGGACCACGTGTATGAAGCGGGCTGCATAAAGAGAGACACGTGGTGAGGTTGTTGGTGGCCAGAAGTCAGTGACCAGCCAGGGAGAAAGGGACTTCAGGTGGACAGGTGATCTGAGGGCGGGGGCTGGGCCTGGGGTTGGGTTGGGAGGGCAGGTAGAAGAGGCCTGAGCAGATCCAGGACCTGCCTTCCCTCAGCCTGACCATCCATGGGGCCCATTTCCCACTTTCCTTCCTGAAAGCCCACGTAGGTCCTCCGTGGGCCAGGGCCTCCATCCTCCGAGGCTGACGGGAAGGCAGCGGGATTCCTGGTACCTCTTTTGCTTAATCCGGCAAAGCCACATGGAAGAACGCACAGCTGGTGAGGAGCAGAGACTGAGGCTTCTGGAAATGGGATGGGAGTCGGCCCTTCCCCAGTATCCCTCATTGTCCAGAGCTGAGAAAGTAGAAGACGGTAGAGAAAGCTGACCTTAAGCACAGAACCCCGCCTTGTAGGCCTGTACCTCATCAGCATCAGGAATGTGATGAGCCCCTGGCTCTCAATCTTGTTTTGCCATTGAGATATTTTTTAAATTGAAAGAACTGATGTTCCTATGCCTCCCTTTAAACAGTTTCCCAGATATGGCTCAGCCCACAATGCACGTGGAGAGGTGTTGCCCTATTCTGAGCAGAGTTGAAACTCCTTTCCCCGGGGTGGGCAGTGAGCATGAGAACCCCAGCTGTTAGAACCTCTGGCTTTTCTATCTCACTCTGCCCCCTGGGACAAGTCACGCCATCTCTCTGGGTGTCAGTCTCTCCCTGTAGTTCCAGAGAGCTGAGTTAGCATATCTCTGAGACCAACAAAGTCATCGTAAAAAGTTTCCATTATTGGGAATGAAGCCATTTCCCAGGTCCGTGGGAAGACTCTGGAATTGGGTCACAAGTCACAGATGGAAAGAGATAGGTCACAGTAGGGGACTGGGTCCCTTCTTGGCAAGAACCCACCAGGACAGAGTCCCTGCCTGTCCTCATTCTGCCTTGCTGGCTGCAGACCCAGGACCACCGGCCAGAAGCCATGAGAGATCAGGGCAGGACACGGCAGCTTCCACTGTCACCCCAGACTGAGACACCACACGGGTCTGCGCCTCAGCCCCACTCTGTCCCGCTGGAGAGGCCATCTGCTCCTGGCCTGGTGACTACCTGCTGGGACTGAGCCCAGCACCCAGCCCTGGCTGTACGTGCTGCAGCCTGGATCCTCTTCCTTCCTGACCACTGACCCCTGAGCCCTGAACCTCCCTGGGCTTCTGCCAACGTCTTTCATCCAAGGCCAGGCCTGACATTTGGCAATCGAGCCACATGGATTTCTAGGATCCAGAAATTCGGTCCGCCAAATCATTACCGTCTAAATGATCTCCCAGGGCCCCCGTAATACATTTTTAGACTTTTTAATTGAAGTATAACATATCCTAAGAATTCAGTCGTGACTAATGCAGAGTGAGCACTAGATTTGTCTTTTCGTGTGCTGTAGGCCGTTTGTGTGTCTTTAGAGAAATGCTTTGTCGGGTCCTTTGGCATTTTTGAATTGGGTTATGTGGGTTTTTTATTGTTGAGTTTTTGTTCTTTTCCTTTGTTCTTTTTTTTTTTTTTTTTTTAGAGACAGTATCTTGCTCTGTCACCTAGGCTGCAGTGCAGTGGTGCGATTTTAGCTCACTGTGGCCTCCAACATCTGGGCTTAAGTGATCCTCCCATCTCAGCCTCTCAAGTAGCTAGGACTATAGGTGTGTGCCACCATGCCTGGCTAATTTCTGTTTTTTATTTTTTTTATTTATTTATTTTTGAGACAGAGTCTCACTGTGTCACCCAGGCTGAAGTGCAATGGTAAGATTTGCCACTGGCGAGAGTGCAGTGGTGAGGTTGCTCACTGCAACCTCTGCCTCCCGGGTTCAAGCAATTCTCATGCCTAGCCTCCCAACTAGCTGGGACTAGAGGTGGGCATCACCAGGCCTGGCTAATGTTCATATTTTTAGTAGAAATGAGGTTTCTTTGTGTTGGCCAAGCTCTTCTCAAACTCATCTGCCTACCTCGGCCTCCCAAAGTCCTGAGATTACAGGTAGAAGTCACCATGAGTGGCCTTATTTTTATTTTTATCTTTTGTAGAAAAAGGGTTTCACTATTTTGTTCAGCCTGCTCTTGAACTCCTGACCTCAAGTGATCCTCTCACCTGGGCTGTCCAAAGCACTGACATTACAGGCACAAGACACCATGCCCAGTCTCGGTTTTAATTCTTTTTTTTTTTTTTTTTTTTTTTTGGAGACGGAGTCATGCACTGTGACCCAGGCTGTAGTGCTGTGGCGCAATCTCGGCTCACTGCAATATCCGCCTCCTGGGTTCAAGCAATTCTCCTGCCTCAGCCTCCCAAGTAGCTGGGACTACAGGCATGCACCACCACACCCAGCTATTTTTTTCTGTATTTTTAGTAGATACGGGGTTTCACTATGTTGACCAGGATGGTCTTGGTCTCCTGACCTCGTGATCCACCCGCCTTGGCCTCCCAAAGTGCTGGGATTACAGGCATGAGCCAATGAGCCCAGCCTAATTCTTTATATAATAGTCTTCGTATTAATTCCTTATCGGATGTCTGATTTGCAATTATTTTGTCCCATTCGGTGGTCTTCCTTTTTTTTCTCATATTGCCAAGTCCGGACTCATCCTCCTGAGCAGCTCTGCAGGTCCCACCCACAGTGACAAGCCTAAGGTCAGGCCTTTCTGAGCCTCCTTCTCTTGAGCTTCTGTCAAGCTGACTTCTCCAAACTTGTCTTTCGTAGAGGATTTCTTTATTAGTAGTATTTGCACAGTAGTTATACTGGGAAACATGGGAATTTTAAATAAAAGGAAAAAGTTACCCACAATTCTGCCATGCCTACGAATAAAATTATTTTCTGTGCTGCCTTTGAATCCTTGTGTATGTCCACAGATGAACTTTAATAAACATTGTGGGGGTGCAGCTAAACCACTGAAGTCCTCTGTCTTGCACAAAGATCTTTGCCAGGGTCTCTTGTGGGTTTGTTTTGTTTTCTTTGAGATACGGTCTTGCTCTGTCACCCAGGCTGGAGTGCAGTGACACAATCACAGCTCACTGCCGCCTTGAATTTCTAGGCTCTAGTGATCTACCCACCTCAGCCTCCCGAGTAGCTGAGACCACAAGCACACACCACATGCTCAGCCTATTCTTTTGTTTTTAATTTTCATAGAATCAGCATCTCATCACCATGCCCAGGATGGTCTTGAACTCCTGAGCTCAAGAGATCCCCCTGCCTCAGCCTTCCAAAGTGCTGGGATTGCAGGTGTGAGCCACCTCACCCAGCCTCCTGTGTTTTTTCAAATCTCGATTCATTTTCTCTATTACCCATTCCTGCTGGTTTTAGCTTGTCTGCATTATTTTTTTAATTTATTTACTTATTTTTATGCTGAGTTTTTTTTTCGGGTTTTTTTTTTTTTTAAGGGGGACAGGGTCTAACTCTGTTGTCCAAGCTGAAGTACAGTGTTACAGTCATTGCATACTGTAACATCAAACTCCTGGGCTCTAGTGATCCTCCTGCTTCAGCCTCCCAAGTAGTTGAGACTATAGGTGCACACCATCACTCCTGGATAATATTTTGGTTTTTGTAGAGATATGGTCTCACCATATTGTGCAGGCTGGTCTTGAACTCCTGGCCTCAAGTGATCCTCCTGCTTGCCTTGGCATCTCAAAGCATTTGTATAACAGGCACAATCTGGCCAGGTGCAGTGGCTCACACCTGTAATCCCAGCACTTTGGGAGGCTGAGGTGGGTGGATCACCTGAGGTCAAGAGTTCAAGACCAGCCTGGCCAACATGGTGAAACCCTGTCTCTACTAAAAATACAAAAATCACCTGGGTATGATGGCATATACCTGTAATCCCAGCTACTTGGGAGGATGAGGCAGGAGAATTGCTTGCACCTGGGAGGTGGAGGTTGCAGTGAGCCAAGATCTCGACACTGCACTCCAGCCTGGCTGACAAGAGGGAAACTCTGTCTCAAAAGAAAAAAAAAAACAGGCACAAGCCTCTGCACTCAGCACGTATTATACCGAGTATTTTATTGTACGCTATAGCCAGTATATGTAAAACAATTACCCCTGTGAAATAGAAATTCATGAAAATTCAGAGAGGTAGATGTTAAGGACTGACAAAAGTAGAAGTTTGTGTGTTACGGCACATGTGTTACCGGATACACTTCTGTACAGGCTTGAAATTTAGCTCTTTTGAATATTCAATGGTTCATGAGAAGTGATTTGGGAAACCTCTGAAAGATTTATTTTACTACAGAAAAGAACACACTTTCTGGATCTGAGGCATTTATACCTGAAGAAACTTCAGGGAGCAGAGAGTCACATCGAATATTCTTCAGACAGTTGCTTTAAGACAGCAGCTGCCTGGGAAACTTACACACAGTTGAGCCCGGCCTCCGGCCAGAGTGGTTCAGCCACTTCGGTCCTAGATGTGATACTGGAGGAACCAGACATGGAGCAAGCAAGAGCTGGGGCAATTTGTGGATGCACTCACTTTATATTTGTGTTTTATTCAAGTCTTAACTAGAGATGCTAAGTGGGCTTATAAAGGGAAACAAAATGCTGAGGATAAGCCCGCACCCTGCAGCAGGACCACTGCGGATGCTGGGCCCAGGTCACACAGGAAGCAATTCCAGCTTCATCTGGAGAGAATAAGAGAAGTCAGACAGGGAGCCAGGCAGGCAGGAAAGGATGCGTCCACAGCATAGCATGTGCAGGGACATGGGAGAGCCAATATGGGCTGAGCATCCCTAACCCAAAAACCCAAAATCTGAAATGCTCCAAAATCTGAAGTTTGGGATCTTTTTTGTTTGTTTTTGAGAGAGAGTTTCGCTCTTGTCACCTAGGCTGGAGTGCAATGGCACAATCTCAGCTCATTGCAACCTCTGCCTACTGGGTTCAAGCGATTCTCCAGCCTCAGCTTCCTGAGTAGCTGGGATGACAGGTGCCCACCACCATACCCAGCTAATTTTTATATTTTAGTAGAGATGAGGTTTCACTATGTTGGTCAGGCTGGACTCGAACCCCTGACCTCAGGCAATCCACCCACCTCGGCCTCCCAAAGTGCTGGGATTACAGGCATGAGCCGCTGCACCCAGCCAAATCTGAAGCATTTTGAGCACTGACATGTCACACATGGTGACTGAGATAATGGTTCAATGTACACGAACTTTGCCCCCGGCACAAAATTATAAAAAATACTATATAAAATTATCTTCAGGCTATGTGTATAATGCATACCTGAAACATAAATGAATTTGATGTTTAGACCTGAGTCTCGTTCCCGAGGTATCTCATTATGTATATGCAAGTATTCCAAAACCCACAAAAATCTGAAATCCAAAACACTGCTGGTCCTAAGCATTTCAAATAAGGCATATTCAACCTGTAGCACAGATTCTTCTTCCTACATGTGTTTCTATTTTCTCCTCAAGTTTCCCATATAGTTATTCGTTGCTGATCTCTTAAAATTTATATTTAGAAGGAAATGATCAAACTATAGTTGTTGTAGGGGGTAGAATCTACAGTTGTGGGAAAACAGATTCAGAGATCAACACTGTTCGCCAGAGGAGGTAGATGAAACCATTGTGGAAAGGCTGCCTTCCAATGCCTCTGAGCTGGTGGTCAGCCCTGCAGATTGACTGAGTGAAAACAGCTGCCCATACGAGTATTACTTGTAACAAACAAAAACCTGGAAACAACCTCAATTTCCAACCACAGAGCACGCAAATAGATTATATTAGCTCATTTAAATTGGAAATCACTAAGACAACATGAACATGGCACCATTTTTTCTCGATAATGTAAAGCAGAAAAAAAAAAACCAATTTTGTTTTCATTATACTACATATAGCTACATACTATAATTACAATGTAAAAACAGATGTACATGTTAGTAGAAAGCAAAAGGAAACCAGAAAAAAAAAAATGAAAACAACAGGTGTGCTAGGATGGTAGGGTTACATGGGAAATTTTGTCCACTTAAAATTTTCTGGCCAGGTGCAGTGGCTCACTCCTGTAATCTCAGCACTTTGGAAGACCAAGGCAGGTGGATCATTCGAGGTCAGGAGTTTCAGACAAGCCTCACCAACATGGTGAAACCCCGTCTCTACTAAAAATACAACAATTAGCCAGGCCTGGTGGTGGGTGCCTGTATTCCCAGCTACTCGGGAGGCTGAGGCAGGAGAATCGCTTGAATCCAGGAGGTGGAGGTTGCAGTGAGCCAAGATTGCATCGCTGCAATCCAGCCTGGGCAAAAGAGCCAGACTCTGTCTCAAAAAAACAAAAACAAAAAAAGGATAATTTCCGGTATTATTTTAGTAAGGTTTTAATAAAATACACCTTAAAAATACTTGGCCGAGTGCAGTGGCTCATGTCCGTAAGCCTGTAATCCTAGCACTTTGGGAAGCCAAGGTGGGAGGATTGCTTGAGTCCAGGAGTTTGAAACCAGCCTGGGCAACTCCATCTCTACAAAACAAAAAATAAAAACCTTAGCCAAGCATAGTAATGTGTGCCTCTAGTCTTAGCCACTCGGAATGCTGAGGTGAGAGGATCACTTGAGCCCAGGAGGTAGTAGCTGCAGTGAATTGTAGTCATGCCACTGCACTCCAGCCTGAGTGACAAAATGAGACTCTGCCTCAAAAAAAAAAAAAAAAAAAAAGTTCTATCACCTAAATTAAAACTTGAATTAAACAAAGAAGCAATTCAACCAGAGGAGAACAAAAACTGATAGATCTCCGTACTTATCTAACCTGGCAAGCAAGAAAATACTACGCTGCTAATTTATCAAAAAGAGAAAAAGTAGAATCCTTGCCTGTGAGGAGTTCACCTTTTTGTACTCTGAAGACAGAAGAGCACCTTGGAAATCATGACATACTCAAGGCTTTGGTCAAGGGACTCTGCCCCTAACTGTTGCGCTCCATTTCTGATCAGCCACAGCCTGCAGCTCTGTGGCAGATGGCGTGGCCAGGTCCCTGATGGTGGGGACAGCCAGGGTGAGCAGCTGGAGGGAGTCCAGGGGGTTGGTCTCAGACACATGGCGTCTGAGACAGAGGCAGGATGTGCAGCTAGAGCCACTCTGCATCACAAAGTGAGTGGAAGAATCCAATAGTGACAGAAATAGTGACAGAGCTGTCAATATGGAAATGGCCCCATTGCAGAAACAGTGAAAGCCCAAAGAGGCCATCAGATGCTCAAGGGCAAGCATGAAGGGGACATCGGGAAGCCCCAGGGGTGGGAGGACAGAAGCTGCAGTGGGAGGTGATGAAAGCGGGTGCACACGCTGGCACTGGGGCACGGGAACAGCTCTGCCGGGAACTGAGGCAATGAAAACCCAGGTCGTTGTCAGCCAGGAATGTCAAGAAGGTGCCTCCCGGGAGGGGCGGGAGTGTAGTGGGGTGAGGTGGGCATCCAGGACCAGCCAAGGAGTGACATCCAGAGTGCGCCACATTCTCATGCTCCTTTGGGTCTTTCCTGTGAGAAAGTCTCCATACACTGCTCATTTAACTAAAAAGATGGCACTCACACCTCAGAGTCTTGCAGGATGAGTGGGAGAAGCACACGAGAGATGCATAAGGGACCTTTGCTGAGAAGCAGGCAGGAGCTGCTCAACTGTAAACTACACCAAAGAGTCACTGGGACCCAGGGTTCACCTCCCTGCTCCCACCTGCAGACGAGTGCTCCTCAGCTTCTACACAGTTGATTCCATGTTAGAAGTTTCCCCATGCTCATGCTCCACTCCCCCTCTGAAACTGCCTGAGAGCTGTCTTAATAAATAAATGTTTTCTTTATTTCTTACTCAAATTGAGGAGCCTCTCAACAGCTAGAAGTGGTTCATGGTTCTCCACTCCAGCTGCACATTAGACTCAATTGGGCAGCTGTTGCAGCATAGCAATGTCCAGGCCTCATCCCAGGTAATTAAATCAGAATGTGGCAGACGCACTGGGTGATTCTGATATGAGAACCAGGAATTCAGTGGTACACTGTACATTCTTTGTGATATATTGGTAAATTAATAGGCTGTCATTAAGAATATCCTCAAGAGCCTCATGCAGTTTCTATAGAAACAGTATGGAGATTTGGTTCCTCAAAAAAAAAGAATTTTTTCTTTTTGAAGCAGAGCCTTGCTCTGTCTCCCAGGCTGAAGGGCAATAGCGTGATCTCTGCTCACTGCAACCTCTGCTTCCTGGGCGCAAGTGATCCTCCCACCCCAGCCCCCCAAGTAGCTGGGACTACAGGTGGGTATTTATTTATTTATTTATTTGGAGATGAAGTCTTGCTCTGTTGCCCAGGCTGGAGTGCAGTGGAGCAAATCTCAGCTCATGGCAACTTCTGCCTCCCGGGTTCAAGTGATTCTCCTGTCTCAGCCTACTGAGTAGCTAGGACTACAGATGTGTGCCACCATGCCCGGCTAATTTTTTGTATTTTTAGTAGAGACAGGGTTTCACCATGTTAGCCAGGATGATCTTGAACTCCTGACCTTGTGATCCACTCGTCTTGGCTTCCCAAAGTGCTGTGATTACAGGTGTAAGTCACTGCGCCTGGCTGGAAGGCATGTATTTTTTGTAGAGTCAGAGTTTTGCCATGTTGCCCAGGCTGGTCTTGAACTCTTAGGCTCAACAGATCCACCCACTTTGACCTCTTCTCAAAAAAATTAAAAACAGAACTACCATATGATCTGGCAATCCCACTGCCGGGTATTTATCCAAAATAATTGAAATTAGGATCCTGAAGAGATGTCAGCACTCACCATTGATAGCAATACTATTCACAATCAGTAAGCTGTGGAACGAACCTGAATGTCCACTGAAGGATGAAAGTACAAAGGAAACGTGGTGTGTAAATCCAATGAAATGTTTAAAAGAAAGGAAATTCTACAATATGCAACAACCTGGTTGAACCTGGAGAACATTATGCTAATTGAAATAACCCATTACAATGGCAGTTACCAGGCACTGGGGACAGGGGAAAATGGGGAATTGCTCATCAATGCATGTAAAGTCCTAGAGATCTTCTGTACAATATTTTCCCTGTAGTTAGCAACACGGTATTATGCACTTAAAAAATCTGTTAAGAGGGTAGATATGTTGTATTCTTACTACAATTAAAAATGTTTAAAGAATTTTTTAAAAGAATAGTCTAGAGGAAATAAAAGATAAGCTACAAATAAGAGAAGACATAATCAACTAATGATTGCACTAATAATAACAGGTACAGGCCCACACCTATAATCCCAGCACTTTGGGAGACCAAGGCAGGAGGATTACTTGAGCACAGGAGTTCAAGATCAGCCTGGGCAATATACCAAGACCCTGTCTCTACAAAAATTTAAAAATAAAAATTAGGCTGGTCATATGGCTCACACCTGTAATCACAGCACTTTGGGAGGCCAAGGTGGGTAGATCACCTGAGGTTAGGAATTCCAGACCAGCCTGACCAACATGATGAAACCCTATCTCTGCTAAAAATACAAAAATTAGCTGGGTGTGGTGGTAGGCGTCTGTAATCCCAGCTTGGGAGGCTGAGGCAGGAAAATCACTTGAATCCAGGAGGCAGAGGTTACAGTGAACTGAGATCACATCATTGCACTCCAGTCTGGGCGACAGAGCAAGATTCTGTCTCAAAATAAAATAAAATTTAGTTTAACTTAAAAATAAAAATAAAAATTAGCCAGGCATGTTGACACATGCATGTAGTCCCAACTACTCAGGAGACTAAGGCAGGAAGATCATTTGAGCCCAGGAGTGCAAGGCTGCAGTGCTGAAATGCTATTAATGCACTCTAGCCTAGGTGACAGAGTGAAACTCTGTCCTTAAAAAATTAAAAATTAGAGGCAGGTGGATCACTTGAGGCCAAGAGTTTGAGATCAGCCTGGTCAACACAGTGGAACCTCATCTCTACTGAAACTACAAAAATTGGCCGGGCACAGTGGCACATGCCTATAACCCCAACTACTTGGGAGGCTGAGGCAAGAGAATCACTTGAACCCAGGAGGCGGAGGTTGCAGTGAGCCGAGATCGTGCCACTGCACACCAGCCTAGGTGACAGAGTGAGACTGTCTCAAAAAAGAAAAGAAAATAAATACTATACAGTGGTGAAAATTAATTAACTTTAGCTAAACACAAAAGCATGGGTAAACTTTTATACCACAATGTGGAGTGAAAAACATTAAGCCCATCAAGCATAGGTAATGGTTAATTTTATGCATCACCTTGCCTGGGCCATGACACCCAGTTTTTGGTCAGACACCAGTCTTGTTACTGTGAAGGTATTTTTAAGATGAGATTAACATTTAAGTCAGTAGGCTTTGAGTAAAACAAATGAGCCTCCATATTGTGGGTGGGCCTTATTCAATCAATTGTAGGCCTTAAAAAAATAGATTGAAGTCTGTAAAAAGGGAATCCTGCCTCCAGACAGCCTTCAGACTCAAGCTGCAACATCTAATATCGACTCTTCCCAGCACCTCCTGCCTGCCAATCTGTCCTGCATATTGGGTCTTGTCAGTCCCGATAATCATATGAGCCAATTCTTTTTTTTTTGAGATGGAGTTTGGCTCTTATTGCCCAGGCTAGAGTGCAATAGCGCGATCTTCGCTCACTACAACCTCTGCCTCCAGAGTTCAAGCAATTCCCCTGCCTCAGCCTCTCAAGTAGCTGGGATAACAGGCATTCGCTACCACATCCAGCTAATTTTGTATTTTTAGTAGAGTCGTGGGTTTCAGTATGTTGGTCAGGCTGAGCTCGAACTCCTGATCTCAGGTGATCCACCCACCTTGGCCTCCTAAAGTGCGGGGATTACAGGCGTCAGCCACCATGCCCGGCCTGTAAGCCAATTCTTTATTGAAATCTCTTAGATAGATAGATAGGTATATAGACAGACAGGCAGATGAAAGCCCAGCTCGGTGGCTCACATTTTTAATCCCAGCACTTTGGCAGGCCATGGCTGGAGATCACCTGACATCAGAAGTTCGAGACCAGACTGGCCAACATGGTAAAACCTTGTCTCTACTAAAAATACAAAAATTAGCCAGGCGTGGTGGTGCATGCCTGTAATCCCAGCTACTCAGGAGGCTAAGGCAGGAGAATCACTTGAGCCGGGGAGGCGGAGGTTGCCGTGGGCTGAGATCACACCACTGCACTCCAGCCTGGGTGACAGTGAGACTCTGTCTCAAAACAAAACAAAACAAAACAAAAAAACAAACAGGGCAGATGGATAGATATCCTATTGGTTCTTCTTCTCTTGAGAACCCTGACTAATACAATATATAATATGATTCTCTTTTATCACCTTTAAAAATAAAACTAAATGATTTTTAAAAATAATTTAGGATTTTGGCCACCTGAGAGGCGGGGTGAGGATAAAATATGGAAGAAACACATATGGTAGATTTAAATTATTGTCAGTGTTCTAGTTCTTGATTTGGTTGGTAATTTAAGAAGTTTTATTAAAACATTATTAGCAAATGAATGAACGAATAAATGAACTAACAATGAGAGTGCATTGGCGGGGCATGGTGGTTCATGCCTGTAATCCCAGCACTTTGGGAGGCCGAGGCAGGTGAATCACAAGGTCAGGAGTTCAAGTCCAGCCTGGCCAATATGGTGAAACCCTGTCTCTATTAAAAATACAATTAGTTGGGGTGAGGGGGAAGTGGTGCCTGTAATCCCAGCTACTCGGGAGGCTGAGGCAGGAGAAGCACTTGAACCCAGGAGGTGGAGCTAAGATCGAGCCATTGCAGTCTAGCCCAGGCAACAGGGCAAGAGTCCATCTCAAAAAAAAAAAAAAAAATTAAAATTAATAATAAATAAAATGAGAGTGCATCATGAGCCAAAGATTTTGATTAGTCTAATCCTGTGCATAAAATAAAAATTTCATGTTACACATCAGTATGCATGGTTGGATATGAGTTATATAATAAAAATATATATTCATACACACATATGTGTAAATTTGCATTTAAAATTTTGCATAGGAAAAACTCAGAAGAATAGACACTAATATCTCTATGTAGCAGGCAGCATTCTGAATCATTTGCATGTTCTTATTTTCTTTTCTCAAATTTCAAAATTTTCTACAATGAAAGCACATTTTTCAAAGGAGAACACATTTTTAAATAGGAGAAGAAACACAGTGACATCATCAGGATGTTCCGTTGAAACTCAGGTCTAATGTGGTTCGGTTTTCATGTTTAATGAATGGAAAGTTGAAAATTGTGTACTTCTTTTCCATTTAATTCCTTTAAATGTTTAGTGAGTGTTTACAACAAAGATAAGAGGTAGTCCCTGACCCTGAGGAGTAAGTATGCAGGAAATGAAGACTTCAGAAATAGCTGCATCCTAATGCAGAACATGGTAAATGCTTAAGAATATAGCAGAGGGCTGTGTGTCTCTGTCTAGAGAGAACTCACCACTGCTCAGAGGCCCTCAGAAGATCTTCACAGAGATTCTAAATGGGCAAAGGACCAGTTACAAGGATTTTATGTTAAACTAGACAGTGAAATTGAAAAGGATATACTGAGAAATAGAGCACTAACAAAATTTATTTTATTTTATTTTATTTTTAGGAGAGACAGCGTTTTACCATGTTGGCCAAACTGGTCTTGAACTCCTGACCTCATCCGCCTGCCTCGGCCTCCCAAAGTGCTGGGATTATAGGCGTGAGCCACTGTGCCTGGCCCAAAATTTATTTTAAACCATTTTAAAAACATTTCAAGAAGTTGAAGTTTTTTTCTTTTTACTTTTTATTTTTACATAATTTCAGACTTTAAGAAAAGTTACAAGAACAGTACAAAGAATTTCTGTATATGGCTGGGCTCAGTGGCTTATGCCTAGCACTTTGGGAGGCCAAGGCAACTGGATCGCCTGAGGTCAGGGGCTCAAGACCAGCCTGGCCAACATGGCAAAACTCTGTCTCTACTGAAAATACAAATATTAGCCAGACATGGTGGCACATGCCTGTAATCCCAGCTACTCAGGAGGCTGAGGCAGGAGAATCACTTGAACCTGCGAGGCGGAGGTTGCTGTGAGCCGAGATCGCACCACTGCACTCGAGCCTGGGTGACAGAGAAAGACTCCATCTTAAAAAAAATTAAAAATATAAAATAAATAAAAGACAAATAAAAAATTAAAAAGAAAAAAGAAAAGTAAAAAGAATTTCCGTATGTCTTTGTTAAAATAAAAACTTTGGAAACAGTAAGTTTAACAGAGTTTATCTGAGTAAAGAACAATTCATGGATCAATTAGCACTCGAAATCAGAAGAGGTTCAGGGAGCTCTGCCTAGCAGTGAACAGTGAGCTTTTACAGGCTGAACACAAAAGTAAAGAAATCACTTGATTGACTGCAGCCAGGCATCTGCCTTATTTGGGCATGGTTTGATGAGTTGGCAGCCTGTAATTTGCCGAAGCTTGGCTGTTGTGATTGGCTAAAATCTGGCTATTTGTTACAAAAGCATACTCAAGTTTTGGTTTCTTTATATACTCTTAGGTCGCATTTTATTATGCAGGAATTCAAGAAATAGAGACAGCCTCAGGCTAATGGCCTCCTTGGAGATGAGGTCTCACTCTGTTACCCAGGCTGGCCTGAGCTCAAGTGATTGTCCTGCCTCAGCCTCCCAAAGTGCTGGGAATACAGTGAGCCACCACACCCAGCCAGCTTATTTAATTAAACACCCTTTACCATTCTCCAACTGTTAATACTTTCCCACAGTTGCTTCATCATTCTCTGCATGTGTATGGCTTTTTCTGAATGAGTGTAAATTGCAGCATTGATGTCTCTCATTTCTAAATACTTCAGTGTGTATTTCCTGAAAACAAAGGTATTACCTTACATAACCAAAGTACAATTAAAAAAATCAGCAAATTAAGATTAACACAGTGTTATTATCTGATTTATAGACCTTAATGTTGGTTACGGCAAAGAAAAGCCTAAACACACACTATCATTACTTGTCTTAATTTTCCTTTAATCTGAAACTATTCTTCAGTTTTTGTCTTTCATGACACTGACATTTTTGTAGTTACTTTGTAGCCTGTAGTTTCTCTCAGTGTGCGTTTGTCTGCTATTTCCTCCTGATTAGACTCAGGTTTTGCATTTTGTGTGGGAATACGACAGAAGTGATGCTATGTCCTTTCCTGGTGATCGTAACAGAAGGTTCACGATGCCTGTGTGTCCCATTCCTGCTGCTGTTAACTGTGGTCACCTGGGATAAGGCAGTGAATGCCGGGTTTACCACTGTAGAGTTGCTATGTTTCCTTTTATAATTAATAAGTACTTCTGGGAAGACTATGTAAATATTCACTTTACTCAGCAAACTTTAACCCACTGGTTTCAAATTCCATCGTTTTACCCATACTTATCATTTGGCATTCTATTATAAGGAAGAGCCATTCTTACTCTCATTTATTTATGTATATCAGCATGTGTATGTGAATCTTCAATTTATTCAGTGGCTGACATTCTGTTGCTATCATTATTTCATGATTAAATTGTCCCAGATATAGCCAGCAGGAGTGTCCCTTTGACATGTCCCCTCGTTTTTGTTTTTTGTTTCTTTTTTTGAGACAGAGTCTCGCTCTGTTGCCCAGGCTAGAGTGCAGTGGCACATCTCGGCTCACTGCAACCTCCTCCTCCCGGGTTCAAGCAATTCTCCTGCCTCAGCCTCCTGAGTAGCTGGGATTACGGGCATCAGCCACCATGCCGAGCGAATTTTTTGTATTTTAGTAGAGACAAGGTTTCACTATATTGCCCAGGCTAGTCTTGAACTCCTGACCTCATGATCTGCCCGCCTCAGCCTCCCAAAGTGCTGGGATTACAGGCATGAGTCACCACACCTGGCCATGTCACCTCGTTTTTAAGGACTTACTTTCTGTTACAAGATATTCCAGACTCAATTTATGTTTCTCTTCTCCAGCCCTGAAATCAGTCACTTCTCCAAGGAGCTCTGGTTCCTTTTAGAGAATGGTATTAACAAACAACGGCCAGGTGTGGTGGCTCATGCCTGTAATCCCAGCACTTTGGGAGGCCAAGGCAGGTGGATCACCTGAAGTCAGGAGTTCGAGACCAGCCTGATGAGCATGGAGAAACTCTGTCTCTACCAAAAATTAAAAATTAGCCAGGCATGGTGGCACCTGCCTGTAATCCCAGCTACTCAGGAGACTGAAGCAGGAGAATCGCTTGAACCGGAGGCAGAGGTTGTGGTGAGCCAAGATTACGCCATTGCACTCCAGCCTGGCAACAAGATCAAAACTTTGTCTCAAAAAATAGAAATTAAAAAAAAAACAAAACCCTAAGATCTGGATGTCAGATGTGCTTGTTCCCACTGGGACATCATTGCTTCTAGCAAACATACGTATGTTTAAATATATACACACCCATACCTATGTGGCTATGGGTATTTCTATATTTGTGTGCACATGAATATGCATATGTGCATATTTCTGTATTTATCTGCATGTGTGTGAATTCGCATATGTGTATTTCTATATCTGTGTGTAAATATGCATATGTGTATTTCTTTCTTTCTTTTTTGAGACAGATCACTCTGTTGCCCAGGCTGGAGTGCAATGATGTGATCTCAGCTCACCACAACCTCTGCTTCCTGGTTCAAGCAATTCTCCTGCCTCAGCCTCCCAAGTAGCTGGGATTACAGGCATGCACCATGACACCCAGAAAATTCTTTTTGTATTTTTAGTAGAGACAGAGTTTCACTGTGTTGGCCAGGCTGGTCTCTAACTCCTGACCTCAAGTGATCCACCCACCTCGGCCTCCCAAAGTGCTGAGATTACAGGCATAAGCCACCACGACCGGCCAAATTTCCATATCAATCTGTGAATGTGTGTGTGCATGTAATGAAATCATGAGCTCCTACCAATATCTCTAAATCTAATCCAAACATAAGGTTTGTCCTAATCTTCCCCCTTTCTGTATTTGTAACTTCCTTCATTTAAAAATGTTTTAAAGGTTGTGGATATAGTTCAGGCCATTATCATTAATGACAGCGTCCAGAAAACCTACCCCTCCATCACATGATCTTGTTTTGTGCTCAGCACAGACTTGGGCATTGTCCAGCCTGTGTGAGACCCTTGCTCTAATCAGACAGAAGGGCAGACGGAGTAACCAGGCAGGGGTCTGGTTCTGAGCCAGAAGGCCCTTCTGGAAGGTTCAGAAGAGGCAGAAATAGAATCCCCAGGAAATGAGGGGTTCCAGTGGAGCAGGGGGAGCATTGGGATTTTCTGAGATGAGAAGCCAGAACAGATGGGCTGTTGGCTGTCTCTACAGAAAGACCACAAGTGACTTATGGGGCGCTTGGAAAGGTCAAACCTGTTCCCCACAGCAGCTGGGACCAGAGCCCCTGACTGGAGGCTTTGTCGGCACAACAGCTGGCCCTGGCCAGGGGGCGGGGGCAGCTGGGAGTCTGGGAGGAGGCTTCTCATACTCAGCTGTTGGCTGAGGGGCACAAGCCGCCCCACAGAAGGCCATGTGTGTACATCCTTCCCCTGTTGTTTCAGGATATAAATGAGTGGGTTCAAACACCAGCGACCCTACGTATGACCACCCAGACCTGCTTATTTATCACCAGTTGATATGCTTTCCAACCACTCTGTCCCTAGGCTTCCTGTTCCCTCGAAGATCACTGCATTTGGGGATTTCAACTGTCTCATCCAAAAAATGTACTTCCCATAGAATGACAAAAGTACATCTGTGTTTTATTTGCAGGTTGTCTCCACTCAACATTAGCTGAAACCAGTAGAACCTTATAGAATATGGAGCCAGCCAAGAGATTTATGGAGGAAGCTTAACCACATTCATGAATAACATCAATAACAGCAGGAACATATCTGAGCATGGATGTACCAAACACGTCCAAAAGTGGCCTGCAGACAATACCTTCCTTACTGCTCAGGGCAGCTCTGCGGCGTGAAGCGCCTGCCTCCATTTGATAGACGGGAAGGAAGGCACGACCCACAGAAGTGAAGTAACTTGTCCCAGGAGTGCTAGGCGGTGAAGGTTTGGAATGTTTCAAGGTTCCAGGTTTTTTTTTTTTTTTTTTTGAGATGGAATCTTGCTCTGTCAGCAAGATTGAAGCTGGAGTGAATGCGCAATCTCTGCTCACTGCGAAACAGCCTCCCGAGCTCAAGCAATTCTCCTGCCTCAACCCCCCAAGTAGCTGGGATTACAGGAGCCCACCATCATGCCCAGCTAATTTTTGTATTTTTAGTAGAGACGGGGTTTCTCCATGTTGGCCAGGCTGGTTTTGAATCCCTGACCTAAAATGATTTCCTGACTCTGTCTCCCAAAGTGCTGGGATTACAGGTGTGAGCCACCACGCATAGTCTCTAGGCTCCAGTTCTTTAACATACCAATCTTCCAAGGGCTCGTGAGGCCCCCAGGGAGTACTGGGTGAGTGCAGACTACACAGGGCATGGCAACTGTGCCTAAAGCAACTTTCCAACTTCTGGGTGTGCCAGGAGAAGAACTACAAATCCTGGAGGGCAGCCGATTTGACTGATAAGCCCTGAGGCTGAGAATTGTGCTACCTGGAATCCAATACTAATGCAAGGAATTGATTTTCTACTTTACAGAAGACACGAATCCCCAGAAAAATGGCAGGTGTGGGCCTTCTGCCCAGAGCCAGAATTAGGCAAACTCTTCAGATTGTGCAAGAAGCACAAACTTGCTTTCAGCCACAAAAATCCAAAAAAGACATCACTGGAGGCTTCAAAGCAAGCCAGCTGGATACTTGGCCCAGAGTGTCAAGCTGCAATGTCTTTGCAGCACGAGGTGCCTGGCCTGGGACTCTCGGTGTCAGCCTCTGCTAGAATGACACACCCTGGACACCAGTTTCTCCTGTCATCTTGCCTTCTTCCCTCCAGTCCAGTTTCATGCCTGATAGGAAAGGGGGCAGGAAAGGCAAGGAAGACTACAGCTTCTTAGCAGCTCAAAGCAGGGGGTACCCAGGAAGCACATATGTAGTTCCCACCCATTGCAAACCCCTTTTGACCATCCCCAAGCTCTCCTGCCAGCCTGTCCCTGACCCTGGGACTTTCAACGATCTCCTCCTCCTCTCAGCTTCAGGCACCAGCTGGGTCAGGCAAAACAGGCAGCATCTTGCTCACTATAGGGAGATGAGCCAGCCAAGACATAAGGAGTTTTCAGATTGTGGTCAAGAAGCACCCCCCACCATCCCCCGACCACAAACACAAATGGGAAAATCTACAAAATAATCAGCCTTCATATTTAAAAATGTCACTCATGTGAAAGACAAAGAGAGACCTAGGGATGGCTCCAGATTAAAGAGAGGGGGTAGTTGGGTGAGGTGGCTCACATCGGCAATCCCAACACTTTGCATGGCCAAGGTTAGGTGGATCACCTGAGGTCAGGAGTTTGAGACAAGCCTGGCCAACATACTAAATGCAAAAATTACCCGGGCATGGTGGCACACGCCTGTAATACCCTACTCAGGAGGCTGAAGCAGGAGGGTCACTTGAACCTGGGAGGCGGAGGTTGCAGTGAGCTGAGGTCGTCATTGCACTCCAGCCTGGGTGACAGATCGAGACTCTGTCTCCAAAAAAAAGAAGGTTGGGGTATGGCAGCTAAATGCTGCAAAATTCTCCTTTGCTGTAGAGGATCCGATCAAGACACTCGGTGAAATCGGAATAACAAAGTCTGCAGATTAGATTACAGTGTCAGATCTGTGCTAGTTTCTTGATTTTGATTGCTGTGCTCTAGTTAGGTGAGATAATGCCCTTGAATAGACACTAAAGTGTTTAAAGGTGAATGGTCATTATGTCTTCAGTTTATTCTCAAATGGTTCAGGAGAAAAAAAGTCAAATAGCATGTAGGGGTGTGTGTGTGTGTGTGCGTGTGTGTTGTCTGTTTGTCTGTGCATGTATATAGAGACAGAGACAGAGAGAGATGAAGAAACGGAAAGATGAAAAGAGTGATGACACAAACACCATGATGTTAACATTTTGGGGGATCCATGTGAAGAACACTGTTCATGCAGCTGTTCTGTGAGTTTACATTTTAAGTTTAAAAGGAGGGCTGGGCTCATGCCTGTAATCCCAGCTTTGGGAGGCCAAAGCAGGTGGATTGCTGGAGCTCAGGAGTTCAACACCAGCCTGGGCAACATAATTACAAAAAAATATTTTAAAAGTTAACTGGGTGTATTGACACATGCCTGTAGTCCCAGCTACTCCGGAAGCTGAGGTGGGAAGATCACTTGAGTCAGGGAAGCAGAGGCTGCAGTGAGCAGAGATTATGCCATTGCACTGTAGCTGGACAACCAAGTGAGACCATGTCTCATAAATAAATAAATAAATAAAGTTTAAAGTGAAAAGTAATGAGGGGAAAAAAGGCATGCCCACCCTGCAATGTGCAAACCCTTCCTCATTCTCCTGGCCCGGTTCTCCTGAATGCCCAGCCTTGTCTGCCCAAGGCTGGCCATCTGAGGCGACTGTCCCCAGGACCTGGCACCCCCCACAACCACCTCCCAGCCCTGGCAAGACCCGCTTCCATCTGCTGCCTCCAGCCCAGACTCCCAGCTCCTCCAAGATGCAGATCTAGCCCTCCCTGCTTCTGCCCTAGCCTTGGCCAGGCCATGGGGCTGCTCAGCAGGCTTTCGTCCAGCCCCGGCCTCACAGGTCTGTGCGGCCTCCTCCTTAGCGCGGCCTCACTCTTAGGCCCTTTCAGCAAGAACTGCTCCAACTTCCCTCCTCTCCATGGGAAGCTTCAGTATCTCCTTTTTCCTCCTTGATATCAGAAGAAAAAGGATGCCTTCTCACATTCTAGGCCCAATTGCTTTCCCGAGTGCCCAACTTCTGTGCCTACTCCAGGCCTCAGTGAGAGGCTTCCGTCATGACCCCTCAGCACCCCTCTCCTTTCCTCAGCCTCAGAGCTGGCTCAGGTCTCTCTGAGGTCAAACAGCCTCCATCCTGCCTTCCTTTGCCAGTACCCATCCTTTGTCACCCTCCACCACCACAAATACCTCCTCAATCCACACTTCCTGCCCCTGCATTTACTTGTGAGCACTTTGACATCTGGCTTTCATCCCCTGCGGCCCTGAAATGGCAGTGTCAAAGACACACAATTTAGAACCAGAAGACTTGAATTCCAGTCTCTGCTCCATCTCCTGAGCTGCATGATTTGTGATGTGTTTCCAAAACATGTGGGAACCCAAGTACACAGTTCATATACAACTCAGTATGAACTATCACCTGTGACCTCGAAGTCTTCTGACCCCTTGGTCTTCCTCTCTACTCATCCTCTTCGTCTGTCCCTGATTTCCCCACACAACCCTCTCTGAGCCTGATGTCCACTCCGCCTGTCTGCTGGTGGCTCCCAAACCTGCATCTCTGTTACTTGCCTCTTTCCTGCACTCTGATTCTCTGGGTTCCACAGCCACTTGGAAATATCCTCTCAGGCATTCAGCCAGCTCCTCAAATTTAACACGCCAACAGTGAGATCCGTTCTCACTCATGCGCAAATTGCCAAAAAACAGCAAAGCAGGCACTTAAAGGCCACTAAGAAGTAAAAAACTTCTGGGGAACGAATTTGATATTCCAAAAATGTATCAAAGCAGCTCATCCTGTCATGTGGCATGTATTGTGAATTACATAGGGGAGAAGTATATAACATCTGCAGCAAGGGGGACTGTGAAAGTCTCAATTCCGTGTTGGATATCATCTTCATCCAAAGAGCTTATCCTCTTAAACAGTGTCATTTTGCTAAGGTTAGCCTTTGTCTCTCATCATCCGAGCAACTACTTCAAAATAATCCTCGTCTGGGCACGGTGGCACTCTGGAAGGCCAAGGCAGGCGGATCACAAGGTCAGGAATTAGAGACCAGCCTGGCCAACATAGTGAAACCCTGTCTCTACTAAAAACACAAAAATTAGCCAGGTGTGGTGGCACGTGCCGGTAGTCCCAGTACTTGGGAGGCTGAAGTAGGAGAATCGCTTGAACCCGGAAGGTGAAGTTTGCAGTGAGCCAAGACCATGCCATTGTACTCCAGCCTAGGCAACAGAGCAAGACTTCATCTCAATAAATAAACAAATAAATAAATAAATAAATAAATAATCCTCCAACTGGGTGCAGTGGTGTGTGCCTGTAATCCCAGCTACTTCAGAGGCTGAGGTGGAAGGATTACCTGAGCCCAAAAGTTCAAGACAAGCCTGGGCAACATACCAAGACCTTGTCTCCAAAAAATAAAATAAAATAAAATAAAATAAAATAAAAATCATCCTCCACTCCTTCTCTCATGTCCCCACATTCAGTTTTCAAATCCTGAGCCAAAGACCCCACACGCTCCCTCCTCTCCCACCAGCACTGCCACCAGCTGCACCCCATCCTTGCTGGCACTTGTCTGCAACACAGTCATTGCCTCCAAACTGAAGGCCCATCCTAGGTCCCACCCTAGCCCACCCATGCTGTCGTCTACTATGGGTCACTTCCTTGAAGCACAGAGCTGGAGGTGTTACACTTCTGTTTACACAGTCAGTGGCTCCCCCTCGACTCTTCAGTCTAGCCCAAGCTCTCTGCCTACTAGTCAAAGGCCTGCCCAGTGGGACCCGGTCTAGCTGCCTCCCAGATCCATTGTTCACCACCCACCCCTCACAGTTGCTGGGTTATGTCTCCACTGAACTTCTCAGCATCTGGGGACGTATGTTCCCTCTGCCCAAAATAACCTATCCCTGTCTCCACCTGTTGAGATCTATCCCTAAAGGATTATTCAATAAATAGTCCTGGAACAACTGGTTAGTCATTTGAAGGAAATTTTTTAAATTCTTCACCCATACTATACACCAAAATATATTCCAGATAGAGTTAAACAGAAAATATAAATATATAGTAAAACCACATATATAAAAACAGTAACACAAAAAGTCTCTAAAAGTGTTCAAAAACCGTGACTACTGAGTATCTGAAATGGGAGAAGACCCTAAGCTTAAAGCAAAGTATGAAATTTCAAAAGAATCAAGCAATATATCTGACTCATTAAATAGAATTTGAGTTGTTAAAATCACACTGATAAGAAATGAACACAGGGCGCCGGGCATGGTGGTTCCTGCCTGTAATCCTAGCACTTTGGGAGGCCAAGGTGGGCGAATCACCTGAGGTTGGTAGTTTGAGACCAGCCTCACCAACATGAAGAAACCCTGTCTCTACTAAAAATGCAAAATTAGCTGGGCATGGTGGCACATCCCTGTAATCTCAGCTACTCAAGAGGCTGGAGAATTGCTTGAACCTGGGAGGCAGAGGTTGTGGTGAGCCAAGATTACACCATTGTCCTCCAGTCCTCCAGCCCAGGCAACAAGAGTAAAACTCCATCTCAGGAAAAAAAAAAAAAAAAAGGCTGGGCGTGGTGGCTCAAGCCTGTAATCCCAGCAGTTTGGGAGGCCGAGGCGGGTGGATCACAAGGTTGAGAGATCGAGACCATCCTGGTCAACATGGTGAAACCCCGTCTCTACTAAAAATACAAAAAACTAGCTGGGCATGGTGGCGCATGCCTGTAATCCCAGCTACTCAGGAGGCTGAGGCAGGAGAATTGCCTGAGCCCAGGAGGCGGAGGTTGCGGTGAGCCGAGATCGCACCATTGCACTCCAGCCTGGGTAACAAGAGCGAAACTCCGTCTCAAAAAAAAAAAAAAAAAAAATCAAAGGGGGCCAGGCGCAGTGGCTCAGGCCTGTTATCCCTATAATCCCAGCATTTTGGTAGGTCGAGGCAGGCCGATCACAAGGTCAAGAGATCCAGACCATCCTGGCCAACATGGTAAAACCGTTGCTACTAAAAATACAAAAATTAGCTGGACATGGTGGCATGCACTTGTAATCCTAGCTACTCTGGAGGCTGAGGCAGGAGAATCACTTGAACCTGGGAGGCAAAGGTTGTAATGAGGCAAGGTCCAGCCACTGCTCTCCAACCTGGTGACAGAGCAAGACTCTGTCTCAAAAAAAAAAGAAAGAAATGAACAGAGGGATAGAGAGTCCTTTTCATGAACAGAATGTTGGGGTCCTCCATGTAGGGAAGTTGCATTAGAGAGGAGAAATCAGAAAGTTGTTTGGTTAGCAAGACACTAGAGAAGGACTTGGGTGGACATCTTTCACAAAGATCAAATGATGCCTGACATTGCATTCCTTCCTTAGGGATTTTTTTTTTTTTTTTTTTTTTTTTTTTAGACAGAGTCTTGGTCCATCACCAGGCGCCAGGCTGGAGTGCAGTGGCACTATCTCGGCTCACTGCAACCTCCGCCTCCCAGGTTCAAGCAATTCTCCTGCCTCAGCTTCCCGAGTAGGGGGGACTCCCGAGTAGGCATGCATCACCATGCCCAGCTAATTTTTGTATTTTTAGTAGATACGGGGTTTCATCATGTTGGCCAGGATGGTCTCGATCTCTTGACCTCGTGATCCACCCGTCTCAGCCTCCCAAAGTGCTGGGATTACAGGTGTGAGCCATCGCAACTGGCCAGGGATTTTAAATGTCTCAATCCTCTCCAAGGATTGAATTGTTCAAGGCCAAAAATGTGGTACCTTCCTCTGAACCCTCCTTGTCCTAGGAACCTGATGTCAAATCCACCCTACCTGCTGGCAGCTCCCACACCTAATCACTACTGACCCATACGGATGTACCCCATTCACGTTTATTGAGCACTCACTGTAATTTAGGCAGTATTGTCAATATTTTTCAAGGATTATTGCCCAACAACCCTACAAAGTATTCTTTTTTTTTTTTTTTTTTTTTTTTTTTTTTTGAGGCGGAGTTTCGCTCTCGTTACCCAGGCTGGAGTGCAATGGCGCGATCTCGGCTCACCGCAACCTCCGCCTCCTGGGTTCAGGCAATTCTCCTGCCTCAGCCTCCTGAGTAGCTGGGATTACAGGCACACGCCACCATGCCCAGCTGATTTTTTGTATTTTTTTTTTAGTAGAGACGGGGTTTCACCATGTCGACCAGGATGGTCTCGAACTCTCGACCTCGTGATCCACCCGCCTCGGCCTCCCAAAGTGCTGGGATTACAGGCTTGAGCCACCGCGCCCGGCCAAGGTATTCTTTTTAGTGCAGTTGTCCCCTCTTTGTTTAGCGCAAACATCCTCTTTGATTCCCCTCTTTTCCAAATAATAGCTACTTTATTGGGGTCTAATTTATCTACAATAAACTACAACTCAAATGAATTTTGGTAGATCTGTGAAATCACTACCATGAACAGAATACATCACCCTTAAAAAGTTTCCTTGTATTACTCTTTCCAATCTTTCTCTACATGTTCAGGCCCAGGCAACTACTGATTTGCTCTCTGACACACACACACACACACACACACACACACTCACTCACACACTCCTCCTTCATATACATTTGTATAAATAGGGTCATACAAACTGTGTGAATATACTTTCACTTCCCTTGAGTAAATACCTAGAAGTGGAGGCTGGGTATGGTGGCTCACGCCTGTACTCCTAGCACTTTGGGAGGCCGAGGTGGGTGGATTGCCTGAGTTCAGGATTTCGAGGCCAGCTTAGGCAAAATGGTGAAATCCCATCTCTACTAAAACACACTAAAACACAAAAAACTAGCCGGGTGTGGTAGCATATGCCTGTAGTCCCAGCCACTGGGGAAGGTGAAGCAGGAGAACTGCTTGAACCCAGGAGGCAGAGGTTGCAGTGAGCTGAGATCGCGCCACTGCACTCCAGCCTGGGTGACAGAGTAAGACTGTCTTTAAAAAAAAAAAAAAAAAAAGTGGAACTTTTGGGCCTTATGATAGGTATGTGTTTATAAGAAATTGCCAAACTGTTTTCCAAAGCATTTATACCATTTTATATTCCTACTCAACAGTGTATGAGAGTTTCAGTTTCTCCCTATCCTTCTCAACACTTGATGTTACAATTTTAATTTTAGCCATTCTAGTTGGTATTTCATCGTGCATTTTATTTACAATTTCCTACTGATCAATAATGTTGAGCATTGTTTCTTGTGCTTACTAGCTTTTTTGGTGAAGTGTCTGTTAAATCTTTTGCCTGACTTTTATATTGGGTTACCTTATTACTGAGTTTTAAGTGTTCTTTATAAGTCCATTGTTGGACTCACTATCTATTAACTCCATTTAGGCTGGGTGTGGTGGCTCATACCTGTAATCCCACCACTTTGGGAGGCGGAAGTGGGCAGATCACCTTAGGTCAGGAGTTCAAGACCAGCCTGGCCAACATGGTGAAGTGCCATCTCTACTAAAAATACAAAAATTAGCCAGGTGTGGTGGCGGATGCCTATAATCTGCAGAACTGCTTGAACCTGGGAGGCGGAGGGTGCAGAGAGCCAAGATCGTGCCAATGCACTCCACAGCCTGGGCGACAAAGCAAGACTCAAAAAAAAAGAAAGAAAAAAAAAAAAAAAAAAACATTTAAGGATGAGAACATTTTGGCTTGAAAAATTAGTAACTGGTCAAGGTCACAGATTCAAACCTAGTGCAACTGCAGAGCCTACACTTTTTAGCACTATTCCAATACTGCCTCTTGTTACACTTCAATCCTTAGAACAAAAAGGCCTCATAGGAATTACTCGCATTTTATTGGTAAAGAAACTAAAGATTGGCAGTCAATTCCCTTAACCACTTTAATACGGCCCATAAGTGTAGGGACAGCAAGAGCTTGTTAACTGCTCTGGATGCCAAATTTTACCTCATTCTAAACCATCTTCTATATTGTTCCCATAGTGATCTTTCCAAAATGTGAATCTGATCACATACGGTGGCTCCAGACTCTGGGGTAGGCAATAACTCTCCCGCATTGCAGACGGCCTTCCTTGATCTAATCCACCTTCCCGCGTCATCTACAACCATTCTTCAGGCATACACACCCCCAGCTGCTCTGAGTTCCCAATGTCAGGCCCTGGGTGCCTCTGCACTGCCGTCTCCTATGCTGGGAGGCTCTTCAGAGTTGCCAGGCCAACTGCAGCTTGCCCTTGAGTCAGCTCATGCCTTCTCTGGTGAACCCCACAGGCCGGTCAGAACCCACTTCCGAGTGCTCCAAAGGATCTCCTTCACACCGGTCGCCATACTGTGTAGACTGGAACTCTGTTCCCAGAACACAACCAGGGCTGGGGCCAGAGTATCCTCAGCTAACGCCACGAAAACGAGGAGGGACATGAAAGACACTGGAGTCTAAAATAAAAGTGTCATGAGAAGAGGCGCGTAGACAGATGCAGCGGGAGCCTGAGTCACGCTAACGCTGGCAAGCGCCCAGGAACGGCCAGCAAGCAGCAGCACTACCCGACTCCCAACTTGCCTCCCGCCCCGCGCGGTCCCTGACGTCATCCCTCTGCGCCAAACGGCCGCGGAGTTTCCGGCTGCGAGGCCGCGGTGGGCGGGGCAGAGTGACTTCACGGGAAGTCGCGCACCGGAAGTGGCTAGGACTGTAAGGAAGTCGCGGGGGCGGGGCGCGGAGGCGATGGGGGGCGGCGGCGGCCGGCGATGAGCGGCGGGAGCGCGTGAGCGAGCCGGGCGGGCGAGGCTGGGGGGCCCCGGAGCGCGAGCCGCAGGGCGGAGGGCGGGGGCGCGAGCGCGGCGGGCGGTGGCGGCGAGGCGGCGGCCGAGAAGATGGCGGACGGCGACAGCGGCAGCGAGCGCGGCGGCGGCGGTGGGCCGGGAGGCTTCCAGCCCGCGTCCCGCGGCGGCGGCGAGCAGGAGACGCAGGAGCTGGCCTCAAAGCGGCTGGACATCCAGAACAAGCGCTTCTACTTAGATGTGAAGCAGAATGCCAAGGGCCGCTTCCTCAAGATCGCCGAGGTGGGCGCGGGCGGTTCCAAGAGCCGCCTGACGCTGTCCATGGCGGTGGCTGCCGAGTTCCGTGACTCTCTGGGCGACTTCATCGAGCACTACGCGCAGCTGGGCCCTAGCAGCCCTGAGCAGCTGGCGGCGGGCGCCGAGGAGGGCGGCGGGCCGCGGCGCGCGCTCAAGAGCGAGTTCCTGGTGCGTGAGAACCGCAAGTACTACCTGGACCTCAAGGAGAACCAGCGCGGCCGCTTCCTGCGCATCCGCCAAACGGTCAACCGCGGCGGTGGCGGCTTCGGCGCGGGTCCCGGGCCCGGCGGCCTGCAGAGCGGCCAGACCATCGCGCTGCCTGCGCAGGGCCTCATCGAGTTCCGCGACGCGCTGGCCAAGCTCATCGACGACTACGGAGGCGAGGACGACGAGCTGGCAGGCGGCCCGGGAGGCGGCGCCGGAGGCCCAGGGGGCGGCCTGTATGGAGAGCTCCCGGAGGGCACCTCTATCACGGTGGACTCCAAGCGCTTCTTCTTCGATGTGGGCTGCAACAAATACGGGGTGTTTCTGCGAGTGAGCGAGGTGAAGCCGTCCTATCGCAATGCCATCACCGTGCCCTTCAAAGCCTGGGGCAAGTTCGGAGGCGCCTTTTGCCGGTATGCGGATGAGATGAAAGAAATCCAGGAACGACAGAGGGATAAGCTTTATGAGCGCCGTGGTGGGGGCAGCGGCGGCGGTGAAGAGTCAGAGGGCGAGGAGGTGGATGAGGATTGAAACAGGCAGCTTCCCCGACAGGCCTCCGCCACCCCACCACCATCTCCTTGGCTGGAGAATTCCCCTTCCTGCTCATCCCCAGTGAGTAGTGGAGAGGGAGCAAGGGAGGCCGCAGAGGGGAAAAAACAAAACATAATATAGTTAAGAGAAATAATCATAAGAGAACAGTGACGGACAACTTGAGAAAAGCAGTCAAGTTCCAAGGAACTGACAGCAACCTGCAAAGAAGAAGACAACAGCATCTCTTCACCTGCGTAAAATAGTCTCAGCTTCTGTTGTTTCTCAACTGAGGTTCCTAAACCCATCAGGATAACCCCTGAAGGGAGTAGATCCTTGCGCATCTGGGGCAAGAAACACGTCCAAGTTACCCAGACCATTGGTAACAGTTGCATTTAGGTTGTACCTGGGTAATCTGGCATAAAAGATCTCTCTAGGCCTCATTGTTGCAGTGTCCGTCCCTTCACATCCATTGAAATCAGCATTTTGGATCTAGGTCTTCATGGAATCCTTGAGAGGCCTTTACAGTTACCCAGTTCTGAGGGTTCAGGTTCACGAAGAGAAATGCAACTTGGGATAATCGTGAACAGGTTAAAGATAAGAATTCTAGAAGCCATCTAAGAATACAGAACCAAATTGTATCCATTTTTTTTAAAAAAATGGTTTTGCATGGAACCTGGACCAAGGCAAATAATGTCTTTTCTTTGAAGAATTGTTTTCCGGGATGCCAGTGGATTCAGATATCAGTGCTTGAAGTAGAATCCATTACTAAAATAGTTTCAAAGTCGACAAATTTTCGAAGATAAAAGCAGTTTCACATTAGGGGTTGCTGAGGTAGGCACGAGAAAAAGTCAGGCATAAAGCACAAGGCAGACTGTTTGAGTGGATTGGTTGCTGCTCACTAAAGTTCTTCCCCTGATCTCTTAATACAGAGGTCATTACCAAGAAATGGCTTTGGTATGAATGAGAGCCAGATCTCCACTGTGTGAGCCAGTGCATTATGGCTAATTCGGCTGTTACAGCCACTGGTTGGCTGGATTTTAAACCATAAAACTTGAAGATTACCTACAAAAGGAACAGTGTGGCTATAAGCCTGAGCTTTAATGGAATATACATCCTCATGGAAAAGTTAGGAATAACCAAAACTGAAGTCTTAATTTACCTTCAGTTTAATCTGTGGATTTGTTCAAATACTAAAGATCCTCAGGTCCAGAATTCCAGCATCGTTTATTCTTTTTAAATTTTTAAGAACTTGATCCATTGTATCAGTACCTCACAATCAGAGTTGGCAACTGATGGATGAGTGATTCAAGCAGTGCACCCGGTGGAAGCTGAAATCCATCTGTGAATGGAACTGAAGTGAACGTGAATATGCTGACTATATCCTGGAAGCATTTTTATACCATCTTGAAATTTCAACAAACTGGCTTTTGCCAGTTTATCCAGCTGTCTTTCAAGAATAAAAGTTGGGGTTTTCAAGGATCGCCTCTTCTATATTTTAAATGGATTTTCAGTAGAAATGATTTTTACTAATCAAGTTAATCCCACCCCATCAAAAGATATTCCTAGAAATGTCATAGACCTAGGTAACTTTGAATTGAATGGGAGCTAACGTTCTTTCCAAAGTTTTCAGGTAATTTGTGTGACACCTTCTCAACCAGGAGGCAAGTAACCCCACCTCCACAATCTTAGTATTTTTTTTAACTGCATGCCTGCCCCTTATTTGAGCTGCCTTTTTAATTTATTGCATATCCCTTTTATTATCTTATTTTGGTATTATTCAATCTATACAATCTTTTTGTATTTATTGGGAAATGAGTAATATACAAAAAGGTTTTCATGTATTTGTGGCTGAGAGGGCGGGAAATAATTGTGTACATAAAATTAGGCTTTTTTAAAAAAATAGACTGATGCAGAATATTGTTGATCTTAGATTTAAAAAAAAAAAAAAAAGTGGAAGAGCTACAAACATTGGTGCCCTTTTCAGACTATTTCTCTACTCTCATCATCCACAGTAGAATTTTTAAACAGATTTTTTTAAAGCTTTTCTTTTAAATTTTTCTCCGTTGCAAAGAATGTTTCCTAAATTGTATGGGAGCAATAGTATTTTTGATGTTTTAATGACATCCGTATACTTGTACTGTATTTTGTACTACAAGGCAGCTGTTTTCAATAATGTCCTGCTGTATTTACCTATGTGTTTTGAGTGTTTATTTCTTTGCTGCGGAGAACAAATTCCTAAATAGTTTTAGTAAAGGAGCTGAGAAGCTAGCATTAGGTTTGCAGAAACTGTTTAAGTTTCAAACTCTGAGGCAGCATTGAAAATTAAGGTTGCAGCTATTAGTTGATTGCTGTAACTTTTTCATTTTCAAACCATGTACAATTCCTGTATAGACCAACTTGTTTTCTTGCTTCAGTGGTGGTTCTGTTGCTCAGCTGCAGTGAGCCAGTTCAATTTTGCAAAGGTGCAGTACCTCTCCTTTTCAAGGGGTTGGTTTATTCTTTTTCTTTTCTTTTTGTTTGGCTGAATTGCAGTAACTAGCCTTGCCTTTCTATTCTGTAGAAATGACAGGCTCTTCACAATCCTTCACCAGTGGCTACTAAGCTATAATTAGCTGAATAGAAAGAATGTGGAAGTGGTCTGAGGCATATAGAGTATATGCCAAGAACACTACCATATATGGCATCAGCTTTGGTTACCAGAGAAATTTTCTTAGTCATTAGACCATATAACAGTAATATATCATATGTAAATCTTTAGATATCAATTTGAGAATCCTCCAAACAAGGAGCAAAGAATGCATAAGCTATGTGTTGGCAAAAGTAATTTATATTAAAATTTTGACCTGCCTATGTAAGATTAAGTGGTAATGTCATAGTGGTGGGTTTTTAAGTCTTAACCAATCTCTAAGGTTTGTTTCTCCTGCAAGGGATGGTTCATGGCCTCTCTTCCCACTGCAGGAAGATTGCAGAAGGCTGTGGACTAATTGTAGCATTTCACTGATCTTCATTCCAGTCACTAGGGACAATAGAAACCTGTAAAACACAGAAATTCATTTGTAAATATTATTAATAGCTTATTAAAGGAAATGGTCTTTGTTAATTCCAGTTGGAGAATGGCATTGTACAGACATGGGTAACAACCATTTTTTGTTTGTTTGTTTTTCAGTTGTTGCATGATTTTTGAGCCTCTTTTTTAATTTTGGCAGATATCCCAGCTAATCAAAATAATCATATTCCTGAGAAGTAGGAAACTAAAACTTCTTTTAGTGGTGGAAGGTTCATTTTTCAAAAGTACTGTAGTTACAAAGATGAAACGCCAAATTTAGGAACAGAATCAAAAGAACAAAAATCTGTGAAGAGAATCCTACTACTCTTTACTACTCTGTTTTGGTTTCTATTGTCCCTACCTGTCATTTCAGCAAGTGGAACGGCAGCAAGTTTTTCAGTGCATATGCTGCACAGAACAAAATAGAAATCTGTATGGCACCAAAAATCAAAGTGAAAACCAAACCAAAAACCCAAACACCCTATGTAACTATCGGAGGCATGTAGGTGGTATAAATGACTGTAGCTGTGATACACACATGGCTACTTGTCACATCATTTTCCATAATTATTTACTGCAAAATGATTGAGAGGCTTTTGGTGCAGGCAGCCATTAACCTCCTGCTTCCTTTGTTTTCCTCTGGATTACTTTGCAGTAAATTGCAGGTCTTTTAAGAGATTCAAGCTTCAGTTTTCTCAAAACAAAACAATTATCCTGTCTTATCTGAAAATGCAGGGTTGTGGGCAAAAGAGGCTGGTTATAATAATGCCCTCATATTGAGTGGTCTGTAAACGGCTGCACACTTCAGGCACTGTAGTTGCTGAAGATGCTTTGTTAAATGTGACCTTGACTGGCTTTACATGGGTGTAGAATGTAATCTACACAAGGTGACTTTGCATCTATCTTGCTCTTGAGGTGGATGAAATTGAGAAGCTGGAGTGTGTAAGCCATGCACATAAGTATTCTTCACTGTAAATTTTGTTTTCATTTTTAACCCAATTATGGTACTTTGTCCAATGCACAGCTGATCTCTCAGTAGATATTCATCTGAAAATAGTGTGGCCTTGATCAGTGAGAAAGGGAAGGAGAAAAGTGACTTTTTTGCTTATGTAGAAATGACTCAATTGCGGAGAGTGTGTCTTTCTGCAGCACTCTTGGTATAATGTTAGTAATCGGTCTCCTTTTTGTTTGGGGAAAATTAATGTTTTTGACCCTGGAGTTAATTCAATTGAGTTGTCTTCTATTTTTAGGAAGTATCAGAATTGCTCTGATGAATAACAAAGTTGACTGTTTGATGTCCAATCTCAGGTTTTAGAATATAGTGGTGTAAAGTCCCACTATTTTTAATTCTAAACAGTTTTAATTTCGTATACCCTAAAAGTCACATGCATAAGGCCTGTTCAGAGAGCAGAGCCTCCATCTTTTTGCTCCTTTTCTACTTTGTACTTTGCTTGAAAAAAAAGTCAAGTGACTTTACATTGTATATTTCCATTTTAAACCTGACATATTTCTCAAAGATAAAGCACTTTTTGATCATGAAATACATGAAATCTTTGTGTGATGTGGATCATAGTTTCTCAGGCTCCCTTAGATAATTGCTTATGAATATTGTTCTAACTCTGTGTAAGAAGAGTAGAAATCTTTGCTAATGTTAGGTTTGTATTATTGATCCAGAATGCATTTTGCTAGTTTCCAATGGATGGGAGAGTAAACAATGCTGCATTCACAATTTAATAAGTTACTTTCCCTTGAGCCTTAAGGTAACTTTTTCTTTTTTTGTCAACAACAGCACTGAAGTTATAGTACGTGAATGAGATTATCAGTTTTCAGGGTTGGTTTTAGAGTACTGTAAATCAATTAGCTGTCTTCCTAAAGAGTTACAACTCCCATTCAATATACTGGATAATGGGCGTGTGGGTGGGGCAGGGGAGGGCGGGAGATGGTTTGTAGAAAAGAAAAAAGAAAAAAAAAACACATTTACCTTAAGAAAATATAAACAAAAAAAAGAATAAAGTCTGTGTCATATGCCCCATTTGAAATTCCAAGTGTGGCCGGGTGTGGTGGCTCACACCTGTAATTCCAGCACTCTGGGAGGCCGAGGCTGGGGGATCACTTGAGGTCAGGAGTTCAAGACTACTCTGGACAACATGGTGAAACCCCGTCTCTACTAAAAATACGAAAATTAGCTGGGCATGGTGGCGCGTGCCTGTAGTCCCAGCTACTTGGGAGGCTGAGGCAGGAGAATGGCTTGAACCTGGGAGGCAGAGGTTGCAGTGAGTAAAGATTGCGCCATTGCATTCCAGCCTGGGTGGCAAAACAAGACTCTGTCTCAAAAAAAAAAAAAAAAAAAAAAAAACACGAAAAGAAATTCCAAATGTAAGGTGGAAATGGCAAATTATAACTTCATTTCCCCCATTTTTAACTTAGAAAAAAGTCATTAATTTTCAAGTATTAGCTTCCCAGAAGTTTCAGCAGATAGCTGGACTCTTGAATAACAAGTTATTTTGATATGTCTGACTTTGCTATTTAAAGTCACGTTTCCCAGCCCTCAGTCTTAAAACTCAGTTTTATTACTGACAGATTTAATGAACTCTTACTTGAACAATTGTGGCCCAATTATTCAGTACTGAAAATTAGCTTTGGAAAATGAAAAAATAATAAAATTGCATCATGAAAACTTGTTACCCTAGAGATTCCCAATTGTTACCTGTACCCTGATCCAAGTAAGGCCTTGATGAATGTATTTTATATTTCCTGAAGAAGTAGAGAATATACCATCAATGTAATCACCTCTATTCATAATCATTTGAAAATCTAACTCATGCCTCTTGAATTAGACATTCCAACTGGGATAGGTAGAGCCATGTTAAAACAATAACAACTGCCTTATTGGCTGTTTCACTGCTTAATAGGATTTCTAATAAAGTAAGAGCAGAGCTTTATTGGGAGCTGAAACTCATTTTTCTCCCATAGGTGATTCTAACAGTTTAATTAAAAAGTACAATTATACTTTCAGGTGTCATCAGATTTTGAGTCTAGAAGCAAATTTCATTTTCCTTGTGTTATATCTAATATCCATTGACATGGGCAAGAGAACTAATTATATCTTTTTAGTATGATGAAATGTGGCCCCAGAGTATTGGCAAGACAGCAATAGCCCTATTCAGTGTCCACTAGAATATTGCAGAAGGCATGAGTTTGTCCTTTTCCCCGCTTCGCTTCAATAACTATTCAATAGCTAACTTTTCCCAAAATATCAATTTAGGCCATCTCCTATTTCTTAAAGCCAAATATTTTGTCCCCCAGTCTTAACTCTGAGTTGCGAGATCAGGCTGGTTGGAAGAAATAGGATTTTGAGTGGTTTGTTTATTCTCTTGTTAAATTCCTTTTTGAGAGACATAACTGCAGGGAGAGTCCCAAGAAAATTGAAGAATTGAATTATATCATTAAACACATTTGTGTTGTAGGCATCTGGGAGTTTCATTTTGAACTGATAAGATACTGTTTATTATTATTATTATTATTGAGATGGAGTTTCGCTCGCCCAGGCTGGAGTGAGTGCGGTAGCTCAATCTCAGCTCACTGCAACCTTCACCTCCCAGGTTCAAGTGATTCTTCTGTCTCAGCTTCCCAAGTAGCTGGTATTACAAGCATGTGCCACCATACCCAGCTAATTTTTTGTATTTTTAGTACAGACAGGGTTTCACCATGTTGGCCAGGCTGGTCTTGAACTCCTGGCCTCAGGTGATCTGCCTGCCTCAGCCTCCCAAAGTGCTGAGATTACAGGTGTGAGCCATCATGCCCAGCCGACTCTGAATTTCTTAAAGTCAATAGGTTGAGCAAAGTCTAGAGACTGGCTTGAAGTCAGTATGAGACATACTGATTTGCGTGTTTCGGTAGCAGACAAGTATATTTGAGTTATTTTCAATGACATCAATATCTGAGTAGTAACTAAGATCGTCAGTGTATTTGGACTTCTTTTTTCTGAAGTTCTAGAACAATTAGGGATTTATTCCTTTTGGGCCTCCATGCAGATGTTTTTCCAAGATCTTTTTTAAAAAATTCATTTGTCTTCTTATATATTTCCAGATGACCTGCTTTTTGTTCTCTAGGAATCTTCACTGCCAATCATAAATCTACCAGTGGCTTCCTTAGACTAGATTATCACTCCAAAGCTGGGACTGATGTCCTGCCAGTAGAGAATCTACAGAAATAATTTGAATGAATTAAAACCAAATCTTGATAGCAGGAGACAGCTTCCTGATCTAGATGTACAATTAAAGTTTAGGTTGGAAATTACTTTAAAATGTGTTTTTTGGAGATGTCTTCAATCTCTGTGTAAATACCCACATGCTTATGCATTGTAAACCAAGTGTGTGTTCCTATGTATGAATTTGTAGAACTGATTTCTGCTTCAAGAGAAGCTGCACCTTTAATTTTATAAGGTCCCCTCCACCTGTAACCCTATAAATGTTTGTAAATAGAACACTAAAATTTGTAGTGATAGGATCAATTTGGGAATATCTGCTGAGAGACCAAAAAGTTCATTTTTTTAAGTACCTTGGTTAAAGAGTAAAGATTATTCCTCTTGCTTATTTTTTAAAGAAGAATGCACTTTAACAAACATAGAGCTGCATGGGCAATTCAAACAAATCTGTGAAGTGCAGTACCCATTCAAAAATCACACTTCCTGGAAACCGTTCAAAAACAGAATCCAGACGGGCTGTTGATCTCACTGCCTGTAGGTTGAAGCTCAGATTTGATCAATTTTGAGAGGAGCAGGGCTGCTTCAAAAGAGCAATGTGAATACAGTCAGAAGCTTCAGACAGGTCTGTAAAAATGGCGGGTCCCGTATTTACCACTAACTAGCAAAACTGACAGAAAAACTCACAGAGAAAAAAGTTTAAGAATCCTTCCTGCTGGTGTGCACTCCTTACAATAGACTTTTGCAAATGGAGTTTTACAGTCTATATTTAAAAAAAATTGTATGTTTGTAACAAATAAAGTATGCAGAAAAGTGAATGACAATCTTGTGCTTGTGTCTCTAAGTAATTGTGTGGTGATGGGGAGGGAAATACTATCTGTTGGGGCTCATGATTGGATATGGAATCAGAGGAATACCCACTTGAAATTACTTAAGTCATTGCACATTTCATTTGAACTATATCCTGTTCTGGAACTTCTGGGTTCCCATAACCCTTTTTAGTAAGCAGTTTGTAGAGTAAATCAAAAGTGCAAGTTAATTTTATGCTTTGGTTCATAACCTAGACAGGCACTTGCTTCCCTTAATTTCTCCCATTTACAATATTTGAAAGAAACTGCTAAGCCTTCCTTCATTGTTTATCAACTTTGTAACTGCTTAGGAGGTAAATTAGGCCAGCCTTTTCTTACCCTAACCCAGGCGTCCCCAAACTTTTTACACAGGGGGCCAGTTCACTGTCCCTCAGACCATTGGAGGGCCGACACATACTGTGCTCCTTTCACTGACCACCAATGAAAGAGGCGCCCCTTCCTGAAGTGCGGCGGGGTTGGGGGGGGTGGATAAATGGCCTCAGGGGGCCGAAGTTTGGGGACGCCTGCCCTAATGTCAAAGAAAAAAATTGAATTGTGTCCATTGATCCTGGCCAGAGATTCTCAAACATTTTGGTCTCAGGAACCCCTTTACACTTAAATTTACTGAATATCCCCAAGAAGGTTTTAATTTTTCTAGGCTTTATCTGTAGATACCTATCATTTTAGAAGGTGGAGCATTTTCAAGGCAGAAATAACAAGCACATATTCCATCAGCTATCAGCAATTACATCATTTAGCCTCTGGAAAACTCCACTGTAATTTTATGAGAGAATGAAAGTGAAAAAAGCTAATGTTCCTTTTTTTTTTTTTTGAGATGGAGTCTCGCACTGTCGCCCAGGCTGGAGTGCAATGACGTGATCTCAGCTCAGTGCAACCTCCACCTCCCAGGTTCACTCTATTCTCCTGCATCAGCCTGTAGAGTAGCTGGGGTTACAGGCGCACACCACCATACCTGACTCATTTTTTGTATTTTTAGTAAAGATGAGGTTTCACTATTGGCCAGAATGATCTTGAACTCCTGACCTTGTGATCCCCCTGCCTCAGCCTCCCAAAGTGCTGGGATTATAGGCATGAGCCACCGCACCCGGCCAAAAAGCAAATGTTCTTATGAACATAGCTTTGACCTCTTGGACTCCTGAAAGAGTCACAGCCACCCTTAGGGAATTCTGGATCACTCTTCAGAACCACTAACTAGACTGATGTAAATAATAACTTTCTGAAAATGAAGGATTTTTTTTTTTTACAGAGATAAAGCTTAATCCTTTAGTTCTTGCATGTTTTCTTTATATTAGAAGCTCCTGCTATGAAATGCTCACCCTTCCCCTGGTCCCCCGACACACAACGTACTTAATTTTCCTGTGATTGTCCACTTTTACAATCCTGTAAGTGGTTCTCAGTGCTGACTGCAGAACCACCTGGAAAGCATTGAATATTGATGCCCAGGCACCACCCCGGACCAACTGAATCAATCTTTGAGACACAGATAAGGAGTTTTTTATTAGTGCTTTGGCTTTTTGAGCTCCCCCCGTGATGCTAGTCTACAGTCGGGGTGAAACCAGTGGCCTGTGGGATTTTAAGGTACAAAGAAGGGAAAAGGGTTGGGAATTTCTGCCAGAGAACAAGAGTTTAGCAGAACATTTCTTGAATGTCTGGCTTTTACCTCGAAACCACTATGCCTCAATTACTGCTTAAACCTCTAAAGTAACTAATCTTGAGAAAAGTTTGCAAATTGAATTCTTAAGCATTGATAGTCCCTCACTGGGAAAATCTGGGGTTTTGCTAGCACAGAGAATCGCTTAGCATGCATCAGAGTTACCTAGAGGGCTGGTTAAAACATGGATTACTGAGTTTCTGATTTAGCAGTTCTAGAGGGAACTTAAGTTGCATTTCTAACAAGTTCCCAGATAACGCTGATCCTGCTGATTTGAGGACCATGCTTGGAGATTAACTGCAGAAATCACAAAAGTTATGGGAAGAATATGTTTAGTTGCCAACTGACAGAGGTCTCAGGAAGTATTTGCCCTGATGAGTTAATATGCTATAGTGCTGCTGACGGGGGTTTGGTTCTCTAGAAAGCCTGTAGGTGGTTTGAATATTTTAGATTCATATGAAGTTTGTTACTGTACAAGTTTAAAGAATAGAAGCAGCCAGGTTATAGTATGAAAAGCTGCATTAGAGCTAATGCCTGGAGGAATAGGAATATTACCTTCATAGTCTTTATATTTGTTCATGTTGTGAGCTAGGTTCTATCTCTGACTCTGTCCTAAACTAATACTGTGATTCTGGGCAAGTACCTTCTACACATCAAAATCGTTATGGTCCTCAAAGAATGTCTAGCTTCCAGAAGCTATTGCGATTTGGGAAAATGAGAGCCGCCTGGTGGTCAGTACCAAAATCTTATAATAACCATTAGCTCAGATCATTTGTAAATTCATTCATTCAGCTAATTAATGAGTAGCTGCTATATATTCCAGATATTGTACTAGGGTAGAGGATATGGTTGTCGTTCATATGGAACTTACAGTTTAGTGGGTCAGGAGAAAGAAGAGAAAACTTTTAGAAAGAGCTCATCTCCCTAGCTACTAACCAGGCCTCCAAGCAATAGATAATTTGATTTGCAACGTCATTCCTGACCCAGGCCTTTGCTACTTAAAAGAGACAGCCCGTTGAAATTAAATATATATATATTCCCTACACAAGACAGATGTTTAACTTCTCTTAGACATCCATAGTACCTTATGTAGACCCCCTCAGTGGACCTAATTAAGGTCTCCAAACTACTTAATGACAAGAGCAAACATACATCTAAATCAGCTCTCTTATCTAACACCATGCTGTTACAGAAAGGACAAACTTCTTACTCACTCCTATGCTATGCGCCCGAGATGACACAACAAATCCACTGGTAGTTTACAGAACAGAGGTTGGAGAAAATTGACTAAGTCTCTCAAACCCATGGGTAACACATAGATTTCCCTAGACTCCACCCTCACACACATTTCCCCATCTTCTCGCATGCGGGACTGTACCAGGAATTCCACCATTCCACCCTAGACTGTCCTCCCACCCTCAAAATCATCCTATCCTTTGCCTCATTTATTCAGTAGCCCTTATAATTGATGGCCATTTCTTTTCTTTTTTAGAGTTACAGTCTCAAAACTTTCTTTTATTATAAAATTAATGCAACTCAATTTTACAAAGATGAACAGTATAAAGTTTCTGTAAAGAAATAAATGGATATGCCTCCTTTCCCCAAATCTACTCCTTAAATGTAACTGCTGTTAAACAGTTTAGTATGCATCCTTTTGTAATTTTTAATGAAGTATTTTTTAAATCTCAACACAGTGTTAAGTGACCATCACATTTATGTATGTATTAATATCTACTGAAAAAAACTGTATTAGCTCAGTAAGTTAAATGATGAATTTATGCTGAGCACACTGATGGCTTTTTCCTGAGGTATTTTCTTTCTTTCTTTCCTTTTTTTTTTTTTTTTTTTTTTTTTTTGAGATGGAGTCTTGCTCTGTCACCTAGGCTGGAGTGCAGTGGTGCAATCTTGGCTCACTGCAACTTCTACCTCCAGGGTTCAAACAATTCTCCTGCCTCAGCCTCCTGAGTAGCTGGGACTATAGGCACCCACCACCATGCCTGGCTAATTTTTATATTTTTAATAGAGACAGCATTTCACTATCTTGACCAGGCTGCTCTCGAACTCGTGACCTCGTGATCAGCCCGCCTCAGCCTTCCGAAGTGCTGGGATCACAGGCGTGAGCCGCCTCAACCGGCCTCCTGAGATTTTCTAACATACGTGTCTTATACTGTGCACAAGGCCCACAAATCTTAGGCAGAAATAAAATTTTGGGAGGCATTATATCATGCGGATATTTTTTTCTTTTGCAGAAATAAATTGAAAAGTAATTTCATTTGTTTTCTTCTAGATCCCATTCAGTCAGGCTCAGATAAGTACATCTCATGTAATGGTAAAATGAAAATTCCTGATCTTAGGCCAGGCACAGTGGCTCATGCCTGTAATCCCAGCATTTTGGGAGGCTGAGGCAGGTGGATCACGAGGTCAGGAGTTCAAGACCAGCCTGGCCAATATAGTGAAACCCCATCTCTACTAAAAAAAAAAAAAAGAAAGAAAAAGAAAAAATTAGCCAGACCACCTGCTAGTCCCAGCTACTCTGGAGGCTGAGGCAGAAGAATCACTTGAACCCAGGAGGTGAAGGTTGCAGTGAGCCAAGATCATGCCACTTCACTCCAGCCTGGGCAACAGAGCAAGACTCCATCTCAAAAAAAGAAAGAAAAAGAAAATTTCTTGGTCTTCTGGATTTTAGAGAAAAATGTTATTTCATGAGTTTTAATAAGTAGAGCATTTTCTAGTTGCATTTCTTAGATCTGTTCTACTCTGTAAAGGTGCATAAAATTAGCCAGGCGTGAGGGCACACACCTGTAGTCCCAGCTACTCAGGAGGCTAAGGCGGGAGAATCGCTTGAACCCGGGAGGTGGGGTTGAAGTGAGCCGAGATCACACCACTGCACTCCAGTCTGGGCGACAGAGTGAGACTCCATTTCAAAAGAAAGAAAGAAAGAAAAAAAAAAAAGGTGAATATATCCCTTTGAGGTAAATAACTTACATTTAAAATGAACAAGTTGACAGGGCGTGATGACTCACACCTGCAATCCCAGCATTTTGGGAGGCTGAAACAGGCAGATCATTTGAGGTCAGAAGTTCGAGAGCAGCCTGGCCAACATGGTGAAACCCTGTGTCTACTAAAAATACAAAAATTAGCCAGGCATGGTGGGATGCACCTGTAATCCCAGCTGTTCGGGAGGTTGCGGCTGGAGAATCCCTTGAGCCTGGGAGGCAGAAGCTGCAGTGAGTTGAGATCGCACAGCTGCACCCAGCCTGGGCAGGGTGACAGGGTGACACAGCAAGACTCCATCTCAAAAAATAAAATAAAATGAACAACTCACTAAACGAAGTGATTCTCTGCTGAAAATTCACTGGGTAAAGGAGTACTGGGATCCAACTGGCCTTATGAGACAATTACTAAGTTTAGGATTAAGAAAATATATTGGCCGGGCGCGGTGGCTCAAGCCTGTAATCCCAGCACTTTGGGAGGCCGAGGCGGGTGGATCACGAGGTCGAGAGATCGAGACCATCCTGGTCAACATGGTGAAACCCCGTCTCTACTAAAAAATACAAAAAATTAGCTGGGCATGGTGGTGCGTGCCTGTAATCCCAGCTACTCAGGAGGCTGAGGCAGGAGAATTGCCTGAACCCAGGAGGCGGAGGTTGCGGTGAGCCGAGATCGCGCCATTGCACTCCAGCCTGGGTAACGAGTGAAACTCCATCTCAAAAAAAAAAAAGAAGAAAAGAAAATATATTGACTGGGCACTGTGGCTCATGTCTGTAATCCCATCACTTTGGGAGGCTGAGGCAGGTGGATCATGAGGTCAGGAGATGGAGACCATCCCTGTCAACATGGTAAAACCCTGTCTTTACTAAAAATAAAAATAAAAATAATTAGCTGGGTGTGGCGGCACACACCTGTAATCCCAGCTGCTTGGGAGGCTGAAGCAGGAGAATCGCTTGAACACAGGAGGTGGAGATTGCAGTGAACCGAGATTGCACAACTCCACTCCAGCCTGGGCAACAGAGCAAGACTCCATCTCAGGAAAAAAAAAAAAAATGTATTGTCTTTATTGGTTTGTTTTACGATCTTAGGTGAGTTGTTTCTCTGCATAAAAAATCCCTGCTCTTATTTACATCTAGCTGCTTCTGGCCTTGAAGGTTTGGCTTGGAATTCTGAGAGTTTTTTATTTTTATTTGTACTGGCTCCTCTATCACGCATAGTTCAGAACATAAAGGCAGGTTCCTCACCTTCTAGTATAAATATCATAGAGAAAGCATGTTAGGTGTTCTGGCAGAATGGCAGAAAACAAACTTCTGAAGGAAGAAGAGCTGTTGTCAGCAATGTGGAATGTTCTAGTCCAGCAGCTGCTGATTTTCTGGCAGTGAAAACCCAGCTGGTGACATCACTCAGGCAAGTGACTCATCAGGGCAGTGCTCTCATTTGCTCCTCATCTGACACCACATCTTTCTTGGTGGGGACTGCAAACTCTTGTTTGATTACAACTGCTGGATTCTCCCAAAACTTTGTTAACTACAGGTTTTGCGTTTTGTGGGTAAGACAGGACAGAAGCAAGCATGTAGGGAATTATTAGGGTTTGTTGCAGTGTTTTGTACTGTACCTACCGTTTTGCCTTCAAAGGTCACATTTTAAGGGAGCCAGGGCCAGGAAGGTAGCTCGTGATCTCATCGCTTTGGGAAGTTGAAGTGGGTGGATCACTTGAGCCCAGGAGTTCAAGACCAGCCTGGACAACATGGTAAGAGCTCACCTCTATTTAAAAATATGAAAAATTAGCCAGGCATGGTGTCACATGCCTGTAGTCCCAGCTACTTGGAAGGCTGAAGTGGCAGGATCACCCAACCCTGGGAGGTCAAGGCTGCAGTGAGCCATGATGATACCACTGCCCTCCAACCTCATCAAGAATGAGACCCTGTCTCAAAAGAAGCGGGGCTCAGGGAGGGGGAGCCAGCTCTCTCATTTTCCCTGCAAGCTCCTCCTGTCCACTCTCTGAGGCCAGGCCTGACACCATTGCTAGGGTGTGTTCTAAAGCACCTTCTCTGCATGTCTATGTGGGTTTCCTCTGGGTACTCTGGTCTCCTCCCAGTTAGGTTCATTGGTGTGTCTAAAATGTCCTAGTATGAGTTCATGCGCCCTGTTTGGAATGGCTCCCATCTTGCACCCTCAACTGCCAGGATAGGCTCCAGCCACCCATGACCCTGAACTGGAATAAATGAATCAGAAAATCAATGAATGGATAAATCAATACAAATTATTATAAAATAAAAATTGATAAAGAATATAATTATATATAAAAATTATATACATTTGTACATTATAAATGTGAGCTATACATTTATTTCAATGTTAGATGTTAGAATAAATTGACATTTATGTCAATGTTAAATGTTAGAAGTTTTTTGGGTCTTTAGAAGTTTGGTGATGTTTCTGTGACCAGAAATGGTCACAAAAATGCTGTAGGAACTTGTTTATATCAATTACCCTGTCAGCCTGAAAAAAAAAAAATGCTAGAAAAAAATTATCTCTAAATATGTTGGGTGTTGGGTTTACTCTAAAATAGAAATAAGGATTATAATCTGGAGTGCGGCTGGGCACAGTGGCTCATGCCTGTAATCCCACCACTTTAGGAGGCTGAGGTGGGTGGATCACCTGAGGTCAGGAGTTCGAGACCAGCCTGGTCAACATGGTGAAATCCTGTCTCTGCTAAAAATACAAAAAAAAAACAAAAAAACAAAACAAAACAAAAAAAAAAAAACCTGGGCATGGTGGCACGCACCTTTATCCCAGCTGCTTGGGAGTCTGAAGCACAAGAATCGCTTGAACCTGGGAGGTGGAGGTTGCAGTGAGCCGAGATTGCACCACTGCACTCCAGCCTGGGCAACACAGTGAGACTCTGTCTCAAAAAAAAAAAAAAAAAAAAAATCTGGAGTGCATGAAATGGCAAGCTACCAGTGCATTTGGTGAGAGAAGGGTAAGGGGAGCTTTTATCAGCAAAAAGACATTTACATAAGCTGCTTGGAAACAGAGTTCATCAATTCCAGGGGTTCAAAGCCATAGTTGTCAGTTCCTTGGTGGAGATGCAAGTGTTCTTTCAAGAACATCTTTTTTTTTCTTTTTCTTTTCTTTTTTTTTTTTTTTTGGTGCGGGGGAGTGGGGGACAAATAGCCACTTTCAAGAACATCTTAACTGAATTTCTGAAGTCCTAAAGACTGTCTAGTGATAAACCTTATCAAAGCAGGAGATTTTGTAAAGGATGTGAAAGGATTTTTAGAAAGTCCTTGGAAATAGTTCTTATTTCAGATATGCAAGCATGAGCCTCTTCTCCTGTGGGCCTTCCTGGCCCTATTTTGTCTGGGTCTGAGAAAAGTAATTTCTTCCTGTTATTTCCAACTTTCACAAGCCTATGGTAAAACTGGTTTTGTTAAAAACTAATTTAACTTAACATTCAGTTTCCAAGAACGTATCAATGACATTAAGTCAGACTTATATTCTAACCCTCTTCATTTAGGGCAAGCTAAGAAATTTTTTACTTGGAATGACAAAGGCATTTCCTTATTTTTAGATCTTCTCACTGACCACAAGTAAAATATGAAGAGCCTCAGATTATTGTTTAAAACAGGGCTCTGGGCTAGGCACAGTGGCTCATGCCCGTAATCCCAGCACTTTGGAAGGCCAAGGCAGGCAGATCATGAAGTCAAGAAAATCAAGACCATTCTGGCCAACACGGTGAAACCCTGTCCTTACTAAAAATACAAAAATTAGCTGGGCGTGGTGGTGTTGTGCCTGTAGTCCCAGCTACTCAGGAGGCTAAGACAGGAGAATTGTTTGAACCCGGGAGGCGGAGGTTGCAGCCTCCAAGATCCTACCACTACACTCCAACCTGGTGACAGAGCTAGACTCCATCTCAAAAAAACAAAAAACAGGGCTCTCCAATTCTTGGGCCACAGACTGGTACCGGTCCTTGGCCTATTAGGAACTGGGGCACACAACAGGAGGTAAGCAGCCAACGAGTGAACATCATTGCCTGAGTTCCCACTGGTTCTACCTCCTGTCAGATCAGCAGTGGCATTAGATTCTCATAGGAGCAGAAACTCTATTGTGAATGGTACGTTCAATGGATCTAAGTTGTGTGTTCCTTATGAGAATCTAAGGCCTGATAATCTGTCACTGTCTTCCATCCCCCTGAGATGGGACTGTCTAATTGCAGCAAAACAAGCTCAGGGCTACCACTGGTTCTATATTATGATGAAGTGTATGATTATTTCATTATATATTACAATGTAATACAATAAAGTGTACAATAAATATAATGTGCTTGAATCATCCCAAAACCATATTGCCCCACCACCACCACTGCCCAGGCTATGGAAAATTTGTCTTCAAATAAATATCAGTCCCTGGTGCCAAGGCTGTTAGAAACTGCTGGTTTAAAAAGAGTAAATTACACCTGTAATCCCATCACTTCGGGAAGCTGAGGCGGGTGGATTATCTGAGCTCAAGAGTTCGAGACTAGCCTGGCCAATATGGCCAAACCCTGTCTCTACTGGAAAAAAGTACAAAAAAATTAGCCAGGCATGGTGGCGCATGCCTGTAGTCCCAGCTACTTGGGAGGCTGAAGCAGGAAGATTGTTTGAACCCGGGAGGTGGAGGTTGCAGTGATCTGAGATTGCCCCACTGCACTCCAGACTGGGTGACAAAGCAAGACTCCATCTCAAAAAAAAAAGTAAATTATAGGTAAGTAAGTCTTTTCTTTTTATAAATGCCCACAGATGTTGCCATCCTATACATTGTTCTATGCTTTTTTTCTTTTTTTAGTCTAACTCAAAAATAAATAATACATTTGCATGGTTCAAAATTGAAATAACAGGCTGAGCACAGTGGCTCACACCTGTAATCCCAGCACTTTGGAAGGCCGAGGTGGGTGGATCCCTTGAGGTCAGGAGTTTGAGATCAGCCTGGCCAACATGGTGAAACCCCATCTCTACTAAAAAAAAATTTTTTAAGTAGCCGGGCATGGTGGTCAGTGCCTATAATCCCAGCTATTCAGGAGACTGAGGTGGGAGAATTACTTGAACCAAGGAGGTGGAAGTTGCAGTGAGCAGAGATTGCACCACTGCACTCTAGACAGGGCGACAGAGTGAGACTCCATCTCCAAAAAAAAAAACCAAATAAAATAAAAAATATAAATAAAAGTATAAAAATAATTAAAATAACATGAAATGGAGATTGAGAAGTCTTCATCCTAACTATGTCTCTATCCATCCTCTTCTTTTTTTTTTTTTTTTTTTTTTTTTTTTGAGACGGAGTTTCGCTCTTGTTACCCAGGCTGGAGTGCAATGGTGCAATCTCGGCTCACCGCAACCTCCGCCTCCTGGGTTCAAGCAATTCTCCTGCCTCAGCCTCCCGAGTAGCTGGGATTACAGGCACGCACCACCATGCCCAGCTAATGTTTTGTATTTTTAGTAGAGACGGGGTTTCACCATGTTGACCAGGATGGTCTCGATCTCTCGACCTCGTGATCCGCCCGCCTCAGTCTCCCAAAGTGCTGGGATTACAGGCTTGAGCCACCGCGCCCGGCCCCATCCTCTTCTTTACCGTGAGTAGCACTCACCCTGGACAGTCCCATTTTGTCTGTCTCAGTATGCCATCCAGTTTAGCATTTGTCCCAGATTTTTTTACTCTTTACAAGGTAATATGATTTTTACTTTTGCTAGAATAAGCAGGGACTAGCTTACTAGACCTCTACTTTATACTCCTAGCTTGTCATGGTCTAGTATTGTGCTCAATGAACAGAATTCTCACTTGAACACCTGGTTAAATCTGAAAAAAGACCAGCAATGAAATCCCTGTGCCTGACCCTCCCAAACTCAATATAACACTTTTCTCTCAAGTCAGCGTGGACAGTACTTACTGACAAAACAGTGTGCTTGGAGTGGCTGGGAACAGCTAACTCCTTCTGTAGCTGTGGTTGGAGAAGTTTTTCAGGCTGATATCTGGGATCAGTGATAAATGATAGGCTAGTGATACTCAAACCATGTACAGAGAGAACTCTAAGTGTTTTTGCTACAACTATTTTACCACTTACTGTATGGGAGAAATCTCTATTTGGTATTTGATAATTTTTTATTTTGTAATAAGCCCTTTCTTCCATAATGAACTTAAAAGGTGTCTTAAAAAAACCTAATTGAATATTGAACTTCCATTTCTGTGTATAACCTGCACAAAGTTTTTGTTGACATTTACTATCAGTGCCATATCAAGATCAATAACCAGGCAGGGCGTGGTGGCTCACACCTGTAATCTCAGCACTTTAGGAGGCCAAGGCTGGTGGATCACTTGAGGTCAAAAGTTCAACAACAGCCTGGCCAACATGGTAAAAAAAACATCTCTACTAAAAATAAAAAAATTAGCCAGATGTGGGGCAGACGCCTGTAATCCCAGCTATTCAGGAGGCTGAGACAGGAGAATTGCTTGAATCCGGGAGGCAGAGGTGAGCTGAGTGCACCATTGCACTCCAGCCTGAACAACAGAGCGAGATTCCACGTCAAAAAATAAAAAGAATAGCTTTTTGGCAACAGGTTTGCGGCCAGAACACAGGTGTCGTGAAAACTCCCCTTAAAAGCCAAAATGGGGGCTGGGCGCGGTGGCTCAGCCTGTAATCCCAGCACTTTGGGAGGCCGAGGCGGGTGGATCACGAGGTCAAGAGATCGAGACCATCCCGGTCAACACGGTGAAACCCCCGTCTCTACTAAAAACACAAAAAATTAGCTGGGCATGGTGGCGTGTGCCTGTAATCCCAGCTACTCAGGAGGCTGAGGCAGGAGAATTGCCTGAACCCAGGAGGCGGAGGTTGCGGTGAGCCGAGATCGCGCCATTGCACTCCAGCCTGGGCAACAAGAGCGAAACTCCGTCTCAAAAAAAAAAAAAAAAAAAAAAAAAAAAAAAAAAAAAAAAGCCAAAATGGGAAAGGAAAAGACTCATATCAACATTGTCATCATTGGACACGTAGATTCCGGCAAGTCCACCACTATTGGCCATCTAATCTACAAATACAGTGGCATCAACAAAAGAACCATTGAAAAATTGGAGAAGGAGCCAACTGAGACGGGAAAGGGCTCCTACAAATATGCCTGGGTCTTAGATAAACTGAAAGCCAAGCGTGAACATGGTATCCCCATTGATATCTCCTTGTGGAAATTCAAGACCAGCAAGTACTACGTGACTATCATTGATGCCCCAGGACACAGAGACTTCATCAGAAACATGATTAGAGAGACATCTCAGGCTGACTGTGCTGTCCTGATTGTCGCTGCTGGTGCTGGTGAATTTGAAGATGGTATCTCCAAGAATGGGCAGACCCGAGAGCACGCCCCTCTGGCTTACACACTGGGTGTGAAACAACTAATTGCTGGTGTTAACAAAATGGATTCCACTGAGCCACCGACAGCCAGAAGAGATATGAGGAAATCATTAAGGAAGTCAGCACTTACATTAAGGAAATTGGCTGCAACCCTGACTTAGTAGCGTTTTGCCAATTTGTGGTTGGAATGGTGACAACATGCTGGAGCTAAGTGCTAATATGCCTTGATTCAAGGGCTAGAAAGTCACCCATAAGGATGGCAATGCCAGTGGAACCCACTGCTTGAGGCTCTGGACTGCATCCTACCACCAACTCACCCAACTGACAAGCCCTTGCACCTGCCTCTCCAGGATGTCTATAAAATTGGTGGTATCAGTACTGTTCCTGTTGGCCGAGTGGAGACTGGTGTTCTCAAACCTGGTATGGTGGCTACCTTTGCTCCAGTTAACATTATAACTGGAGTAACATCTGTCGAAATGCACAATGAAGTTTTGAGTGAAGCTCTTCCTGGGGACAATGTGGGTGTCAATGTCAAGAACGTGTCTGTCAAGGATGTTCATTGTGGCAACATTGCTGGTGACAGCAAGAATGACCCACCAATGGAAGCAGCTGTCTTCACTGCTCAGGTGATTATCCTGAACCAGCCAGGCCAAATCAGCCCTGGCTATACCCCTGTACTGGATTGCCACATGGCTCACATTGCATGCAAGTTCGCTGAGCTGAAGGACAAGACTGATCACTGATCTGGTAAAAAGCTGGAAGATGGCCCTAAATTCTTGAAGTCTGGTGATGCTGCCGTCATTGATATGGTTCCTGGCAAGCCCATTTGTGTTGAGAGCTTCTCAGACTATCTACCTCTGGGTTGCTTTGCTGTTCGTGATATGAGACAGACAGCTGCGGTGAGTGTCATCAAAGCAGTGGACAAGAAGGCTGCTGGAGCTGGCAAGGTCACCAAGTCTGCCCAGAAAGCTCAGAAGCCTAAACGAATATTATCCCTAATACCTGCCACCCCGGTCTTAATCACTGGTGGAAGAACGATCTCAGAACTGTTTGTTTCAATTGGCCATTTAAGTTTAGAAGTAAAAGACTGGTTAATGATAACAATGCATCATAAAACCCTCAGACAGAAAGGAGAATGTTTTGTGGACCACTTTGGTGTTCTCTTTTGCATGTGGCCGTTTTAAGCTATAGTTTTTAAAATCAGTACCTTTTTTTTTTTTTTTTTTTTTTTTTTTGAGACGGAGTTTTGCTCTTGTTACCCAGGCTGGAGTGCAATGGCGCGATCTCGGCTCACTGCAACCTCCGCCTCCTGGGTTCAGGCAATTCTCCTGCCTCAGCCTCCTGTGTAGCTGGGACTACAGGCACGTGCCACCACACCCAGCTAATTTTTTGTATTTTTAGTAGAGATGGGGTTTCACCATGTTGACCAGGATGGTCTCAATCTCTTGACCTTATGACCCACCTGCCTCGGCCTCCCAAAGTGCTGGGATTACAGGCGTGAGCCACTGTGCCCGGCCTAAAATCAGTACTTTTTAATGGAAACAACTTGACCAAAAATTTGTCAAGAATTTTGAGACCCATTTAAAAAGTTTAATGAGAAAAAATAATAATAAAATAAAAATAAAAAGATCAGGTCGGGCACAGTTCACACCTGTAATCCCAGCACTTTGGGAGGCCGAGGTGGGCAGATCACTTAAGGTCAGGAGTTTGAGACCAGCCTGGCCAACATGGTGAAACGCCATCTGTACTAAAAACACAAAATTAGCTGGGCATGGTGGCGCATGCCTATAATTCCAGCTGCTCAGGAGGCTGAGGCAGGAGAATCACTTGAACCCGGGAGGCAGAGGCTGCAGTGAGCTGAGATCGCGCCACTGCACTCCAGCCTGGGTGACAGAGTGAGACCCTGTCTCAAAAATAAATAACCACAGGAAAACCAGTAGACATGAATTTTCTGTAGCGGTATCTGTATCTATTTCAAAACTTAGCAATTATCTTAAATAAACGTTACCCAGAGTCTGGGCATGGTGGCTCATGCCAGTAATCCCAGCACTTCGAGAGTCTGAGGCAGGTGGTTCATTTGAGGTCAGGAGTTTGAGACTAGCCTGGCCAACATGGTGAAATCCCATCTCTACTAAAAATAGAAAAATTACCTGGGTGTGGTGGTAATTGCCTGTCATCCCAGCTATTTGGGAGGCTGAGGCAGGAAAATCATTTGAACCCAAGAGGCAGAGGTTGTAGTGAGCCAAGATCATGCCACTGCACTTCAGCCTGGGTGATGGAGCAAGACTCTGTTTAAAAAAAAAAAAAAATTACCCAGAGACAATGATTTAATTAATACAATTAATACAGAAGGTGTACTTACAAATTACTCTGTGAAGGAAGACTTTTCACTTAAATAAATTGACTGTTTTTAATTAATTTCACTCATCTTCTCATCCTCAATTCAGAGTTTTCTTATGCCCATGCAAAAAGTGAACCCATAGCTGTTAATATGTAGACTAGAGTAGATATATTTTAATATATAGAACTTCCAGTTATGTGATGCTGATTTTATCAGTAACATCTTCAGATTCAAATTTTTAAAATGACTTCATTTATTCTGGTAAGGTTCAAAATTTTCACTCAATTCTTTTCATCAATGTTGAAGTAAAACAATCTGATATTTTAATGTTACTATGAAATTAGGTTAAAAGTTCAACAATTCTGTGGCCTGTCGGGGAAGAGTGGGGAGATGGAAAACATTAGGAAAATGGGCTCATGCATGCTGGGCTTAATACTTAGGTGATAGGTTGATCTGTGCAGCAAACCACCATGGCACATATTTGCCTATGTAACAAACCTGCACATCCTGCACGTGTGCTGGGGAACTTAAAAAAAAAAAAATTTAAGTTCAACAATTAAGATTAAATTGTTTCTGTGTTAATATAAAGCTGGGTGGAGCTATAGCATTGTAGTACAAATTTAAAAAATAAAAATTAGGCTGGTCATGGTAGCTCACACCTGTAATCACAGCACTTTGGGAGGTAGATCACCTGAGGTTAGGAGTTCCAGACCAGCCTGACCAACATGGTGAAACCCTGTCTCTACTAAAAATACAAAAATTAGCTGGGTACAGTGGCAGGCACCTTTAATCCCAGCTAGTAGGGAGGCTGAGGCAGGAGAATTGCTTGAACTCAGGAGGCAGAGGTTGCAGTGAACTGAGATCACGCCATTGCACTCCAGCCTGGGCAACAGAGCAAGATTTTGACAAAAGAAAGAGAGAGAGAGAGAGGAAGGAGGGAGGGACGGAGGGAAGGAAGGAAGGAAGGAAGGAAGGAGGGAAGGAAGGAAGGAGGGAAGGAAAAGGAAGAAAGAAAGAAAAGGAAGAAAGAAAGAAAGAAAAGAAAAAGAAAGAAAAAGAAAGAAAGAAAGAAAGAAAGAAAGAAAGAAAGAAAGAAAGAAAGAAAGAAAGAAAGAAAGAAAAGAAAGAAAAGAAAGAAAGAGAAAGAAAGAAAGAAAGAAACTAACTTCAGGCTGGGTGTAATGGCTCAGATTTATAATCCCAGCACTTCAGGAGGCCAAGTGGGGCGGATCACTTGAGGTCAGGCGCTCAAGACCAGCCTGGCCAACATAGTGAAATTAGTGAAATCCCGTCTCTACTAAAAATTTAAAAAATTAGCCTGCCACAGTCACAGGAGCCTGTCATCCCAGCTACTTGGGAGGCTGAGGCAGGAGAATGGCTTGAACCCAGGAGACAGAGGTTGCAGTGAACTGAGACTGTGCCACTGCACTCCAGCCTGGGCAACAGAGTGAGACTCCATCTCAAAAAAAGAAACAAAAGAAACTTCAGTTTATGAAGTCCTTATTGAGGTGCAAAATGTTGAGAGCAATACTTGCAAACAGGAAAATATTAGACTTGATCCTTACAAAAGGCAGGGAAAGACTGAAAAAATTAAATAATGATAAATCACCCTGAAATACCTTGGCTTATGAAAAAAATCTTGTAATAAAACTTTTTTTTTTTTTTTTTTTAAGACAAGTCTCACTCTGTCACCAGGTAAGGGTGCAGTGGCATGATCTCAGCTCACTGCAGCCTTGACCTCCCAGGCTCACGTGATTCTCCCACCTCAGCCTCCAGGATTGCTGGGACTACAGGCGGGCACCACCATATCCAGCTAACCTTTTGTATATATGGTAGAGATGGGGTTTCACTATATCACCCAGGCTGGTCTTGAACTCTTGGGTTCAAGCAGTCCTCCCACCTCAGCCTCCCAAAGTGCTGAACTTCTATTTTTAACTGGATAAGTGAATATTCTGGCCAGTCATTGTGACTCATGCCTGTAATCCCAGCACTTTGGGAGGCTGAGGCTGGCAGATCACCTGAGGTCAGGAGTTTGAGACCAGTTTGGCCAACATGGTGAAACCCCGTCTCTCCTAAAAGTACAAAAATCAGCTGGATGTAATCCCAGCTACTCTGGAGGCTGAGGCAGGAGAATCGCTTGAACCTGAGAGGCAGAGGTGGCAGTGAGCTGAGAGGCAGCCACTGCACTCCAGCCTGGGCAACAGAGTAAGACTGTCTAAAAGAAAAAAAAAGAAAAAAAGAAAAAAGAAAAGGGGGACAGGCTAGCCAGGGCCTTCTAGAAAGGTAGCGCCAGTCCCAGCCCTCATACATAAATAAATAAATAGAGAGGAAACACACACACACACACACACACACACACACACACACACAATGTTCTGTACTGGAATGGAGTGAAATTGAGAGGCTTTACTATTTTATAGCATCTAAATTTGATGAAACAGGCCGGGTACAGTGCCTCACACCTATAATCCCAGCACTGTGGGAGGCTGAGGCAAGCGGATCACTTGAGATCAGGAGTTTGAGACCAGCCTGGCCAACATGGCAAAATCCCATCTCTACTAAAAATACAAAAAAAGTAGCTGTGCTTGGTGGCAGGCACCTGTAGTTCCAGTTAATTGGGAGGCTGAGGCAGGAGAATCGCTTGAATGCGGGAGACGGAGGTTGCAATGAGCCAAGATCTGCCACTGC